>NW_009260616.1:6517500-6563946 GCF_000687185.1 Egretta garzetta
TACAGCGCCTCTGCTGGCAGCCCCCCCCTGCCGTGCTGAGGCATTGCTCCAGAGCAGAGTCTTCCTCGCCTCCTGCCTTGAGGCTCTGCTGCTGGCCAGAGCCCTTCTCCACGTGGGAGTCTGAGATGCATTTTAGCTTCTCTAATTTCTGGACCCTCAGCATTATTCATCCTGGTGTTTTCTGCTGTGTACAACCATAAGCTGGGCTCACCTTGAATGCAATAACTGCAACCCTGCTTGGTCCTAATTCTAGGGCTTATCAGGCTGAAATCCCTGTCAGTATCTCTGTAAGGGTGGTAACACCAGGTGGTGCTTATCAGATTTCACAAACCTGCATACTTCCCCAGTCCTACATCTCATCTTGGAAGGGCTGATCAAAGAATTAGCCAGGGGATCAACAGCAACAGAGACCAAAGAAGACGCTGCAAGCCCTTATCCAACAAGAAACATGGTAAGAGAGGAAGAATATGGAGGAAGAGCGCCTGTGAAGCAAAAAATTACAGAATAATTTTGACTATTACAAAAACAAACAGTAGGGAAATGGTGGTAGTGAGGCAGAATCTGAGCTGAGAAATCTCACCAAGATTTGTATAAGGGTTTCACTTTGCTGTTTTTTGTGGACATCATAGGGCTCAGAACTGCCATGAGGTTACAGTTTAAAAATCTGAGGTTTTTAGATTCACCTTGCAAATGGGTGAACTAAAAGCGCTCACAGACAGTTACGGGCTGTTTGGCAGAAATGCAGTTCATTGCGCTGCAAGCACTGGACCCTGTGTCCAAGTCCTTACGCTGCTTCTGAACCCTCCTGTGCTGGCAAGAAGGGTACAGCCTCACATATTGGCAGATGTCCTCCTTCCCCTTGCTCTGCCGGGGCTTGGCTCTATCCTGTTTTGCGAGTCTAAATCACTGTGCAGTCAGCACAAAGACCAATAAAGTTTGATTATCATTATAAACAAACTTTATTGAGATTGTATTCAAGCAAACCTCCTCCTGTGTGCTATATTTTGGAACAGCCACCAGGCCATGCTCACTGCATAAAAAGGCAGCAGCAATAAAGTGTTTGGAAGTGTCTTCACCAAACAGCAAGGTGGGTAGCAGGATACTGGCAAAGCTGCAGGAGCAAGGGTGCCCCCATATGTTCTTTTTCTTTTTTCCTATATATTAGTTCCAATGTTATTAAAACTAAGCCTGATTTTATTCCCCTCCTTTTCTTTCCAAATTTGGCCAGTTTTTAGCTACCAGCATTTGTGTACAGCTCTCTCTTATCTCGCATAATCACTTCTGCACCAGCAGAAGAGATGTTATAAGCTGCAGTTTGTTTGGCATCTCTCCTCTCTCCCAGCTACTCATACAGTGGAGTCCCTTGCTGTGGCAGTGAAGCTTAATCGCTGCACCCCCGAGGCCTGAGTCCAGGGGGCCAAACCTGTGGCCTCCAGAGCCGGTGTACATAAGTTTAAGACCTCACACGTCAGATGTAGCACATGTACACCACGTGTTCTCTGTCTGCTATACCATGTTGGAAATCTGTTCAGTCATGACATGCTTGTGCAAGAAGCATCCATGTACCCATGCACATACGCTTCCCTGGTCATTAGCACTTTTCAAATTCTACCATCTTTATCATGGGTAATTGTAAATTTTTAATATTATTTTAGTGCTTTAGGTTCATTAATATATTTAAGGACTATCATGATGCCATGCACTGTACAAAAATGAACGCCAGCCCTGTTTCTTGGAGCTTGCAATCTATGCATTAGACAACAGGCAACTGGAGGGTACAGGCAGAAAGTGAGCACAAAGAAACTACGAGCAAATATTACTCACTGTGGTAGGCAGGAATATAAGTGCATTGGCAACCTAATTATTGCCAACAGAGCAAAGAAGAGTTTTAGGGAAAATAATGAGAGAACTGTTTTTGAAGAAGTTCTTACAAGGAGAGAAAGTGTTAGGAAATTGTACAAGTGTGGAGGTCAAGCTGCCAGCATGGGGACAGAATTTAGCTTTTAGAAATGGAAGGAGACATTAATGTGGAGTCTCCACAAAAAGCTTTAGCTTCTGCTTGATGTAATATGGAAATGAAATCAGTAGCAGGATGCAGAGAGGAGTAACCTAGCCAAAGAGATGAGTCCTACAGCTTTCATCTCCTTAACTCCACATTTGATGAGTGCAAAAAAAAGGAACAATTGTGGTGTTTGACATTGAGAGCCCTGGGTAAATGTTATAGCTGTGTCAACAGACAGAAAAGTCTTCATCTTTGGTATGCAAAAATGATCTTCAGAAATTAAATTGTGCACAGCCCAAACCAAAGTTGACATCTCACTTATATCCTCAATTGACAGGCAGACTTGAGGGTACAAGTGCCATCGTTCATTATGAGAGGTAGCAGAGGAGGTTAGGGAGGAGCAACTAGGAGTTCTGGTTTTAGCCATGCTGAACTGGAATTGATGTTTAATTATCCATGGGTAAATACCACCGAGAGAAGTGGAGATTTCAGTTTGTATAGAAGGAGCAGAGCGAGCACAAGCCAAGTGCTCCGTAGCACCTCAGAGAGCCGATGACAGCAGGATGTGTGTTTGTGAGTGCTACTACCCAGTTTACAGGAGGTGGAGAAAAATAAAAGGCAGAGGTTACTGCTCATGGGAGTCCGGCAGCGTGCTGGAGGGAGAACCATCAAGAAAGCAGATGAATGATGAGAGGAGGAAGGTGAGCACCTGCAGAGGAGAGAGCGGAGGCCAGTGAGGCAATGGTTTCAGGAGGAAAAGAGCCGTGGCTGTGAGAAAGGTGGCTGGATGACCATGGAGAGGACTGTGTGCGCTGGGTTACCAGTACCCAAATTTGGATAGGAAAAGGTGATCTGACTGCAGTTCCAGCTTTCATGCAAGGAACAGAACACAAAATGGGAGAAAATCTACAAAAATGGAGGAAAGTAGCTCCAGAAAGTGTTTGAACACTTCAGGGAGAGAGAGAGAAAATGGAACAAGGGTGGGGTGATTTTTTTTATGAAAGGAATTTACATGTATTTGTATTGGGAGGGAAATGCAAAAAAAGAGATCAAGAGAAGAGCCTGTTACTGGGACAAGCAGAAGCTTTGCAGGACAAAATTCCTGGGACTGAAGTAAGAGAGAAGGGGAAATGTACTGTAAAAGCAGGAGTGAAAAAGGCTGGCAAACTAAAAAAAGGAGGACTAATTTGTCAGTTTGCTCATACAAGAAATGGGAGAGAAAGTTTGGAAAGAAGCAACTGGAGATGGGAGGAAGGAAGTGGATGTGGAGTTGAGGGGGGTGTCTGGGATGGAACAAATAAAGCTGGAGAAGCCAAGCTGCTTCATCAGGGAGATGGACAAAGTGAAGGAGGAGAAGAGGAATCAGTGACAGAAGTCACCCTCATTACAGAATTACTACCTAAGACATTTTCACTTTTAAAGAAGGAGGCAAAGGCAGGAAGCAGATGCTGTGGTGAAGGCAGGGTTGAGCGCCGGCAGTACATTCACTGCTCTGAGAGGCAGGGCCACATGCATCAAGGGTCGGGGTGAGATAATCAGCAAAGCAAACAATAGTAGCAAAGGAACCAGGTAAGGACAGGGTTCGAAAGCAGTCAAGAAGTCATCCATAGCGCAGGTCACAGGTTGGCCAAGTACATGGCTGTTGCCCAACCTTTCCCTTTCCTTTTCTTTGCAGATAAAACCACTCATCTCCTTCCCCATTCCTAAATTCTATATCCTTTCATATCTAGTCTGCATTGATTTTTGCATGCCTACTAAAATGCAAGGAAAGCCATAGCGTCAGCCACGTTTCTATACATATATGCCCTAAATTATTCTTTGGGTCAGATCCTAAGCTAATGTAAATTATGATTGCTTCAGTGAAGTCACTAAAGCTATAAATATATATATTAGCTGTGGACCTGAATCTTTATGCTTCTGTGCTTAACTCTTACAGAGGAAAATTTCTATAAGGAGAATAGTGTCCAGTCTTCTGGTTTCTATTCATAGAATCATAGAATCATGGAATGTTTTGGGTTGGAAGGGACCCCTAGAGGTCATCCAGTCCAACCCCCCTGCAGGAGCAGGGACACCGCTAACTAGATCAGGCTGCTCAGAGCCCCGTCCAACCTGGCCTTGAATGCTTCCAGGGATGGGGCCTCCACCACCTCTCTGGGCAACTTGTTCAATATCTTTCCTTTGGCTTTCTGCAGGAAGATGTTATTGCTTTTATTCCACACTGTTTCCCTTCTCTTTGTCCATCTGTTGATTTCATCAGTTTCATTCTTTCTTACTGCTCATTTTCTAGAGAGTCGCTTCTCCCATATGCACATCCATGCAAATAGGGTCTTTTTTGTGCATCCCAGTTTAATGGTCCTTCTATACACCACAAACTTCCAGAAATGAGAAGAGAGAAACCAATTTATGCCTCTCATCCTGTCCTGATACACAACAGAGATAGTGGGGACTGTGACTGAGCAAAGGCTGAAACTTCACATCCCTATGGGTACTTAGAAAATATGTCCCTGTTTTGAGCCATATATTCTGTGTTACAGTCATATGCCTGACAAGCCCCTTAACACCAGCAAAGGAAGAAAACACTCTGGCTGAATTTCTTGTAACACATTTTACAAATAAATACTACTGTTATTATCCTATTCAAGTCCAGCTAGGAAAATAAGCATCTCAGCACCCAATATTTCAAAGGAATGGGAGTCTGTGTTTGTTTGTATATGCACGTGTGCTTTACTAAAGTAAAACATGACAAAAGAGGCACTTCTGATAACAGTGACATGTAAGATGAATGTAAAATAGAATAGTCAAAAATGTGTTTGATGGATGAGGTTAAGGATGAAAGCCTCTGTAGCAATTCAGCTAATGAGCCTTGTTTTATTCATCTCATGTTACTGCTGCCAGGAATGGATCAGTTGTACGACACTTTTAGTGACCTTTCAGGCACAGCCAGGATAAAATGCCTGCAGAAAGGGCAGCATTTTGCATGCTTTAAGAAACTGGCTCAGAGTCCACAGGGAGCTTTTAGCACAGTCTGGACACCACAGGCTTTGTAGTGCTGAGAAACTGCCACCATCGAGAAAACTTGCTACAAAGACATTACTGAAATCATTTTGTATTGGAGTTCACTTTCTATTACGTACCTTTTTGCCTGCCTTGCAAAGTTTGTTGGTGTGTGTAAGAAGCCATTGTATGCCCACAATAAGGTTGCAGCAATGTCCTCTGCCCTACCATCATTTGGTTACACTTGCGGGGGCTTCCACTGTCAGTTGAAGGCAGAAATGTCTCTGCAAGCTTGCCTTGTTTGTCGCTTGACAATCTGGCTTGTTAACACTCGGTGTTTATCCTCTGCAACAGGGCAAAGACACAATGCATGCAGATATATCCGTCATTCATCTTTCTCTCATGCCCACACAAACCCATTTTGCTCAAAGAAATCTGGTTCTTAACACGTTGCTTTGGCTTTCGAAAAAAACTCTAAAGCCACTCTGAAGACCTTTTGCCTCATGACTGCAAAACAGAGTATCTATGCCTGCAGCCTCCTAATGATGGCTTACCGGTTGCTTGAAGGGTCTTGGGAAGTACACAAGGAATGCAAAGCTGGACAAATGCATATAAGCAACATCCATAAAGTGACATAGGTTGACACCTGCGAGATACTCAGCCCAACACAGGTATTTTCTGACTTGAGTTGTCAGAGGTCGAGAGTGAGAAAAAAAGGAAAACTGGGCAAAAGAACAACAAAACGTAGCTACAGCAATGACATGTCCATTCTTTTTGCTGCAATCTTTGTATTTGAACAAGACGGGTTGTATTTCCTCCCAGCTTAGCACTTCACTCAACAATATTCCTATAGTGCATTCTTCATTCAGTGCCTATAAACTTAGTATGCATTCAAAGACATGATCAGATGGTAATAAAGTTATTCTGATGGTTACAGACAGTAAGTAGGAAGCAACAAATGGCACTTATCTTGATTTTAGCAAGATTTTGACCCTATGCAAGGTCTGTAAGCAGGCCAGGGAAGCACTTTCCAGATGCAGTCATCATAGGCTGTGTGCAGAATTGTTTAAAGCTTTATTTGAAATTTAGTTATCAACCAGCTGGGATGACATTTCAGACAGGATCCCACTGGGATCTTGGCTAGGGAAATAACTCTCTTCATTATTTTTGCTAACAGCAAAGGATGATAGAGGAGACAACATTTGTAAAAATTTCGGATGAAACCAGACTGGGAGGGGTATGAGC
Source organism: Egretta garzetta (assembly GCF_000687185.1). NCBI lineage: Eukaryota > Metazoa > Chordata > Aves > Pelecaniformes > Ardeidae > Egretta > Egretta garzetta. The sequence continues at coordinate 6,523,742 of NW_009260616.1, forward strand.
ACTTGTGAAGATAGGATTAGCAGTCAAAATGATCTTGAGAAGTGGCTTGAAATCAAGAAGATGAAATTCAATACAGACAACTGCAAAAGAACTCCTGTGGGGAAGAATCAATCAAGTGTCTTCAGATAAAATATGGACTACTTGGCTAGACTACAGTTAGTGTCAAAACATAAAAATAAAGATCAGCTTATTAAGCATTTGTATGAAGCTGTTGGAAAAAGAAGGAAAAAACCAAACGAACAAAACCCCCACCCATTATTCCAGGTAATCTACAGAAGACCGACATGGCAGTTGTTGCAGTTAGCCCTGATTTGTGCACCACATTGTAAGAAAAACATAAGCAGACTGAAGAAAGATTTTCAGGCTTGGAAATTTAGAGGCTTGAAAAACATGGGCCATGAGAAAACTTTGAAAGACCTAGATATGCTTAAATCTGAAAGAGACGAATAGCATGAAAATGATTTTTGAAAGTGCTTAAAAGTAGTTATAAAAGGGGAAAAAAAAGGCTCATTTGTCTTCATATCCATAGGGAGAAAAGGGCAAAATGTAGAAAAGTGGTTAATTTGCAGGAAATTACTTTTAAAATTAGATATTAGGAAGTTAGGCACAGGGAAAGGCAACACAAAGAGATTATAGAACCTCCTTCATTAGAGATGTCAGGGATTAATCTAGTAAAACATCATTCTGGTATAGGAGTATATGAGATGTTGCCACAGAGCACAGAATCAGCTAAAATATTTCTTCATTCTGGCCATTCTTGCCAGGGAAGAAGGTGGATGACAGGTTCAACACATCTGTGGTGGCAATGGAGATATACCATACCGGTCCAGTCTAGTGTTTTGGTGGCTTTTTGCTTGCAAACTAAATGGTGGTCAGAGGGGTACAAGAATTTGATTCTGTAACATGTCTGGAATGCGTGTGACTGCATTGATAAGTGTGGCGCATATTGAGGGGTACCTTAGTATAAAAATAACCTCACAAATGCAAGTTTTCAGGACTCCAACCACTGTGAATGTTCTCAAGCCAAGGGTTATAAGTTTACATTTTGTGATTTTTATGTGAATGTTACTGCATTTTAGATTCACAAGAAGCTATCCGCTATCAAAGAACCTTTTTTTTTTTTTACTTTAAATGTACGCAGGGCCAGTCTCTCAGTAGCAGTGCCCAGACCTGTGGAAAAAAAAATGCACTTCAATACCTGAACTCTTTGGCCCTTTTCTATCAAAGTGAAGTCAAATTCACATCTGCTGTGTAAGAGGCAGTATTTCAGGGATGAGAGCTGCCCACAAATAACCCCCAAAAGCCAATAGTTGGGTCTCTTGGTGCAAAGGAAGCAAAGGGTGCTCTTTTACCTGTGAAAAGAAAGTATTATAACAGAGAAACAGGGGTCTCGGGCTCAGATGAGATTGAATTGCCCTGGAAATTGTTTAAAATAAACATGAGAAGACCATCGGGAACTGACAGTCATGTGAAATAATAAACAACTCCCACCCTACAACCTTCCTGCAGACCCCCAGCGCCTTGGGAGAAAGGCTGGTTTCCTTAGATCTGTGAAGCCTCATCTCTGAAGCTCAGATAAATTGTTCCTACCCTCTGTTTGTGCCTTTCAGCCCAAATGTCAAAGACAGGGAAGAAGAAAAACTTTTGCGGCTCAGACAGAGTCGGATCAATGTGCTCTCTCCTCTACATCACTGACCCTCAGTATGACAGCAAGGCAGGCACAGTAACCACAGTCAGCAGCAATGCATTCATGCCAACAAATAAATGGGTTTCAACGTTTGTAATATCTGAATAGCATGTTGTTTTCTACTCCAGTGAGGTGGTCTACTTGAAAAATGGGGATGTGTGGCTATTTCTGATAGACAGATGGCTGTTATAAACCCCTCATTGTCATTCTGTGATTTTAAAATTAATTTGATTTTAAAATTTAAAAAGGGGCTTTGCCTTTCTCTATTTTTTTTTTACCCTTTTTCTGCATCTGCACAATTAGCTGGTCTAATTTTAACAGATTATTAGGGGGTCCATCAAAAATAAACTGTGTGCTGGTTGGTTCTTGAACAATAATGCCTATCACTTCTGAAAAGATGTTGCTAATGAAAACAATTTTCCCCCCTTACAGTTGATTTCATAGGTGGATTTGACTCTTACGGCTATCAAGGTCCACAGAAGACATCTCATTTACAGCTACAGCCCATGTATATGTAAGTACTTAACTTCTGAGATATTCTGCAGAGTGGCAGGCTGATATTAAAGGTTCATTAAGCTGAAAGATGACATGACTTAAAAATTCAGAATAGGCAGAAGCCTTTTTTGAGAGACTGAATTCATGTTACACTTAAGCACCAACATTACTCTTCTGCTGAATTATAATGATTTCTTATGGCAGGATACAAGGTGTCACAGTTGTTTGAATAACACCCAGCCCTCACGTGATTGTCACCCATTTTCATTCAAGTAGTTTCCACTCAAAGACAATGAGAATTGAGTTTAGTAAAAAAATAGTCAGATCTGACAAAATTTTGTTGAAAAAATGTCAGGTTTATTAAATTTTATCAGAAGTTCGGCAACCTGGTAATTTAGTGGATGCATTTAGCATTTGTCTTACCAGCACATCTGTTCACTGAGGCACCTCTGTACCTCATTTCCAATCTCCACATTAAAAAAAAACAAAAAACCAACCCAAATTTAACAACATATGGCTTTTAAAACCAGTTTGAATAGAAGACAGTATTCTACCAAACCAGTGAGAGTGACAGCTCCATCCGCTGCCTAGAAGTGCAGCCTGATATATTTGGGGATTAAACGGGTAAAAAAATCTCAGCACATACACACAACTGGAGTACATTCACACTAGAGCTAACACACAACCATAGACCAGTCTAGGGATAATCATCTCCAAATATTTCTTGTACTGACGCCAACTGCAATTCAGAACAGTCCTGACTGCCCAGATAAATCTTACCTCACTGCTGCAGCCTTTTGAAATGTTTTTTATTTACCATCACTGGCCTACATGGTTAAAAGGACAGCACAGAACAGCTCACAAAGGGCCAACATTTACTTTTCTCCTCTGTTTCTCTTCTGAACATTTCTTTTGAGGAAAAGAAATGAATACAGGCAAACACTATCCATCCAAACACACTCTTCCGTTCCCCCTTGAATGTAATTTCATTTCTTCTGATTAGTGGAAGCAAGTCTGCTAATGGATTAGTGGATTTTTCATGGAACAGGCATTTACTCCTTTATCAGTGGTACAATCAGTTCTGCGGTAATGCTTAGGATTGGGCCCTTTGGGAGCTTTGCTAGGAGCTTTTTAATAATCTCAAATTACAATAGTGCATATCTCCAATGCCATCTTAACTTCAGCTTCCCATCTGTCTGTGCTCAAGCAAAGATTTTTCACCTGCACTTTTGGCGGAGTGCTGTGCATTTAGAAAATGTTATTTCCTTCCTAGCATTATGTGTGGCTCATAGGTACTTAGAACAATTGTAATCCTATTTCTTTCTCAGTATACCATACCTTGTCATCAACATATGGAGCCCTCTAGCTGAGATATTATCCCATTCTCTTTATGCTCTCAGTGTTTCTTCCAGAACAGCAGATTGCATTTACTGAGCATCTTCATACTGACTGGAAAGAAAGCTAGATCTGTGGGAAAAAAATATAAGGCAATATTTTTAAGCTTGTAGCTGAGACGAAGAAATATATGATTAATCTATGTAAACTGTGTTCTGCCTTATTTCAACGCTGTGTTCTCACTGGAGTACAGGTGATTTCACTGTCTTAACTGAGAGACAGAAATCAGTATGTAAGCTGACGTTTTGTCCAATCAACCCACAAAAGTATTGCCATGTCTCAGCCACAGTCAAACAAAGACACTTCATATTTCCCTCTGACTGTATAGTATGTGACAAGGTTCTCTAGAATTGCTACAGTCTGTCCTTAAGAGGCTTTTACAGCATTTAGTAATACCTTTCTGTTATTTACAGCTGAGGCACACCAGGAACACATGCATATGTATTCAACACCGCGGTTGCTCTGTAAATGTAGGCAGACCATTAGGTAGCAGGGAGACAAATTCGAATGTCAAATTAATCAAGCCGCAGTTTGATCTGCTTGTAGCACTATTTACAGCAATATTACGTATTGGAAATCAAAACACACTGATATGATAACAGCAGGCCACACTCAATGTTTTAAAGCTTTATTTGTGGGGAGGAAGAGTTTGGTTCCCCAGGGATCTTGTTCACCAAAGAACATCAGTTTTAGCCTCCATAGTATTAAAGGAGAAAAAAAAAATACAGCACTTTACCCTCTGGCCAATGTCACCTGCACTTCGCAATGCTCAGCATCTATAGGGGATGAATAAAAGATAAGAATCATCTAACGTAGAAAGGCAGAAGATAAGATAGGGTAGGGTAGGGTAGGGTAGGGTAGGGTAGGGTACGGTAGGGTAGGGTAGGATAGGCTAGGACAGGACAGGACAGGACAGGACAGGACAGGATAGAATAGAATAGAATAGAATAGAATAGAATAGAATAGAATAGAATAGAGACCTTCTGCTTTATGGATTTCATTGCCATACTCTCACCACTCTCCAAGGTGTAATAATATCCATCCAGGATACAACTATACCCATACATACCCATACAGCTGTATTCATAGAGCTATTCCCACAACTGCTACAAAATGTCTTTGAATCCATAGGCAGTGGAGGATGTATTAAGCATCAACCCATCTAATTCCTGCAAAAGATCAAGAAAATATAAAGGTAGCTAGTTGCCACCTCTGCGTCCTCTAACTATTCAGGCTCATATTGGGTGCAACTCATGTGGAGTTCTGGGTTTATGAGAAAATAGGTGATAGTTGCCTTTAAACCATCTGGTTACTAAGGATTTCCAAAGGCACAGTAGCACCTCTTGTTGTTGTCTATAGTGTGGTAGTACCTATAGGTGTGCGAGGCATGCTATGAAAGTGGAGGAGAACATACGGCCTCATCTTTGAAGAGCTTACCAAAATAAGATCAGCTTCTAATGGTAGCACAGATTCTGACAAAATGCAAATTTCAACTTGTATTTCAGTAATAAGCACAGAGAACCCCCCATATATTTACCAGATCAGCTCATACACAGAATTAGTACAAATCTTAAAGGACTTACAGAGTTGTGTGGTAGCTCTCAGTCATCATCCACATCCTGCTTGCTGATGTGAATTGATTTAGTGGATTGCGATGACAGAATTCCATCAACACAAACTTTTATTTCAGTTCAAGCCAGACAGATTTATATCCAAGTGATTTAAATCAATTTTAACTGTTTTACACATGCACAGTTTAATTATTATCCTGAAGGAATGCTGGGTTTAGTAATTACTAACTGTTAAGACACACTGTTTTGCAACCAGTTTCCTCCTGTGTGCTAAAGTTAGCACTTCATTTTGTTAATTTGGAGGTAATACTGAACCTACACAAACTTACACGTGCAATTAAATAATTATACTGATTTATTCAGGCTCCTTATGTTTACATTTTTATTGTGTCAGGATTTTTTTAAGCAGAGAATTATTACTTTTTATTTGTGATATCAAACAAGCTCTGCTTACAAGAACATTCAAACTCATTTTAGACACACACAGTACATTTGTGCGGAATTTCATCAGTTATGCAAAACTACCATAAGTGAACAGGATACATAAGGAAAAAAAATCTCAATTTATGAAAAGGAAACCTTATCTGTAGATAGTGAATGGAGGTGACTATCTCTGGCTACTGTTTCCTTAAATAGTGTAGAATTATTAGACTCAGGCTTGCTTTGTTTTCTTTCTCTATATTTTAGGCTTTGAATTCCAGTCACAATTCTCCTTATCATCTCTCCCAATTTCACATTTAATTTAAATCAGCTTCTTTCTTAGAAAGAAAAATATATTCAATTTAAAATTATGTTTTAAATAAAACACTGGTGTTTTGGGGGAGAATTCTTATCATGATGTTTATCTACCTGTTATAAATGGCTTTTTTTATTATTTAAGTGCCAACAGCGTGCTCTATGCTGTACAAGCCAAGAAGCCTAGACAGTCCCTGCAAAATGAATACGCTTTTTAAACAGAAAAGGACGGAACCAGTCCTCATGTACCTCTTTGCAGTGTGGCCACAGCTGATGTCCTAAAAAGCAGCTTCCTGGCATTCTGTGCTGGAGATGTCAGTGCTCATTTCCAGACCATGGGACAACAACACAATAAGATGGTGGAAATCAATTGTCAAGAGAAAATTCTGCTCTTGGGAGGTGATCGAGGAAGGTGACTAACAGCACTGGTTCTGATGCACATGAGAAAACACAGTTATGGCTGTGGAACAAGACTGCACTGCATGATCACTGCTCTGAAAACAGGGGGAAGGAGGGAGGGGAGAGAGATTTTTCTTTACGTTTTTCACAATAAACTTGTTTGCTCAAGAAAAGAAGAAGTGAAGCAAAAAAAAGCATGCATGTCTGATGCTGATGCCTAATGCACTGGAGAAATTGCTCAAAAGCAGTTCAGCCCTGAAGTGAAGCTTCCTTTCCTCATATTCTGTGAAGTCTGAGAATCTTTGCATTATGTGTATATATATATACACACACACAAACACAGACATTTTATATGTGTAGAAACATACATACATATATGCACACAGATCCCCTTATGTATGTGTGTGTGTGTGTATATATATAGGCCCACTGATGTGTATTCTGTTACACGGGACTATTGGTATGCATTGCTTTTCACTAGAAGGCACTTAGGATAGGTTCTGGCTAATAGGATTCTACCTCTCACCAAATGTTAGAGGGAATTCGAGTCAATCACTCAGGGGTGGAAGGGTGTTGGAGGGGTGAATGTATTTGTCTTACTACCTGGTCCCATATTTTCTCTCTGTTTTATTTACATCTGCATTATGCTGGCCACGGTCTCCCAGCCCAAAGCTGTAGGAGTTTGTGTAGATAATTCCTCATACTGAAGGTACCTACTTTACCATTGACTTGAAGTATAAGTGAAACATAAGCAAGACACAAAAAGCAGCACCTAGAGTATAACCACCATGACACTCAGGAAGTTCACGCAGTACAAAACTGCCGTGGTATTATCTCCTCACATTTGTGGGATTCAGACATTATCGGCAACATTTCATTTAAATAACCTACCAGCTAAGCCTTGTCTAGCAACCAACACCTTCTTGTCTGTTTTAGGCCAAAAGCTGGAGTTACAAAACACGGACTGGGGACAGGACACTTCAGGTATACGGGGCCGTGGCACTCGCAGATGCATTCTGCTTTGTGAGTGAGCCCTGGGCAACTTTCCCAGGCACCTTTGGTCAGCCCTTCTGTCCTCATACTGCGTCACTTCTTGCTCTTACAAAGACAGCTACATTTCTGGTGAATTATTATAGGTCAGGTCATCTTCCAGTTGACACCTGAATATATAGTTAAGACTATAATTAAATATCACTCCTGCCTAGAATGTCATAGAAAACTTGTGCTGACATCTCTGACAATGTTCCAGAGAGAGCCAAGTGATCACCTCAGCAAACACCTTGCCTTTCTGTCCTCTCCATCCCGTGTGCAGCTGAACTGTTACCACTTGGTGGATTACACTTGCTTGCAAAAGGGCACCAGAGCAGCAGGGGTATGGTGGATTATGCATATCTTTCTTTTTCTGTCTTTCTTCTAGGTCAAAGTAAACATGGGGACTATTCGATGTGGGCTGGAGGACCTGTCAAAGAAACTTTCAGGATGGCCCCCTGGTTCATCAAAGAGAAAAAAAATCCAGGTTTTGTGCTAAAAAAATTTAAAAAATCAACAAAAAGCTGATTGAACAGTGAGGAAAAAAACAACGGACACCTTCAGCCCCTCTTTCTAACAGGTACTAAGGGAGATGCCCCGGACCCCTACCTTGGACCTCCTGCCTCCCAGCACCAGAGGGCCAGAGCAGAGGCATTGGTGCCATCTTCTGGCTCTTCCCTACCCTGGCCACCATCAGTGCGGCCCATCTGGATTAAGACATGAACCCAACCAATTCGGTGCTTTTGGAGCCCCCTCCACACTCCTGGTCATGTTGAGTCTCCTTAGTCAACACAACACTAATACCGGGATGACCTTGCAGCAGAAGTCAATAGACAGCGCGTTGTTTGCCCTGAAGGCTGTACAGTTCATACTTGCCTTAACCCAACTGCGTTGCACATCAGAGAAACTCAGTGCAAGCTTTCTGAAGTAACGTCCTTTAGGCTCAACATGCTGCTGTTAATTCTGAACGATTTCTAAGTCAGTGGTTTTCTTTTGTTTGGTTCTGTTTTGTTTTTATGTCAGGGAATAAGGCTCTGTTGCTCCACAGCTCCAGAGCGACCGAGTAGAAAACTGCCAGCTGTCTGAGAAGTGCTTTACCTTTGAGGCTCCACAGTGGTCAAGAAAAAAACAGTTTATAATGGTTAAAAAAAAAAAAAAAAGAAATAAGACCTTTTAGGGGTTGGGGTGGGGAAAGGGGTAACATAAACTAATAATTGAATCTACTGGAAATAAGCAGCAGAAACAGTGCTTCTTAATCCCACTGTTTTTATTTATCGCACTGTAGGTGCTTTTATAGCTATCTCTAAATGTCTTTTACTAACTACAGAGACATCTGCAGATTTCTATCAACAAAGGCCAACTGAATATGTACTAGCTACGTTTACTCTTTTATATCTAATTTCAACTGAAAATTCTCTGTAAGTGAGCTTTTTTTTCTAATTGAACCATAAGGGATCCATATATTTTATTTTTTTGGTTTCAGTTGGGGAGGGCGGGGAGGGACTAGTTGAGTTGAAGAAACATTGGAGACCTTTTTGTGGTATATTTGGGGGATCTGTTGTGTGTTAGAATGTGTATTTTATCTTCTTGTATTATTGTGGCTGAAAAAAAACTGTGCTGTTACGTAGTTGGCAACAAGATGCCTTTGGGAATTTTGCTAGTAGGTCAATGTGTATATGAAATACTCTGAACTCCTAGGAACATATGTTTTGTTCTACATCTGATCTGTATTTTCAAGCACTTAGGTGACTTTCATTAGGAAAACCCCAATATTTTGCTTTTCAGAAACTTGGATTGTCATTGTTTCTTTGCTCAGACCTTGCATAGGCAAATGCACGCACCTAGCACACCTGAGGTGACCACGTAGCTTTTGAGGGCAAGAGGGGAGGTCAGCGCTTGGAAAGGCTCGAGCTGCCCCCGAGCAACTCCCTTTTCCTTGCTGGCCAAACCCTCACGCCCGCAGGGCTCCCAAGCTCCCACGGCCTGTGCGCTCACGCCACTCATCCATCCCTGTACAAACCAGTGCCCTTTGCTGTGTCTGCATGGATGTACAGTGTCACAAGCAACAACTCTGGACAATGACAGAGGAACAGGCATTCACCGGTGAAAACAAGATACGGGACATGTTCAGAAACTATACTTGCATTTATTCAGTGAGATTTATATATATATATATATATATATCTAAGAGTGTGTGTGTGTGTGTGTGTGTATGTCTATGTATATAAAAAACACAGGAATAACTATTGACAGGGGCTGTGTAGCCCAGGAAGCATCTGATGCAGGGGGCCAAGGGCTCCAGCCCTGGATCCTGCTAAGGATTTCCTGCGTGAATTAGGCACGTCCCCTAGGCCTGACTCCATAAAGCATTCATTGCTGATTTGGATCTCAGATTTAAATTTTCAGACTTGGATACCTGAAATTCTGAGTTCATTCAGGGTAGAGCTGCTTTTCACCCTCTGAAAAGTCATGCAACTTCCAAGTGCTAAGCCGAAATTTCCCATAACTTGAAAAATTTCAGAAGTTTCTACTTTTATGTAGTATTCAATATAGCAGATGTAGAGTATTAAACACAATGTAGACGTTTAAATGGAATGAAAATGTCATAACAGGGTATTTTAGCTTTCCCTGTATACCAGTTAATCAAAATCATATTTCTATAAAAATCATTTTTTAACGTGAAAAGAAACCAGTTTAGGCACCTAAGCAGCAATCCAATTTTCAGAAGATAATTTTTCATACCTTTCAGTGATTTCCCATGGAACAGCGGCTACTGGTAGTTAGCAATTTTAGAAGTCAGACAATTTAATGAAGTGTCTACATATAGCTTCTAGGCCTGATTTTAATTTAGAAAATTTTGGCCTTAATTTCTCTGTGTCTTAGTCTTCCCATCTATAAAACGGGAATAATATGTGCCTCACAGGCTTTTCGTGAGGTCTAAATTGTTAGTGTTTGTAAAGTGCTTAGGAAATAGGAAGCACATCTAACTATTAAGGATTACGATATAAATGTGCGTTCATATATTACATATAGAGTAGATATACACACACTCACATACACACAGTATACATATATATATACACATACATACCTATCTGAAGTTGGTATTCATAACCCTGCTTAAGTTGCAGTTAGAGCACCACCATTAAAAAGAAATTAGGACTGTTGACTACTAAACTAAATGATTAGTGGACAGATCTCTTCTGGAAGCAGTTTAGAGCACAGTAATGTGAGAATATCTGGATGACATTTTTGATTTGTACAGCTGTATCCTCCTCAAAATCCAGTAAAGAATGTTATTTTTCTAGGCTGGGCTTTTGTTATAAACTTAAATATTCAGAAGGCAAGAGATACAATCCAAATGTGTCTTTTTTTTTTTTTTTTCTTTTCTTTTTGGCATTTGTTAATTCTGAATGTATTTTTAACAAAAGTGATTTTTTTGACTTACTAGTGTAATTTGCATTTAAAAAAATAAATGGAAAAAATATAGGTTTCCAAGCTATTCATGGCCCCCTGCTGCTATTCACAACTTACAGAAAACTTAGAAGTGCTGTTCCCAACTGAACAACAATGCAGGATAAAGAATCCTATTACATTTACATGATGGCAAGCCCAATCTGTGCAGCACATAGATGTGACAGCACTGAGTAGACATTGCCAGGTCATGACACCATTTTAACTCTGTCATAGATAGCAGGTATTTTGATTATCACTGACACTAAAAGGTTTCTTTTACAAGGCTGACTGCAATAGACTCTTCACTTAGAAAACCGGGCGGGGGGGGGGGGGGGTTGCCCACTCATCAGGAATTTTAAGCCTATGGTAGGTTTACAGTTGCCAACAGTGTTAAGTATTGCAAAAGTAATCCTTGTTAAGAGGGAGCTATGTGACATGGATATTTCCACTGCATTAATTTTCTTTTATATGCTGTTCATTGTCCCTACACTGAAATGATGAAATCCTGTCTTAGGCAATGTCTTTATAGAGCTCACATACATTGACAGCTTGCCTGAGGTAGTTTAATAAAGGCAGAGCAGAACGGTATACATTTCAAGATACTTGGTCATGCTCTCCTAAGACTATTCCTTAGAAAGAGAGTTCATTAATTATTGTCGTTAGGATTTTTTATGCCATAATTATAGTGCAAGTGATACTTTTCAGTCAGGTAAGGAGAAACGGTTTGTGCTCCACTTGCTTAATTTAAGTACTGGTTGCGATACTCGACTGCCGTACAGCATTTTGACAAAGACTAGTGCAGTATGTATCGATCCCTGGATGTCTCCGGATAGGAGTGGCTATTAACTCAGTGTCTGAAGGTTTTGATCACTTGCACTCTCACCCTCCATTTGAGCACCCTGACAGTAGGCAGAGGAAAACTCCATACACTGTGAATCCTTCCAGCCTGTAATATTATTATTTCCAGTCCTCTGTTTTCTTTTTCAATGCAATTACTCAGAGGATGAGGATTTTTCTCACAAAGATGGAAAGCCTCACAAATAGTCTATGTGTGTGTATTGCTTGCTTGCTTTCTACTGATGAGACTCTTCAACATAGCTGAGATGAAACTGATACATTTTTTGAGTTTGTTTTCTAGCTAATCTGAGTCTGGCTTCTTGCCAGTGCATATAGATTGGTGACAGACAGTAAAGGTGAGACAGGTTTTATTGAAGAACTGATTCATAGAAATACTGCAGACAGCACTGTGTCCACTGCTCCTTGGAGAAAGACGTAGGCAGTTGTTATGCTAATCAGTCTGCTCCGAGTTATGTGCAATATTAAAAGTAATTACCATGCATAAAAGAAACTGCCCTTTAGACTGCAGTTATTCATTCATGTATAGAAATGGCACAACATAGAATGAGTCAGTAAAAGATATTTCCTTCCTCTAGTTACTAATACGCTTCATCCCCGGTCATGGACCGGAGAAATCACCTCTCTTTGGTCTCATGCCCTGGCAAGTGCCTTGTTCAGACCTTCACCAACAGGGGCAATTGCAGCCAGCTGGAGCTGTGATGTTTGCATAGCTGAGCACTACAGAAATAAATATATTGTACCAAATGCAGAGCTTTAAGTAGCATCCTACACGCGTTTGTTGTGCATCTCTCTCCATATGTATAAAAATAGGGTCTTTTAAATGCCCTCTTTCCTTATCTCTCAGAAGCCAGCTGAAACAGGTAATGTCTTTTACAAGCATCTTCAAAATCCTGCCAAGATCACTCAAGAGTTTTTTCATCAAGTCCTATCAAAACACCATCTTTTCTTCTCTCTGTTGAGTAGAAGATTTAGCTCTTGGGACTTCCAAATGCCTTGGGATTATTATTTTTGATAGATAGGAACACTGTGAAAGCTGAGAATTAAAAAAAAAAAAATGCTTTTGGTCATCTCTGATTCAGAATTAAATCTCCTGTACAAAAGCCAGAAGTGGCTTCACTAGTGGAAGAGGATCTTTGCTGCCCTGTTACCTAACTGCTTTCCTAGCCTTGCCTCCGTCCTGCTGGCAAATAATTTATATGGACCTAAATGTGAAGAAGCATGTTGATATTCAGCTTATGCTCATCAACCGCCTTCAGTTCTGCCACACACAACACTTTTTCATACATACTTAATTTCTTTCTCCCTGTCACCATCTTCTTGTCCCATTCTCACTCTCCCCCTCTGCCTGGACACAACGCCAAATACCCTCCCCAAATTGCGTACTGCTCTTTGTCACATCCATTGTTTCAAACTCTTCACCTAATGATGGCGATGATAGTCCTGGAGGATGGTGTCACTGTGGATATGTGGGAAACTGGAGGAAGAGGAAGCCCAAAGGTTACATACATCCTCCGAAGGCCCCAGATGCAGTCAGACACTTAGCAGAACAGTAAAGGTTGGCAGCATTACAGAAGCTGAGAGGTACAGCGAGCCCTAGTAGGAATCATTTTCAAATGTGCAATTACATTTGCTAAAGCTATAGTTCAGTGAGTACAAAGAGAGTCATAAATATCCGGAGCTACAAAAGGCAAAGGTGAAATAGAAGGAAATTCATAGAAAATGTGTTTGTGAACACATTGACTAAATCAGATTAACATTTCAGTCTCTTCAAATATGTCTCAGGTTTTTTTTTCCCCTCTTGCAAACATTCAGATGGTTGGTTTCTGTGCACACAGGTGAACTTTTTGTTCCTAGAAGAACATGTAAGTATGTGTAATTGCATCAGTTTACATGGGATTCTCAGTATTCACGCATCTATGTGCATTTGTGCTAAATGTTGGCTCATTTCTCTCAGTCATACATACATACACACATACATAGCTATTATTTGAGTATATTCCATGGTGGGGATACAAAACCACATACAAAGTCTACTTTTCTACTTAACTTTTCCTACCCCTTCTCTAAAGAGATGCAAACCCTGAGCATTTACTTTTCAGATGGGCACTCTGTATACAAAAATTACAATTTCTGATACTTACTGGATGTACAAGCATGGTACAATCTGTGAACACAGTAAATAAGACGGTCCTTTCTGCAAAGAGTTTTTATGTTAAATAAACTAAGTAAATGAGACCATTTCAATTTAAAAAAAAAAAAAAAGAAAATGAAAAATGCAATCTCTCAGTCCCACTTTTGACTAATCAAAAAAGTGGGTGCCAAACAACTTCAGGAAAAGGAGAAGTACAGGGAAAAAAGGGAATTTGGAGTAGAATTATAAAGTGATACAGTTATTTTAAGCATGTACGTATGAGAGTTGAGGAAAAGAATCAGCCAACTATAACTCACTGCAGTATCCAATTAATTTATGATAGCTCCATATGGAGGTATTATATCATATCCTACATTGTAAAAGCATCTAAAGCAGTAGCTATGGAAGAAGAACAACATCGAAGGGACTGTAAATTGATGTCATCACAAAAGGTTGATGGATTGATTCGATTAATCAGTAAGTCATTTCTAAGAGTTCTGCAGGGATTTATTTACCAAACACTTATATTGTTTATTTTGTTCTCTGGAGGGCATGTGTACTGTCATTTTTCTTCATTATTCTTGTATCATTCATCAATTTCTGACAAATACTTTCATGCCGATATGTGGCATGTTACATGTAAATTGTCCACATTTACTGATTTAAAGCAATACACTCAGAGCTTCCAGTAGCCAAGAACTTTTGTTTATTTCCCTCAGGGCCTGAGAAATAATAGCCATCTATAATTAATACAAAGACATGTTTTCCATTTAATCTTTGCTTTCACTGTCTGCTCAACATGACAGGGATGTAAAATCTTTTCTAGCATTAACATATGGGTACCTGCATAAACTTTAGACAGAAACTTACTATGAAAAATGTTTTGAACACTGTTGACACTGAATAAAATAACAGTTTCATATTTGGTTTGGCCTTATATTCTGTAGTTCAAATCCAGACAAACAATGCAAGAATGTTTTAAGAATGTCAGCAGTTTCATTATGTTTTCCATAGGATTAGATAACTTTTCTATCTTAATAGTGTCATAGTATGTGCTTCAAAGTCAATATACAGAAATGGTCAAATTAGCTCAAATCACAGACTACAAAATGGCAGATGCTTGGCACAGCAGAGGTCTGTGAAGAATGAAGAACTGAAACAGAAAGGAAACCATGCTTTGAAAGTGCTGAGTCTCTAGTTGGACAAATATTTTAGTTTTAAACTAGCGGGAACACTGAACCTTTAAATAAATTAAAAAAAAAAACATTTCTCATGTGTTCATTGCATACATACATGCAGCGTGGGTGTGATTTTCAAGCATCCTCAGAACTGACCAAAATCCAATTCCACTTTTGGGTGGCTAGGAACAACTTCTCAGGAAAAGTAAAAGATCACAGCCCCCGTGACAGAGTCACAGCCGCCTGCACTGTGTGACTGCCTTCCCCAGTCGACTTAGAAAACTCCACCCTACCTAATAAACTGGAGGGCATCAGAGGGGTGGAAGTAAAAAAAAAGGAAGTAGAAAATCTAGAGACTGATGAAGATGTTAGCAGAGTGAAATCGTGGTATGAGCCTGATATAACAATCAAGAAGTTTGTGGTGCAAAGTTAATGGTGGGGACGCTGCCAAAACCAAGGATCAAATGTCAGAGGAAACTTTGCTGGCATGAACAAGGGGCTGAGCCCTGTACCAGCTACCCCTGGCTGACTTAAAGGAGTAACAGTGCCTGGACTGCACAAACGATGATGTTGTGCTGCTCCTTATGTCTGCAAAGATGATCTGGAATCAAGAAAGGCAGCACATGGTCACATTGTAGGTGATGGTAACACACAGGCAATTATTTCAGCACACCATATAACATATGGCCAGCACCATTTGCTTCTATCTTCCCGTTTTCTTCTGTCCGCTAGTTTTGTTCTCTTGAGATTGTTTCCAATCATGCAAATAGTTACTAGAATTTTTATTATTAGCTTTTATTTTTGAATTATTATTTTTTCATCCACAATCAAAACCTGTTTACTTCTTCCTATCGAGTTCGAAAATTTCAACCCCTAAAATAAAATGGGCAGTAGTCTTAGATACAAAATTTTCAGTTCTATCCCCAGGTCTGGTTTATAACAGAGTGATGGAGCCAGGTACTTCTCAGTGTTACCCAGTGATTGGCCCAGAGGCAATGGGCACACATGGAAACACAGGAGGTTCCCTCTGAACACCAGGAAACACCTTCTCACTGTGAAGGTGACCGAGCACTGGCACAGGTTGCCCAGAGAGGTTGTGGGGTCTCTATCCTTGGAGAGAGTCAACCTCCAAGGAGTGGACATGGTCCTGGGCAACCTGCTGTAGATAAGCAGAGGGTTGGACTAAATGATCACCAGAGGTGCCTTCCAGCCTGAGCTATTCTCTGATTCTGTGATTCACCTCTCATTTAAGCTACATTTGTTTCCCATTGGAGATACTACTAGAATCTCAAGAGGATGCAAAAATCTTGCTTGTTGCGCTGATGGAGACTCAGAATTAACCTTTGTAGTGAAAATGAGAGTTTGATGTATTAAAAAAAAAAGCTTTTAGGAAAAACATCAGTTTCTAAAATGTATCAGTTATTATTTTCCCCTTCTTTGAGACTCCTACAGTTGGCTACTTGGATGAAATCCCAGCTCCATTAAGGCCAGTAGGAATTTTGCTGTTTGTTTCAGTGAGAATTCATTATCTCACTCTTCACAATTAAGATGCCTGAAAATTTGCTTTGCTTGAAAAACAAAAACCCACAGCAATTACCCCCAGTAATTTGTATATGCTCTACAAAATTTCTGATTTTTTTCCCCTTTCGTGCTCAGCATTTGCAAAATGTGTGGCCTGGTGATATAAAAATTTTATCTATACTTATTTTTGCTGACCTACATAACTTGCTCATTGCCACATTTGTGCCAGTAAAATCTTTCTATCATTCCCACTCTTCTGCGTATTGCATTTCATGTGAATGAATATCACTCCAGGGGATTAGCACCCCGGGAGACTTTCTGCAAAACATGAGTATTAAGGAGGAATCAAAAGACATTTGCATAGCTATTTGGCCAATGTGATAGTGGGAATCTGCTACATGACCTCTTTTCCTTTTACAAATAAATGTTAAATATTAGTTGTAACCTGCAATTCTCAGTCTAAATATTTCATGTCCTTCTAGCTTCTTGCTCAATTGCACAGAGCTCTTCAGACTTGATAAGTTTTCCATTGAGCAAGCTAATTCAGCAACACGGAAGTTTTTGCACATATACAGAAAGATAAAGCACAACCTCAAAAGATGGGCTAATAATTTCCAGTGCTTCTGGAAATCCAATACTTTTGCCAAAAGCATCACTTAGTCTGGAGTTTTTCCTGTGCAAAAAAATGCCTCTTGTTCATTAACTCACAGCCTTAAATGCAGTTCCTGACAAAAGTCTGTCCAAGAGAGACCCCCAACCTGACAGTCACTGACATGTACAACCTGCCTCATGAAAGGAAATACAGGAGAAACCAGCACTGCTTCTTCAGGCCTGTTCCCTTGAGCTTGTCTTTCTCATGCCTGGACGTTTGAGACTGTTGCCCCCCGACAGCCTCAGTTGTCATGGGCATGTTGGGTACTTCAACCGAACCGCTGGTCAGTGCCAAGTAAAATTAAGCAGGGTCTCTACATCCTTAGTAACAAAGCATCCGGTGTGTCAGTGGTGCTGTGCCACCCGAGCAGGGACAGCTCTGGGCACACAGCGGGCAGAGAAGTCCCTCAAGCAGGGGCAACCAGGAAGGGCAGCAAGATCTACCTCGCTCCCTGCTCCTGCCAGAGCCCCAAACATCCGTAGCCTGCACTGGCTCCAGCACCAGCACTACCCAGAGGTGACCAGCGGAACCATCCAAGAGGCCACATCCTCCTGGCACCAGCAGGAAAAGCAAGTCTGGATCTGCAGGAATCTCTTCCCAAGTCTCCGTTTTAACTCAGATCATGCCTTTCTTGTAGGAGAAGCAGTCAAACTTTTGTCTAGCTCTGGCTCTTATATTTGAGGTGACAAAGCCCTGCCTCGCCTCACTCCTCAGAGACTTTGCACTTGCTAAAGAGTTAGTTCAATCGGAGGAGGGAGTTTTGGCAAGCAGGGACAGCACTCCAAAAGTTTTGCATTTGGTACACTTCTGAAAAATAAACTTTAGGTGGAAAAACCTAAGTCACTGCTTGAACTTGAATATATTCGAGTCTTTTTTATGGATGTGAAGATATCTTGAGTCTCATGCATAATTATTTAGTGTATTATTGCTTTTATTACTGTTATTGATGTATTATTTATTATTTTATAATTCCCCATTTCATTAAGTACATTTTACATTTAGAAAAATCAAAGGAAATAGCAGGAAAAATTGGCAGGAAAGCATTGTAAAACAGAGGACTGCTGTGTTAACTGTCAGGATCAATCTCAAAAGCCATCCCCAAGCTCAGCTCTACTGACCTTCTACACTGAAAAAAAACCTCCTCAGTCCTGGAAGCCATCCAAAGTATGGCCAGTAGCTCTGTTTAACTCAGATTGTTAAATTCTATTTAACTGGGTTGACTCGTCACTCCCCCAGATCATCTCCCAGTGCCATCACCTTTCCTGTAGCTTGCTCTCTTAAGGGCTCCAGGCTTGTAAAATGGAAGTTCATCATTTGGGTTTTCTCCCTGAATTTTTCCTTTTCTGCACTTTACTTTTCATCTGTATTGCCATAACAGAACGTGGCAAGAGAGGCCAGACAAATTCCTAGAAGAACCTGCTGGCACGTAAAACTACAGGACTTTCTGGGGAAATACAGATGGGGAAGGGTCCCTCAGGCTGAACCTTCTCAAAGAGTACAGGGCTGTTGGCAGCTGTAAAGAGCTGGACTCAGCAGCCCCAGCCGCCCTTTCAGGCACCTTATTTCCATGGTGTCTGCGAGAAGAGTTAACCTCAAACCAGACCCCCAGTTTCACTGAAAGCCAGCGGATCTTAAACTCTTCTTGGGTATTTAGGCCTATTTGAAAGCCCCACTAATGTTTGTTTTCATTGTCAAAATCCTCTGAAATGGAACAAAAGGACCTTTGAAAATCAGTGCTCTGTGATTAGACCCTGTGGACAGGTACATTTCGCTCATCAGGCTAAATAAGTGCAGTAATTTGATTCAGCCCTTGAGTTTCAGGGCTCCACATGTATTACACTCTGCTAATTTCCCTGAGATTTTTCACAGCCTGTACGGAGAGAGAAATAGAAACTTCATCCACATCTGCGCTGGCATTTTTATTTTGCCACTGGTGAGTTTTATTTGAGCTCCTGCTATAACGGATGCATGTCAGTAATAACGAAAATAGCTGATCTGCACCAGCCCACACACTGCGACAGTTTGCACAATACTTTGTTACCCTCTAACTCCTTCACTTCAGAATCCCTTCCTCTTCCATCTGTCCTAAACAAGTGGGAGAGGCTTTTCGCTAGAAAATGTGAGGTTTTTCAAAGTACCTCTCTGGAGGATAGCGTAGCAACTCTGCCTTAAGAAAAATGCTGTTAGCCCTTCGCGTGTGTCAGAAGGGAAGCTGCTACTAATTATAGCTAAGATCCTGTCAGTTATCTGAATTCGCTGGTAATTCTCATAAGATCCTAAAGAAAGTGAGCAAACACATTAACAGGAATGTGCCGGCAGCAAGTCACTATAATTCCTTTCCCAGCTTTCTAAAACCTACTGCGGGCTTACAGCAGACACGGCTTTGCCACTGCAGCCCACGAAACACCTGGGGCCGGCGCGGGCGGCCTGATCCAGGCTAGCAGCTGCCTCGAAATGGGCACATCCATGACAGGCGAGCAGTGCGATACCTGACAATTCTTTTGACGTATCTGGAGCATACTGGAGATTCGGACAACAGAGGGAAAAGTCTGTCACTCAGGCGCCTTTACCTGAGGAGCTACATGGGAAAAAAAAACAACCTTCCCAGTCCTGCTCTCTTTAAGTAAAACAGGGTGTGCATTAAAGTACCACACCAGCCTCGTGGGGGGGGGTTCAGTATAGCCGGTTATATCGTGCTCTTTGTAGCACCCAAAAGGACAGAAATCTTTCTGCTGAGACGCCTAGGTACGGTTAGTGGTTTTGCAGAGCCAAGTCTTCCCCAGGGGCCGTTTCTGCAGGCCCGGGCACACAGGACAGGCGTGTAAACCAGAAAGGACTGCTCCACGTGAAATAATAACCTGAGCCATCTTCATTACTGGGAGCCTCTTATACCTCTCTGGAAGCGTATATGGGCCTTCAGGGCAGTGAGAGCGTACAACACGCCTGCCTGAAGGCTCCTGCGCTGGCTAACGGGGCATGAAGGGGGCTTAGTGAAAACGAGGACGTGGTCCAACCCCCGGCAGGAGGGCAGGTTATGTACCTTCCTTCCTCAGGGCTTTTTATTGCTTTTCGTAAATAACGACAGGTGCAGTAGCTGACTTATTTTTTTTCCCTATTTGGCAAGGCTTTGAAAGATGGGATTTCTCAAGCCAAACGCGACTGTGGGACCTCGCTGCTGGGTGCTGGAGCACAGCAGCTCTCT
This sequence comes from Egretta garzetta, assembly GCF_000687185.1. Classification (NCBI taxonomy): domain Eukaryota; kingdom Metazoa; phylum Chordata; class Aves; order Pelecaniformes; family Ardeidae; genus Egretta; species Egretta garzetta. The sequence continues at coordinate 6,544,051 of NW_009260616.1, forward strand.
TTACCCTGGCCATGGTTTGATATAATTCACATTGCTGCGCAGAGGGCAAGAGAATTAGGGGAGGGGAGCAAGAGTAGCAAAGATTAACAGACAGTGAAGAATGCCGTATATTCAGTAAAAGCTTAATGAGAGAATCCCATGGTAACTGTCAGGCTTTGGCTTTTGTGCGCAGCTATCTGCAGAAATGCCACCGGCACGTGTGTGGTTTGCTGCTGACACTTTCTATTAAAGAGACAAAATTTGTGAGAAGGTCTGGATTATTCACAGGTTTGGCAACAGGACATAAAGCTAGGGGCAGACACATGCATGAGAGCATGGTACACGTACTCTGGCGTCCTGGAGGAGATGATTTCAAGGCATCAGGTAGTATGTACAGAAGCCATAGTATGGTATGGGCAGTTAAAATGGAAGATAGTGAGCTTAAACAAACAAAAGGATTTTTCTTTTCTTTTTCAAAGAAGGCTTGCCAACTTTTGCAGAATCAAAAGTTAAAAAAATAACTTCAGAATCCTCCAACATTTTTTATTGCATGTATAGTATTTTATTTTTCCAAGTAGCAGATACCATTTAATATCAGGTACCAGGTCATCTAATAGCTGCCTGGACTAAGAGTCCAGAGTCTTTTCTCTTAGTTTCTCATCTTGAACAGCCTAACTTCACCCTAACTTCCATCCAGATTAGGACCAGGCTTTGGTCTTGACTGCACTGAAAAGAATGGAAATCAACAGCGTTGCACGGGAACAAATTACCAACCCATGCCATGACAGGCTCAGAACAAATGTCGCCTTCCAAATCCCCTTGGCTGTGACAGCTGGCAGTCTTGCTGTCCTTCCTACTGCACTGGCTTCTGGGAGCAGTGATCCAGGATCAGACTAAGCTGGAATAAATGTAACAGGCTTTCAAATTAATAAAGACTTAAAAAATATTCTGGTATTAGTAACTCAGGCTTGGCACATGCTGATAGCAACCAAGAAACACTATTTAGGGGTCGCTTACTATGCCTTTCTTGAAAAAGTAGCGTTATAGAAACCTAACATCATGCATTTCTGCAATACAGCTGTATTCTGTCACATTCTGCCGCAAACACGAGATCTGCAGCTGCCAGCCCTCGCGTTGCTGTGGATGAGCTGCGGTGGCACGTGTTACGTGGGGAGTTGGAGAGTCTCGCTGCAGAACCTGGGAATTCGGGGCACTGTTGTTGAGGAATGTGCTCTCTTTACACATCCATGATGGGTTTGCAGGTCTGAGTCACACCAGTGAGTCACGCTGTCAGCCGGGAGTAACGTTAGGTGTCGGCGTCAGTGCAACGCTCGGGTCTCAGGCCATCTCTGCATCTCCCTGCTGCTTGCTCCCTGCCTTTGGCTGATAGCGAGGGATATTTCTAGCCACCAGCTTGGCAGCCTGTGCCACCAGTTATTGTTGGTTAGTACAGAAGTGCCCTGGATACAGCTGGCATCTTCCAGGGACCTTTCCCAACCTGAAGAGTAAAACGTTTAATATTTACCAGGCCAGTCTGAAATTGCTCCTGAAATGGAAGAAAACATAATGTTAAAGAGGAGATTTTTTTACTCTAGAAAAGATGGAAACAAGTTAAGGAACTATTTATTGGCTTTGGAAGTGAGCACAAAGAAATGAAACGACAGCACACCTTAAAACCGTTTCATGTGCTGCCTGAGTCTTGGGCTGTGTTGTCCGATTTGCTCAGCTGGCAAAGCTGACATGACAGTTTCACACTCATCAGAATTAGGGCCTAATTCCTTAGACAGATCACCTCTCTTGAGTATTGTCTTTCCAAATAAGACCCTAAGCTGATGTAAAAAATCTGCTGCTGTATCTTCTTATTCGCAAAGCATCCCTTGGACTGGAAATGCATCTTTTCCTTCATCTCATCACTTGTAATTTTGGTACTTAATTGAAAATTGTGATGCTAGCTCTGAAGTTTCCTGTTAATGAAATGCTGTCTGTAACAACGTAAACCTAAAATATGTAAAGGAACTTCAGAAACCCAATGAGAAACAGCCCTGGGCAACCTGGTCTGAGTGTCCCTGCTCAGTCAGGGGTTGGACCAGCCCCTCTCCAGTGATGCCTCAGCCATTCTGTGATTCAGGAAAACTTGTCTTTTTGCTGGGCAGCAGCAGGCATCCTTGTCAGGCAGTAAGCAGAACTTTTAATATACGACTAGCATGCCCTTCTTACAAACTCAGGGCCTATATACTTCTCTGTTACATAAGTTTAAGCATACAGAATTGTAAATCGTGCTGTGCCAGAATCACTGCTTGTAGAAGATTTAAATCAGAATGCAGCTCAGTACTTGTCTTGAATGCACAAATGGTGATGGGAAACAATTCAAGCTTTAAGACAGTAAGGTGTCTGGAATAGCCAATACCCCAAATCCTGCCTGTGAGATTTGGAGAACCTTATAACAGCAAGTTGCTAGATCTTGAGCTCCTGTGTAGGTTGAATTCTCCTAGAAACCCTGAGGAGGCAGCTGGTGCTGTTCCACTTCTTTCTTAAGAAGGGTACCAGAAGGTCATCAACAGCTAAATAAGGTAGGCAAGTGCTAGAAAGGAGATGTGTGCATGACAGAGGAAGATCCTTAAAGAGTGAAGGAGTTTTAGAGCAGGTGGAGAAGCAGGTGAGTGTATTTCATATCAAGAGAGAGACTGTTCAGGTTTTACAAGATCTTACCCAGATCAGTTGATGCGACAGTGAAGTTCACTCCTGCCATGGGTAACATAAGTAAGTCCAGACATGGGCCATTACATTTAGGAAGCTTGCTGTGTAGAGTAAATGTCTCGTGTAAGAAAATGCACCTTTGGAGTCTCTGAGCAAAAGCTCTGTATACAGGCTTTCATAGGGAAGATGAAGCTCAGGGAAACCACAAGGTGTGAATCAGCGTTAGGGTGATAGGAATGAATGTGGTGAAGCCATGGAGGGGAGGGACATCATCAGATGCTGTTGTAGTCCCCCTGACTTTTAAGTTTGGATTTTCTCCCACATAGGTATCAAGGTCTGTTCTGCACACTCCTATGTATTGCCACGGGGTGCGTAGGCTGTGAGCTGCGAGATGTGTTGCCCATTTTCTCCCAGAGGTAGGTGGCTTGCTGGGAAATCAGCCTCCACATGTCACAGGGCTTGTGTGGCCACCACCTGCCATGCTCATACTGATACAAGCAGCTCCTAAGCATCTGCGATTTCACCCAGAGAGGAACCCCTTTGGCTCGCTTGCACCCAACCCTGGGTGTTCAGTTATCTCACTGGAGTGGCACTGGCCTTTATAATCCTATTTTGGAAGGAGGTTTGTATCCTGGCATTTTTATTATGAATAGTATTTCTACCTTTTCTCCCCTCTCTTCATTCAGCTGTGTTATTTCACTTTGATGTCAGCTTTTGGAAAGGAAAAGGCACTTTTCACAGGCATTACAGCTTTGTGCTTTCTACTTGCTAGAGCCTGTGAAGATGAAATGTTTGACTCCAGAGGTGCACTTTAGCAGCTTAATAAACAAAGAGGTAGCACTCCTGACCACCTTGAACAGTATCAGCATCTGCTTGCAGATTTGTGTGTGCTCCAGCCAGGCCCTGGGACGGCAGGCAGTGCCGGTGGCTGAGCTCTGCCTCTGCTTGACTGTGGGTGCCTGCATGTGAATGAAACGCCAGTGCTTTGAAATTTTTCAAAGGTGCCCTGTGGTTCACTTGGAGAAGCGAGGTCATTACTGGAGCTTTAGCTGGTGAACATCACCTTAGTTTCACCCAGCCCAGAGATCAGCGATGCATTGTATATCAGAGCTACTTCAAAAATATTTTTGTAATGATAATCTAGCGTCAGGTTAAGGGTATCCTCTAGATCAGTTAGCCATTGCTCCTGGGCTGTCTAAAACACAGTATAAGAGCCTCTGCTTCTGCCTCTAGTCATTTCCACAGAGGAAGTATCTATTAATTCATTAATGCAGATTAGCTTATTCAAATGCTTCAAATGTTGCCATGCACTTTTTATTGCCATGTGAAAGAAAAAGATACAAAACGTCAGCATTTCCTAACCATGTCTAGTCTTTCACACACATTTGGGACCGGTGAAGTATGTTTGATCCTCAGACTTCCCATAACATCACTGTCAGATTCATAAATCTTTTCAGATGCCTGGAAGGAGTCTTCTTCAGTGTCACTGCTTTCTTTCCTTTCATTTTCCAGGTTAACTTTGGTTTTTTACATTCCAGAAGTCCTGATAGGGCAGGAGAACTTGGTTTTGGGCAAGCCATCCTGACCTATTCTTTTGAAAGATTCATCACATTGATGCTCTCTATTTTTCCTCAGAATTTCTGCTCCTTTTTTTGCAGACACCAGTACATGTTGCTACAGGAATTTCTCTTCTGGGCTTGTATTTCACTTTGAAGTCATGCCTTTGTAGGTTTATGATCATGTGTGAAGTCTAGATGGTGCAGAAGCTTAAGATTTGTCAAGAATATCCCCTCAGGTTTGCGATCTATTTCAGCTATACTGCACAGCATGTACTGACATCCAGTGACAGTGGTAAATTCTTTTCTATTTGAGTATCGTTTTCCTGTGATAGTTTGACACTCTCAATCCTTATGCCCCCAAAGCGTCTCCTGCAAAATACTGCTTTGTCCACTATTTAAAACATATCTACCTTTTCAGTGTTGTGACCTGAATTTCTAGGAACATACCCTGGAACACATCCAGTGACTTTGATGCTGCCATTTACTGTTGTCATTTATTGTGGTTTAAAAATGATACAGCCCCTGTGTTCTCAAAGTTCTCATCAAATTTTCCCAATAAGATGTGCTTTTTGCTTTCTGGGGGGGCTTCATAGCAGGGATCTGTATTACTCTGTGCTAGGTAAACCATGGTGTTTATTATGGATACTGATTTTTCCACCAAGAAGTTGGAGATTTGAAAATGCTTTATTGCTTTCACTTTGTCTGAACAGGTCCAGAGGTGTTTTTTTCCCAAGGTCTGATCAAAGTAACTCACACAACACCAATTTTTATTTTGCTATGATTCAGTTTTAGATGCCACTCCATCTTACGAGTAGTGCTATTAGGTTTTTGTTGAGTATCTCTATATACTAGACTGTCAACAGCAAGGACTCATACTCCATCTAATATTTCACTGTACCCTTTCTGGACTTGTGCAGATGCTATATGAATATAGCAGAAGGCATATTCTGGAAGAGCTGTCTTCTAGACAGACAAGTGAGTGTGTTTTGACTCCTTCTTTCTCCAGTCTGACACAGTGTCCAGAAGCAGAGTGTAATTGCTGAAAAGGGCCTGTAAGTGATGTCCTCTAGGATGGTTAGACTGTAGCTGGGCTGTAGAGAGGAAGAAAAGAGAAGTGAGATACTTGCCCCATGGGTCGTGTCCTGAGTGGCCACACAGTCTAGCAGAAAAAGGGAGAAGAGTGTGAGCTGCACAATAGCTCAGGCTCAGCAGAGACAGTCTCCTTAGTTTTGACGCTTGATTTTGGTAGCTACAGAAGGCCAACCCTCACTTATCCTGTGTTAGTGTTGGTAATCTGCACTCCTGAGGTTTCCCCCTTTTTCAGTCACGCTCAGCCGTACGCTGCTGTCCCTGGTCACTGATGGCAGTCGTTACAGCATGTGAGCTAGTCACACTGCCTTTGGAAGCAGCTGAATCCCTGGAGTCGGGAAGGCATCAGGTATCCTTTAAACACACCAAGGAAAGCTTCCTCAATCTTGTCTGCAGGAAGACGAGTTCATAGGCATCCCATAGACTATAAAATTGATATCATGCTTCCTGATGCTAAGGCAAATGTTCTTAGGAGTGGCTCTGCTGTCATAGCTATCACACAGGCATCAAGATTTGTCCAAATACTTACATTGAAACCTGCATTTCCCCAGTATGCCTTCATGGCATTATCAGCCTTGCTGATATAAACTAGATGAATATTGTGGCTTAGACTCGACATTCTGAGTTGTTCTGCCTATTGTGGCAGACCAGGTAACATAACCACACGGTATAAGTACATTTCCTCATACTGCATTGCAGCAAAAGTGGAAGTGGCTGTGCTGTTGCTAAATTCTCCATCCCTGCTCTGCAAGCACCTGGACTATGCCTATGTTGTGCAGAATGCTTTGCTCTTACACACTTCATGAATATCCTTACCTGACAACACTGGCACAGCTTTCCTCCTCTATTGCTTCTTCCACCTTCCAGAAAAGGATGCATTTGGGCTGACAGATACCCTGAAATCTTAGACAAATGGTCACTGTCCACACACAGGGTGGCTTTGTCTCTTCCTTAGAGCAAGTCCAATGTAAACGGAGTTCATTAAAACCACTGGGCATGTGCTGTCCAGTTGATTTACGCATGCACTGCAAATCTGTGCAACTAGTGCACGCACAGCCATGGCACAACACATGCACAGTGGGTCAGATGCTTGCTGTTGATATGCTGCATTTGTATGCTTCTTGTCTGGGGACGTGTGATCAGAAAAATGTGAGGTCCCTAGACAACAGCAAATTTATCTGGTCTTGCAACACCAACTGTTTGACAAGAAGCCCTGCTCATGGCATTTTTCTTTGAATGATGTGGTCTGGCAGATACTACATGCTTCCTGTGATTGTGCTTTGCCACATGCTTTCCTTCAACTGCTTTTCATACCTCTATGTTGTCTTCAAATTTCTTTTTTTTTTTCATTTATGCATCTGGTTTCTGGCTATACAGCTCTCCATCATATGTATTTCATGAATGTTTCTTATGATCTAGGAAGTAATCTTTGGCTCCTTTCCTGTCTTCCTCTGTTCATATATTCATTGTGTCCTCCCTTGTCTGAAATTTCTCTCTTTTTTCTCTTAGATATGTTTCATCTGACTACTACAGCTGTTGTCGCTTTATTCCTTCTATACACATTTTCCCATTTAAATTCATCTGATGCCTGACAACCAGTTCTTTTGCATGCTTCTTTGACTCTATTTCTTAAATTGTTCCAAGAAGTCTCTTTGCATCACCTTCAGATGGTGATTTTCCTATAGAAAATATCACCTTGCTTGTATGTCACAAACAATTGGTCTCCTTTCCCATGTTTCAATTCTACTCTGTCACCAACACTTGTTGTGAAAAATTCTGACTAGACTTTTCCCTCATCAGCACCTTTGTACTTTCTTCCATCTTAACCCTGAAGTTTTGTATGGACATCTCCAGATTTGTCATGAAGTAATTTCTTTCCTTCTACCAAACCCTGCCTAGAATACTTTGTCCAAGTCCTAAAGGTCTAGTCATGAATGGCTAATTAGATTCTTCCTTTTTTAAGGAAAAAAATTAAACTCCTTCTGACTTCTGTAGGTGTCACCTTACGTTATTGTCATTTTGTCATTCTCCAGTTTTTCTTCCTTCTCCTTGACTGCACTGCTTTTCACTTGTGCCAGTTTTAGTCTCTGCAGTCTTTCAAAACATTTCTGTAAGGAAGCATTATGCTTTGTATTGGTGGAATCACAGAAAAATCAAAATGACCTACCTGTATGCACATGACATTTCCAAAAGACCACAATTTAGAGAAATTAAGATGAAGCCTTGAGAAAAGGAGGCTTAGAGGTGATCTCATCACCATGTTCCAGTACTTAAGGGGTAGTTAGAGAGAAGACGGAAGCTCCCTTTTTACAAGGAGTCACATAGAGAGGACAAGGGGTAATGGATACAAGTTACTCCTGGGGAGATTCCAACCAGACATAAGAGGAGAAATTTTCACAATGAGGACAGTCAACCATTGGAATGATCTCCCCAGGAAAGTGGTTGACTCCACCACACTTTTAAGACTCAGCTGGACAGGGTGCTGGGCCATCTTTTCTAGACTGTGTTCTTGCCTCGAAAGGTTGGACCAGATGATCCTTGAGGTCCCTTCCAACCTGGTATTCTATGATTCTATACTTCTATGAAATTTAACCAGCATTATGCAAAGTCTTTGAATAGGACTTTTGGCCCCTGACAAATTTCAGTCCTCTAATTCAGTGGAAGAGCAGCTCAAACTTTACCTCAAAACCAGTCATCCCCAGTAAAATTTTCACAGCTACATTGACACTAGTTCAAACAGTGGTTCAGGAACAGTCTTCGTTCCTGAGAGCCATATGAAAGCAAATTCCAAATTCTCTCAATGCAACTTATTAGGAAACATGAAAGCGTGAGCTGAGCAACTCAACGCTGGAGTATGCTGGTTGCTGTTAGGACAATTTAATGGCAAGAAAATAGCTCAGATTTCCCTGTGACTGTGGTAATACAGTCTGTACAGCTGATTACCAGGTTGTCATCTTTAATGAAGTTGAAAACATGCTGACAATTCAGTAATGTTTTCTTTTCAGCTGTACAAATGCTGTGGCAACAGATTACAGCTGGATTGTAAGTACTTAACAAGAGCAATATAAAAAGAAAAGAATAATTGGGATGAGAGAGGAAAAGAGATAAAAACATGGAAATAAATTAATTTAATGAAAAAAAAATACTTTTCATTACTTTAATATTTAGAACTACAATACCAGAAAAAATAGTCCATGACTTACTCTTCTTACTGTTTTATGTACCAATTTTAAAGCCGTCTTTTTGCTTTATTTTTCTTTCCCAAAAAAAATAGACAAATGAACTTCTGCAAACTGTAACTATTAAATAGAATGACACACCGAACATTTTACTGGATGTATTTTAGATAAAAGTTGCCATTACTCTGAGTTGCAGCATAACCCATAGTACTTTAATTTATTATGGTGATGTGTGATTTGGAGATCTGAAAGTCTGTCTTGAGGTCAAAGATTTTCATCGGTACGAGCACAAACCTCAGCTCTGATTTGCAGTAGAAATTAAAAGCAAAATTTAGTTAAAACCATTTCTGATTTCATGGAGGTATTTTCACCTCAAAGGCAAATAGAGATGTTCAGTTCAGGATACAAAATAAGAACAACGCCTACACAAAAAGATTTTTAAAATATTTGCAGAAATTGAGCGAATGCATGTGTCCGTTTGTGCATGTGTATGCATGTTGCAGGGGAAGGAGTTAATTAAAAGTATTGTAGATGACCTGTCTACCAAGAGTACAATTCACCTCTCATCTCAGTGCTGTTCAATAGCCAGCTAAGTATACAGACCTTTTAAAAGGTTGGCAAAATCAAGAAACTTATCCTCAGCATGGAATAGGATATAGATCTGCAGTCTTTATTCTAGCTCCTGGTATAACATGTAAAATAGATTTTGCCTACTGGAAGGCTTAGGGTGCCTACACCAGTTTCTCCTACCCCTGCTTTTCTGGTCCCTTGGTGATGCCACTGACCAGGAAGCAGCTACAGATACCTTCTCCCAGACCTTTCTAGACCACCTCTACCATCACTGATCAGATTTCAAGATAGAAAGTGTTCCTGGAAGCAGCTAAAGAGCTCTACAAAGAGTATATGGAATGTTTGCGCTATGCAGAAAACATCTTTCATTCCAATAGGTAAGAAAAAATGGCCTGCAAGAAAAATTAGTATAGCCTCTCCTGACTAAGCTGCTCAAAAGCTGCCACACTATGAGCAGTTCCTATAAGGACACAAAAAATTTCAGTGCAGCTGCCCAGCAATGTATGCATCATGCTAGCAGGTTTAATCAGGTTCTACGTCAACAGTACCATGGCAAATACAGCAGAATCCTCCATTCATTTCTGGGCAGTTACAGTGCAGTAAATAATGAAGTATCTGGTTGTACATATTTCAAAATGTCCTAGATGTCTATCAAGGTCATTGAAATGGGATTCAAACCATATACATAAAAAAAAAAAAACCACAAAAACCACAGGGTAGACATTGTAACACAAAATGTTTTCTAGGATGAACAGAATGGTCAATTTGGGGCATAAATGCAAGGAGAACACAGTACAGAAGGCACTTGATTAATGCTGTTTATATAAAATTTAACAGAAGTTGCTATGCTGTATTTCCCATTTTCTGTTTTAAGAGTGCTAATCGTAAAGTATATTTACAACAGAAAGCTAAATATTCTCCTTCCATCCAACCAAGCTAGCAGGCAAATTACCATGCAAGGAGAGTTTAAAGTTCTGGTATGCTGCTGTTTGCTATGAATCATACACAGCCTTACTGTCTGACACCCTGTAAACAACTATTTTAAAAACAACATCAGCAGTAAATACATCTAATTCCCAGAAGACCCACTGCAATTGCTTTGCTTAGTGTCAAGGAGTTTGATTCGCAAAAGAAACAGTTGGTGCTTATCTGGGAATCTACTTAGTGCAAGAAGGCAGGCCACCATTTCAAAACTTGTTCATCAGTTTGATACTGCATTTATTCAGCCTCTTTGGATATTGTGGGAGGGGGAAGAGGGATTTCTTGGGCTTTTCTGAGTCATCCATCTACACAGCAAGTGCAGGTGAACGCAGGACGTGGTGGCTCAGTGCCATCCCACCGCCAGCCTCTGGAGGAGCAGCTCCCCTAAGCTCTGCGCTGGTGGCAGGAGCCCATGGCCAAAGGGGCCGGGAGCTCAGCGTCGGCAGGGAACAGCCACAGCCACCTTCATGCCCAGGGTCACCTCGCAACCAGTTTGAATCACCCGGTCACCTCCTTTCTCCTGGCTAAGGGGAAGACATTTTCGGCATGAGTTCAGAGGCAAGTTCAAACTTAGACTGCTGGATTTACAGTGCCGTGCCACGTTCACTCTGGCAGATGCATTTGCAGGTTGCAAAATAACTGTGAGAAGAGTTTGATATTTTTGGAGTAATCCAAAAGCCTGCTTACAAATCCATCATGTTCAGGTACTTTGAAATTAGTATCTCCTAACGCTCTGCCCTGTAATGTGAGACCCTGAGAGCAGTACAGTTTTGCTGCCTGCCATCACCCATGGGTGTCTTTCAGCTGTGATGCTTCCCACAGCCCTGTGTCCCACTGAACATGCTTCGAATTGCACCCACCGCATCCCCAGTGTCTTGCTATGAATTTTACTGAATCACATTTTGTTATTTTCCTAGCCTGATCCAACCAAAGGATGTTAAAAAAAACCCCAAAACAAAACACTCTGATCATCTCCTTTATTTTTGAGATTTGAGGTCGGGCTGTTCTTACTGTTTGTATTTTTTAATTTGTCTTCCTGTGTGTTTGCATTTTATTCCCAGTATCTGCATATCCCAGCAGTATGTATACTATCAATGTAACCCATTGCTGCGTGGAAGATAAAATCTCCCCTGGTACTTCAATTTGCAGAGCAGATGAGTTGTTTCCAGCCCCCATCTACAGTTCAGGCTGCGTAGCAACCTCATGTTTTAACCCTAGAGACTCTCTGTTCCAGTCCTGAGTTTCAGCCAAGAGACAATTATAACCTTTGCTCCTCCCTTTAGGTTATTCACTAAGTTGTTAAATGGTATCAGTCCTCAGAATGGCCACGAGCCTTTGGCTTTGAGTGGGGTATGCCTATATTTGCTATCACTCTTTGTTTATGGTATTGCAGTCAGCCTTCAATCTGCATGACAAGTTTCCCTTCCCAAGTCAATTTGAATTAATTTTGAGATTACAATTTTATGCGACACCATAATTAAAGGCGGGAGTGCAATCCAAACATAGAGCATCTCCAGCTTTTCCTTTACTCGTGAATGCTGTGATTCTATTTTTAAAAGCAGTTAATGACTGTGGCAAGGTGTGTTCCTTCCAAACTAGGGCCGCTTGTTCCTTGTAGTTTTTTTCTACAAGAGGAAGAGAGGAGCCATACGCAGCAAGCATAAGCAAAAGATGGCACCTCCTAATGCCTTTTTGATCTCCATGAGTCACGGCAGCACCAGAGCGTCATCAGTGTTAAACCATAAGGCAGGAGCAGTCCCTAGGACATCCTGTAGATATCAGTAGCTGGGACGAGGAAGAGCTGTCTCTCAGCCCAGCACTGCATGCATTTAGACAGACCAAAATACCTTGCCTTACTAAAACAGTAGCCAAAATAAAGACATGGGAAACTTACACCTTCCACTAAGCTCTTCATTATTTGATTCCAGGTCCTTCTGCACTCAGCATTGTGCCTGTGATCTGACTTGCAGTCAGGCTCCAACACTCAGATTAGACTGCCCTAGAGAGCAAAACGTATGGGACAGCCCCATCAGAAAACGTAACATAAATACTAGGCACTCCTAGTATTATGTGTTAAACTAGTTTGGAGGAGAAGTAAAATTAAATTTGTCTCAATATTTTTTATACATAAAACAAGCCTGTGCAGATAAAATAGCTTTGGATCACTAACAGAGTGCTGCATATGCAGTCTGCTGAGACAACAGCTAAACAGACTGAACAGTGCTTTGTACCTTGTGTACCGGCCAGAAGCAGAAGGGTCTGCTCCCATTGATCTTATTGTACCTTCTTTGGGGGTTTTGATATACTTTATCTGATCCCATCAAGAAATCTTAATCCTGGTCCATAAATGTCTTTTACAAGAGCTAAAAGTACCTTAACAGCTCTCCCCATGCTTTTCTTTAACAATCACATGGTTACAGAGTGAATGAGACAGGCTGCAGTGGGATTAACTACTTCACCCTGATGGAAAAAGGTGTAGAGTTACAAGTGAGATGTTAATACCTGTCCCTTCTCAGAAACCTGTCAATATCATGTCTCCTCACCACATGCAACAAATTCAAATTATTCATGGGATCAGTAATTCGTGGGATTCCCCCACTATCACCTTTTCCTTTCTCCCTCTCCTTCTTCACAAGGTATTTTCCAGTACACACCATTGAACTGGAAAACGTAGCCTGTCAATAGGCTCAAAGTGTTTGTTGCAGCTCAGAATAGTGCTAAGGAGCTTGGTCTGAAGTTATGGGTATAAACAAAATTCAGACAAATCAAGATTGGGTCAGAGTTTTCACAGAGAAAACTACCGTTGCTGGCCATGCTTACAATCTTAATTAAAGAATCTTCATGCCTACCATTCCTGAGGCTCTTTGTCAGAACTGCCAGCTTTTTGTTACATCTTTTGTCCTTTGCAACTAAGAAAACTTTGAAAGAATGGTAGAATCTGTGAAAATATGATCTTAAGCCATATAAAGTACATGGTACCGGGTACTGAAACAGATAGTCCACTTACTGATCAAAAATGTCATAAACAGCCATGGTTCTTGCTAACTGCCTAGTGCCATCTATTGATGAAAGAGTAAAAGTTGAAGGCATTTGCTGTAAAAATGTATGCATGCAACGACCTTCAGCTAGACAGCACAGGAGGGGGGAACCGGCTGCAGAGCCGCCACGGTACTTCTGCTGAGGTTGGGCATTATGCCTGCTCCTCTTTCCAGACTCAGAAGATCTCTGGGGAGCTACAAAAAGCATGAGCTGTCCTTGTGCTCACCTCATGCCTTTGTACGAGCTTGGTATCCACCCAATTCCTGGTAGAATTTCTCCCTTATGCTCAATGTCAGTAGGGAATGGAGGGGTCAGTACTCCCCCAGATCCATGTCGAGTGGCAGGAGACTTTTCCCACTCTACAGAGATGAGAACTGGAGCCATCTAGCCATGCTTCATTTCTCATCAAGTATTCTCATAGCCAGGAAAGAAACACTACAGGTATGAATCAGTTCCAGATTAGAAAACCAATTTAAGCCTCTGCAGGTGGGCTAACTGTCGGTGGAATTTAAGCGTTCAGTACTTTTGCTGAAACATTCGTGGACAGAGTCAAGTAATACATCCAGGAGTGCCCCGCTGGCCTCCAGCTGTTCTTCCAGAGGGCGTGGGTTCCTGCAGCTGGTGTGTCATACCTGCCAACGCATTGCGGACATCTCAACTGACATCACATTCCTGTGCTCAGACAACTGAGTCAAGGCACTAGACAATACCATCCGTGGAGTTTTTTGGTTGATTCTTTGCCCCAAATGAGACACCTGTGTTTACTCTGTTGAATGACACCCTAAATGTCTCTGACAAACGTGGAAGCCTAGACACAAAGCTCATGTGTAGACATTTGAATTTAGATGCCTTCATCTGGAGTTGAACCTGAGCTCATGTGTCTGAAAACCATGCAACCACTCAATACAACATCACTTGTTCAACACTTCCATTTAATTCTTTCCTTGACACCTATTAGCAAGGGAGGAAAAAAGTTTTGGAAAGATGAGCATAAAGGCTGTGGGATTTCTGGTGTGCCTTTGTAAAACAACATTAGGAGCTATTAAATTCACAGCTCTTCCGTTCTGTCTCCATCTCATCACAGGACTTGTTTACTGTTGCTGGAGGTAGTAACTGACAGCAGAAAGCTATAGACAGCTAAGCAGTGGTGGCTTTATCTAAGTAAAGAGATTAAAGGGCTGGGCTAGGTTTTAAATGATAAATTCCAGGGCAAAGAGACAATTTTGCCATTATATAAGGCAGCATTCAGGGACTCAAGGCTTTGGGAAGTAAGTTGTAAACTAGGAGTGAACGTACTTGGGTGTGATGTTTTAAGGTCTGAGATTTTGTTTAATAAGTAATTATGTGCTAACTTTTCTTTCTGAAGCAAAGTTACTGCTCCCAGGGTGTTGCAGGCATGACAAATAAGTTAAACCTCTCAGGTAACCACGGGAGCGTAGGAGGCAGCAGTCCAGGGCATGATCTGAGAGCAGTACAAGTCTCCTGTGAGAGAAAGATATTGATAGGCATTGAACTGGGAATGCTCTCTGAGTGTCCAGGAAAGATCAGAACAGTTTAACCTCGCCACTGCCATATCTAGACCCATGTAGAAAATCAGCATGGAGGCAGAGGAAGCAAGGCAAGGGCACAGAGTCAGCTGAAACTCTTTCTGCAATAGCCACACTGAGCATCCACAGAGTGGGAACAGAGCAGCAGATGAGGTCTCCTACTCCTCCACTAACCCAAGTGATTGAATAGTTATCGAACTTCTTAAAACTGGTCAGATTCTTTTGCTGCCAAAACATGCTGTCTCTGAACCCTTCCACTCACACAGTTAGGTCCTTTCTACTAATTGAAAAGCTTAATCTATTCATGGCTAGCCTATTCCCACCCAATCTGATTGTGTGCAGTGATCAAATACAACAGACAGTTCTTTTCTGAGCTTTTAACTCTGCTTCTGTCTTTGAATCACATTAGAGACTCTCAGCAGGTATGGAGTCCCATTGAGCTAGACATCCCACCAGGATCATACATAACAAACCCCTGTCTCCAAGTTTTAGTGATGTGCTACACACAACATTATATATTTCCAGACCAGGGTCAAAATGAGCGGTTGCCAAGGCAGAATTAGTCTGGTTAATGAGGCTTTCATTCCAGGAAAATAAGAGAAAGTGATTCCTCATATCTCTGTTTCCATATGATAGCTACTTTTGTATAATGATCAGAGTAGGGTAAAATATTGTTAGTGATTCAGAAGAACAAAGTGATAAAAGGGCTTGGGTAGCTTGGAGGGAAGAGAATGCACTGAACTTTAAAAGATACTTAATGCATCCTTAAATAAGCTAAGATAACATTATATACAGCTCATGTAGACTCTCATAAGGAGCACAAGGAAGAAGAGAGTAATGACTCATAATAAAATAAAAACTAAGAAGGACAAAAATACACATTTGCTGTTCCCCACCCCCCAAAATTTCAGTAAAGATCACAACGGTGTCCTAAAATTGTGCCCTCCACAAAAACCCTGTGGTACTTATTTGGCAAGTGAAAAAGTCTTTAAAATGTTCTTAATGCTACATTTCATTTCTATGTGCTTTTTCCCCCTGCTAATGAATACCATTATGTCCATTATGTATAATGTATACTGATATTGTTTTCTTTATATACATGAATTACTAGTCCAGTTGGTCAGAAACGTTTAACATGTACAACGATTTTTGGTTTTACAATGGCTTTTCTCCCAAGCAGTGATTTTTAAAAGCAATAATTGAACATCTCCAGCCTCCCAAAATCCAGTGCTTTCGCTAAAACCGCAATTTGTCCCCTATCTAATTTTACTTCAGAGATATCATAGAAAAGGAGAAGGAAACATTGGGCGAGGAGGGGAAGGAAAACCAGAAAAAAGATGATAGGGATTAATGTTGACAAGAGGAAGACCTGGGTTCCCATCTCTCCTCTGAGCGCTCTCTATTCATGTCATTCATGCCCGTATGTTACACAGTATGAAGTCAGTGAGCAGCCCTTGGAGCCAAGAAGGGAAACCACGGGGTTATCCCAACTATTCAGCTACAACAGTGCTTTCTTTGTCTTCTGATTCCTGTGAAGCACTTGCTATTTCATGGGAAGCAGAGTAACTTCAACAGGAGGGATTTAGGTTGTTCTCACTGGTACGTTACCACTCCACAACCTGGGCCAGATGTTCCTGGGTCAGGGGGCCTTGTGCTCCTTCAGGCAGAAGAGGGCAATCTTTTGTATCCCAGATCACCCTTTTAGTACTAGATAAGTGAGGGTGTTCTCTTTTCATTTTATTTTTAAGGTAAAAGGGGACTAACCAGCATACTTCCTCTGCAGCCTCACCGGAGACCACCTTCAGATTGCCTTCATTGGGGCAGGCATACGGAGAAGCACTGACTTTGGGGGTTCCCTGAGGATGATGGATGAGATGGAAAATGAAAAACAACATTCCAGAAAACTCAAGAGTTCATGTCTAGCTTTTGCTTAAAATGTATTGACTTAAATCCTGTTCTCCAAAATAGTTTTACTCTGAATACTAACCAGAATATCTCTGACCTACAGTCGGGATTCCGAGGGTGCATGGTACAGGAGAGGGCAGGGGCCTGGGACGGAGCAGCAGGAGGACCCCCAGTCCATCAGCCTGTCCTGCCAGCTGCCCAGCAAAGCTGAGTTTGGGGACACTTTTGCTGTGGCTGTGAGCAGCAGAAATAACAAGGGCTTGGTGCCAGGGAGCAGCACTGCGGCAGGAGCTTCCAGGTCACAGCAGCTTCCTCCTGGCTGCCAGCACCGGCTGTTAGCAACAAACCAGTTATCTTAGCACTGACCACGGCTTGTCCTCATTGTCATTTAGGGTCATGCATGGATCAACAGCAGCGGTGATAAACCAGTTACCAGCAACAGGCTGCTAAATCACAACTTTTTCATGGCCGCCACAAGGCTTTCTTAAACTGAAATGTCACTTTGCAGCTCTTTGTATAGATCCACGTGTACTAACGGTGGAGTCACTGTCGGAGTATCCTACACCCAAGCTCAACGTAGGTCAAGACTTGCCTCGTTCAAAGCATGAAAGTCTGTTCTTTGCAGTTACAGGCGATGCTACAGCCCTGGCAGAATGTTACT
Source organism: Egretta garzetta (assembly GCF_000687185.1). NCBI lineage: Eukaryota > Metazoa > Chordata > Aves > Pelecaniformes > Ardeidae > Egretta > Egretta garzetta. Next base: position 6,561,257 of record NW_009260616.1, read on the forward strand.
ACCCTACTGCAGCAACAGAAAACAAGAAGGGAAATTGTGATGGCACCGGCAGACTTATGGTTGTAAACCATGTATTGCAAGGAAAAGCCACATTTAGGAGTGCAGCTGGCCCCTCTATCTTAAATTATGATACAATCAGAACCCAAATTCCTTATGGACAAATGTTGAAACTTTTAATCTGCAATAGTTTAACCCCAGACGCCAACTAAACCCCACACAGCCACTTGTTCACTACTCCCCCAGCAGGATGGGGGAGAGAATCAGAAAAGTAAAAGTGAGAAAACTCATAGGTTGAGATAAAGGCAATTTAATAGGGAAAGCAAAAAGCCACACATGCAAGAACAGCAAAACCAGGAATTCGTTCACTGCTTCCCATGGGCAGGCAGGTGCTCAGCCATCTCCAGGAAAGCAGGGCTCCATCACGCGTAACGGTGACTTGGGAAGACAAACGCCATCGCTCTGAATGTCCCCCCCCTTCCTTCTTCTTCCCCCACCTTTATATGCTGAGCAGGACATCATAATGTCTGGAATAGCCCTTTGGCCAGTTGAGGTCAGCTGTCCTGGCTGTGCCCCCTCCCAACTTCTCGCATACCCCCAGCCTCCTCGCTGGTGGGGTGGGGTGAGGAGCCGAAAAGGCCTTGACTCTGTGCAAGCCCTGCTCAGCAGTAACTAAAACTTCCCTGTGTTACCAATGCTGTTTTCAGCACAAATCCAAAACACAGCCCCATACTAGCTACTATGAAGAAAATTAACTCTATCCCAGCCAAAACCAGCACAAATGGTGAAGATAAATGCTTCGGTTTCCCTTTTTTCCCATCAGAGTGACTATTCTCCAAAGGTGACTTCTTTTGTAACAGCTGTGCTCTACAGACACAGTGTTTTGCACAAGGGTAATTCAGAAAGGTGAGATTATTTGAATTGCAAAATATGCAACATGATGTCTAAGAGATAATCTCATTTTAGACTAAAATAGATATATCTACAAGCATGCCATTTTGCAGAAAATGTGCAGTAAGCTATGCCAGTCTGCTTGATCAATAGGTACACCGCCGCTCCCTTCAGCAGTAGGTGAGTACATGGGTGCAGCTCTGTTCATACAGTTTGTTGGTTTGTGAAACCAGATAAGCAGAGCTGGTATTGATGTAGCTAGATATACCCAAATCTTCCTAACAGAGAGAGCTTATTTCAGCTGATTAAAACATTAAGAAACTTTCTGTTTAAATTTTCCACCCAGAGAAATTTTTTTTATGCATCAAAAAAATGAACTCAGGTGACGATGTGTTTATTGGTATCAGCAATATCTTTACAACTCTTTACTGAGACACCATAGTGATGCTGAGGTCTTAGGTGAGGACTGGTTTCAACATGCTATCTTTGATAATTCATGTGAAAAATTCCTCCAAACTTGGTCAAATTGTAAGCCCATCACAATCCCACAACAAAGCCTGTTGAGTTTTTAGCCAAATAATTTGAATATTCCACCTGGAGCAGTTATGTCGTAGCTCCTTGTGGCTTTTCCTTACGTACAAGTTTTGATATGCCATGTCCTCAGAATGAAAAATCTTTTGTCATTTTGGGCTGCGGCCACTGTATTATATTTTTTCTGCAGTTTCTCTGCAGTCCTTCTGCCAGGGTTTTGTGATATGTAAGAAAAGATAAAAGACATTATTTCACCTTTATTTTCCATATTTTTTCCTCCACTCTTTTTTCTTTCCGCAGAGTTCAGTATAAGGGACAGGCCTCTGAGGGAGAGCATGGTGAAGGGTAGCAGTATCCTCACAAATCTGCTGAACGGAGACAGTGGGCGGTGAATGAGGTTGGCAGTTGCAGGGAGGGACAGCGGGGTCTCAGGGGAGAAGGTACTGAAGGTTGCTCCAATTCTGTCAGCTTCAAAGCTGGGAGATGGATTCCGTACCACCCTCTGTCACAGAGTTTATGAGATCCTGACCAGGGCATTTAAACCCAGTTGCTCACTGCTGTGCACTGACTGTGCCCAACTTCTTTCTCTTCTGGTTCTTCACTGTGAGCCAACCTGGGCCAGGCTTGTAGAAACACCAAATTACCTCTGACACTTTCTTCTTCCAACCATACATTACTTCATCCATTGGTACTCTGCTTCTCACTCTCTTTTTTGATCTTTCTGTCAAGAAGATGGGTCTTTCTGTGGGAATCCTGGATTTAACCTTGTTATAAGGAGTCAATGGGTCAATGGGTTAGAAGTCTCTCAGTCTGGCTGGAGTCTATTTTAGTCTGGGTAATACTGAGCAGTGCTAAGTAACGCTGATGCTACCAAGCTAAGGGTTAAGACAGTGCTGTTGACCCGAGCAGTAGTTGCATACAGTGTTACAGTGTATTGGGTTTCTGTGGCAAGGTCTTGGTAGTGGGGGGGCTACAGGGGCGGCTTCTGTGAGAAGCTGCTAGAAGTTTTCCCTGTATCCGCTGCTGGCCAAGGCCAACCCAATCAGCGATGGTGGAAGCACCTCTGGGATAACATATTTAAGACGGAAAAAAAACCAGCTGCGGCTGAGTAGCTGGAGAGAGAAGAGAAGTGAGAGGATGCAAAAGAAAACAGCCCTGCAGACATCCAGGTCAGTGAAGAAGGAGGGGGGGGAGGTGCTCCAGGCGCCGGAGCAAAGATTCCCTTGCAGCCTGTGGTGAAGACCATGGTGAGGCAGGTTGTCCCCCTGAAG
>NW_009260616.1:6564110-6564795 GCF_000687185.1 Egretta garzetta
TCATGAAGAACTGTAGCCCGTGGGAAGGACTCATGTTGGAGAAGTTCATGGAGGACTGTCTCCCATGAGAGGGACCCCACGAATGACCAGGGGAAGAGTCCTCTCCCTAGGAAGAAGAGGCAGCAAAGACAACGTGTGATGAACTGACTTCAACCCCCATTCTCGTCCCCCTGCGCCACTGGGGGGAGTAGGTAGAGAAACTGGGAGTGAAGTTGAGCCCAGAAAGAAGGGAGGGGTGGGGGGAAGGTTTTTAAGATCTAGCAGTTCTGCTCCTCTCCTTTTCTGTTTTTGATTGATAATAAATTAATTTTTTTCAAGTTGAGTCTGTTTTGCCCGTGATGGTAACTGATAAAATGATCTCTCCCTGTCCTTATCTCAACCCACGAGCCTTTTGATTTACTTTTCTCTCCTCTGTCTGGTTAGAGGGGAGTGATAGAGCGGCTTTAGTGGGCCCCTGGCGTCCAGCCAGGGTTAAACCACCACATGCAGATACTACCTATTGCTAGCAGTTGCTTGCAAGCTGGGGCAGCTTCAGACCCCAGAAGGCACACGGAACTGTCTCTGTTGCCTGTATCTGTATGTCACGCACATAAGCATCCCATGAAAACAACAGGAGAATGAATGATGCAGTAAATCAGGATGAATTTGGTACTAAGAGAAGCTTCAGCAGGGAACAAAAGGCTCC
>NW_009260616.1:6564816-6573112 GCF_000687185.1 Egretta garzetta
GAGGGAAGCCACAGGGCCGGCACTGACTGGCCTGCATGTGACAGAGTGGTCAGGATCCCTGGCAGAGGCAGCTTTTGAGGGAGAGCCATCAGCACAGTAAATGCAACTATAAAATTAACTTCAGCTTTTGCCTAAAGAATGATAGCTTCCTGATTGAATCCCTGGTTTAATCTCTGATTCTACCAGGCAAGTTCTGATCGACCTTGGAGTGATGCTGAAAGATGAAATCCTGCTCTCAACTAGTTTAATGCCTCCACCGGAGCCCAGATACGCAGCTCTTCTCCGGCAGACTTCCAAAGGTGTTTAGAAGCCCCAGGGTGAAGGCTGGCATTTAGTAAGACAAATAAGCATAAACAGGTTCTAATAAATTCCCTTTGAAAATTAGATACTTAGCCTGCTCAGGCATTTCTGCATAACCCAGCAGGTGCTGATCTGTATCTTCATAAGTTTTCGAAAAAAATGTAGCTGCTTCTGCCTCCTTTTTAGCTGCTCACTTTAATAGTACTCCCTTAAAGCACTGAGGCAAAATGTCTATAAATTCACTACCAGCCACAAACTGTTCAAACCTGGAATAATGAGCAAACTTTTAAGTCCCTACATAAATATGCAAGAAACAAATGTTATAGAGCTGACCAAGCTGCAGAATTTCTTGCACTGATGATAAATGCACAGGAGAGGGGGCTGTAGGACCAGACTGATTTTCGCTAAAGGATCCTTGCAAAGCTGAACATGTGACGATGAATAAAAGGATGATAGAAATAATGAGAAAATAGATTGAATTTTAATGTCAGACTTTTTAAAAAATGTCTCTAGTTTGGTGCTATATGTGTCCAAGACATAAGGATTTAAACATCAATGAAAGCTCTTAATCTTACCTGTATGCTCCAACTGCAGAAAAAGTCTTACAAAGATTCTTGACTGCTTTGTGTGACATAAACACCTTCTAGGATTATGAGCTCAGCGTGGCATAAGTGTTGGTGAGCCTAGAAGGGGCAGCCAAGTGGAAAACAGGCTCCTGGAACTGCTGATATAGGTCAGCTTGAAAGATGGGAATTGGAGAGCAGTCAAGATAATTTTACATTCATCCAGTAGAGATAAAAAAGAAAAAGAACTTCCCTACCTGAACGTCTGTTCTGATCATTTCATTGTGTGAACAAGGTCTGTTACGGGTTGCTTCTCCTTAGACTTTTTTAAACTTAATTTGCAAACAGTGTAGCAATAATGGTTGCGTCCCCCAGAAGTTACAACTTTTGTAACCCCGATCTGATTACAGTGGCTCAAACATTGCACCATGAGATAAGTTTCTGAAAGATATTCTAAAAACTGAACCAAGAAGATGGCTTCAGCAGATTTAAACACAGGAATCCGCTATAAATTCTCCCTCAAGTATAAAAGAACTAGTACAAGAGAGCTCTCAGCAACATTTACCAGGAGTACCTATCGTGACTTTATGCATAATCCAAACTGCTGTCCAAATCTGTAATTTATGTGTTGATGTTTTATTTCACACACTCAGGTATAATATCATGTTCAGACACAGTTTGTTTTCTTAAACTGAGATTTTGGAGGCTATGTCTTCTGTAGTGCCCGACTTACAGACTCTAATGCAGCCTTAGCATCGCGTTTCAGGTGCCTGTGATGCCATTATCAGAGTTAAGGCACATACTACAGATCTCTTTTGCTAATATTTATGATGTGCTTGGAATCACAGACATTCTGTCTTTAAAATCAGAAAAGACAGAAATTTAAATTTAAATTTCCATAGAAAACCAAACCTGTGGAATTGTATTTTTTGGAGGTTTTATCACTTTATCTTCTATGGTAATGGGAAGCTGGTGGTCTTGATTGAAGGGCTTGGCCAACAACTAATTCATGGAAGTGTTTTGGATTTTTTTCTACCTCACAGTGAATACTTGAGGGTTTTTTGCACTTTTTCCTGGAGACCAGTAATGACTCATGGCTGCTTTTTATCTGGCCATTATATTTTTCAGCCTGTGTATACTTATAACTCATGAGGCATAATTGTGAGACCATATGAATAATGCATATTAAGCATCAGTGAAGTTTTATGCATAGAAAGGTAGTCCTGGACCTGCTCTAGAGACTGGCAGAAGTGAAGAAAAGTGGAGTCCTCCTACCCCATACCAAAACTTGGATGAGAGGGGATGACTTGCCTTTGTGTTGCAAGGTACTTTCTCTACTGCTTGGGAGAAAGTCAGGATGAGACCAGATGCCTCCCTTTTACGTAACCAATGTTCAATGAAATGGAACTCCTGGTCAGGGCTAAATCAAACCTTGTTCAAACTGAAGAATTCCCTGCATATTTTTTCAGTAACCTAGGTAAATTTTGGCTCTTATTTTCCTTCCAAGCCCTATTATGAGATGAGAAAAGCTATGTCCCTGGAGGCTTGACTAAAGCAGATGCCATGGTTATTTTCATTAAAAAATACAGTGGGAGGAAGAACTGTACCCAGCTTTTACACAGCAGGCAACTTATTAGATAGCTCACTCAAGATGTGGGGGATCCACATCAAAGCGATGCAGTGGGAAACAGAAAAGCAGGCAGCCAAAGCTGTCGCCCCTGACAGCATGATGACTACAAGTACAGCTCTGTTAAGCTGCAGTTTCAGTGAGGCCAAGTGATCATAGAGTATGATTAAGACAATCAAACACCCCACAAAATAGTCAAGGGTGAAGATCTTTCTTTAGTATTTGTTCTTGGACATAACTGAGGATATTGAGGCTGTTGTGAGTTGTGACTTGCCTTTCTGCATCATGGTGAGGAAATCCCTTAATTCCTCCCTGCCTGCCTTCCTCAGTTTGCAAAATGGTTTTGCAAATGTGGGGCTGTCCTGGGTATGCTTAATACTGCTTGAAAGAGTAAACTTCAGACAACTGAAGACAGGACAAGCTACAGCTCCTTGCCCACCTTTTACACCATCTCCCCACCTTCTGAGACAGCCAGCAGCGCAGATGAAGCCCACAGACATCATCCCGAGGGGTTCCAAAAGATACATGCTGGCTGCCCTGAAGCCGAGCTGGCCAGGGCTCTGTCTGAAGGGAAAACTTAATAATAATCTGTCTATGGCTGACTACTGAATAAACCAACATTTTTTGGTGACAGTTTCTCATATTAGTTTCCTATTTTTTATCTTTATGAAGTCCCTGTCATAAAGCCCCTGTGTAAAATGGGCACAGAAAGTGTTTGCAGAAAAATTTAAATAGTCTTGCAGTATCCAAAAACAGTGCTGAAATCTCTTGCACGCAATCTCCTGGCACCTCATCTACGAGATCCCTAACAGATACAAACAAGTTAAGTGAGGTATGGTCTCCTGTGTTAGACCAGCTGGTAGAGCTGCAGAAAACAAGCAAGCTTTCAGGCACAGAAGCCTTTCTTCCCATCTCAGGGAAAAGCTCCTGACTCAGAGTAAAGAAAGGCCTGTGTGTCTCAGACAGAGGCGTCTGTCCAAGCCTAGAGGAAGGGTTGTGTGCCCGAGGCCACGGTGCCTGTGCTCCAGCACTGCCCGATGGGTTTTGCTGCTGTATCAGTCAGCCTAACAAAAGGTATTATTTCTTCTTCAAAAATTGATGCATCTGTACCCTTAGACCATCACAATTACAACAGTGTTGCCATTTGTATAAAATAAAACCTTAAATCATTCCACTAACAGGGAGCAATTTGTTCTCTGCCTTGGTTGCCTCTTGTCTTTCAGTGAATGTAACCCTGTCCCCCATTGCCCATGTCTGCATCAAATGGATGCTAAAGGAGAATCATGGGAAATTAAAAGTTTCCTTTTGGAAACACCTACCTTCAGTGATTGTGCAGGGTTTGTTTTGCTCCCTCCTCCAAATAGCAGCTGCTGAAAATTTTAAAGGTCTGTTTAACCTTCAGCATTTTTACACAATTCTTGCATTAAGGAGAGAAGGAAAGAAGGAAGGCAGGAAGGCAGGAGGGAACAGTAAGCACTGTGCTACCCATGCTCATGCTTTATTTTGTATAATGCTTGCTGTGTAACCGTCCATCTAGCTCATTGTGCTCTTGCAAAAAGTAGTCATAAAGGATTGCTCAGGGAAGAGTAAGAACAGGACAAGTATGTGCACTGCATACCCCTAATGCTCTTCTAGCCATCAATTACTTCCAGCTTGAGGACTTTCAGGGCTAGATATAGCTTCTATGCATTTAGTATTGCCTCTATGGACTTGTTCCAGCTCCCCTTTTAAGATCTACCTCTTTAGGTTGAGAAGTTAGATCCATGTCTCTCAGTGGAAAGAACCACCTCCTTACTTTACATATACGTATACTGAATTTCATCTGGCTTTTTGCTGCCTGGTCACTCAGTCTTATGAAGTCTTCCTGCATCCCAAAATTAGCCTTAGCACCTTAAACAAATTAGGGTCATCCACAATCTTTCTTTGCCACTGACTGAACTATGGTTGTCTATGTATATGTTGAACAGTATAGATCTCTGGATACACCTGAACTACATTGGTAAAGTCCTCTTGCCTTCAAGGTCTGACTGTTTCTTCAAATTCTGTTTCCTATTATCAAATGATTTTTTTATCTTTTCTCTTCTATGGTAGCTACCTAGTTACTGTATTTTAGATGTTTGATCTGCTGCTAAACCAGAATACATGTGACAGTCAAACTAAAAGATGGCAAAGAGTATATAAGCAAGTACGCAAGCACAGGAGCAAGATGAGATGACAAGGTTGATATGATCTCCTAGGTTGTCTCTCCCAGTGCTTTCAAGGATAACTTCTGCAACTTCTGACTGCACCTAGCCACCTGGAGTAAGAAAAGGAGCAATCCAGCTTGATTATTGGGAAAAAACCTTGAGGGTACCTAGTCCTCCACCTTCTGAGGTGGTCTGCACACCCTCTAGGCTTAAGGAGTGGCAGAAGCCCAAGTCCACTGAAGGATCTGCAAAGCAGCACAGCCTGGCAGCCTGGGTCTGCACCCCAGCACTGCTGCTGCTCACACACGTGCTGAGCTGCTGCCTGGGTAGCATGGTTGCAATGGCTGGGCTCCCCCCGGCTCCTTGCCTTGGAAGTACAGCATCTCCCCTGCCTTTTCTATCCCGAGTTCTTCTCCATTACTGGTGATTATCAGCTGACAAAATCTCTCTGGCAGCCAGTTTCAGTGGAGCTGGAAAAGCTCTAGACAATAACGTCGTACCTCACTGGCTGGCATCCCACAAGTGTGTGCATCTGACTCTAATTTTATCCCAGGGCAGCTCCTTGTTTTCCTTTCCTTCCCACCCCCAGTCCAAAAGAAAATAAAAGTCATCAGAGCTTATTCTAGCCAGCTGGCCACCTTAAACAGACACCAGCCCTGCTCATAGCCCAGATGCATGAATACTCATACAGAGACAACTCTTAACATCTGGGGGTTTTATCTGGATACAAAATATTGTGTTGTACCTGCCATGCTGCCCCACTCCACTGCCACCAGTGTAAGTGCCACCTACTATCAAATGCTCTGTCCTCCTCACCCTCACCACCCTCCTCTTCCTCCACCAGCCTGTGGCAAGAGAGCAAGGACATATAGAAGGTATATAGAGAATATAGGAGATGGGGGGGAGCAGGTGTTGGACTAGTATTTTTTTTGGTTCCATATGCACTGTTGAAACACAGAGCACAGCCTGTGCCCTAGGATGCCTTAAGGATGGCATCCCTCTAAACACTCCATGTAATTGAAGGTTAGAAGCTCCTACTGGACCAGAGAAGAAGACAGGGTGAGCCGGGAAGACCCTTCAGGAGGGCTGACAGTTCCTGGTTTCTTTGGAGGACCCTGTGGTGCTGCTGGAGGCAACTGAGGGCGGGCAGATGCCCACATCTCATAGGGGCTGGCCAGGTGGGATGGAGTGGAGGTGCATAGCTGTCCCTGCAGCTGAGGGAGGTTTCTTCAGAGGGCCAAACCTGGAAACTAAGTGCTAAGCTTAAGGGCTGCTCCATTTTCTTCTTAAATGACCCACTTCAGGCTATTCTGGAGTTGCTCAGCAACTCTTTTGTCAAAAGCAGCTGGTGTGACTTCTGCACTGCCCTGGGGCATGGAGCCTGCAGGGAGTCTCCTCTCTGCAGCATCGGGGACATCTTCTTCATCTCAGCCTCTGTGGGAGAAAAGAACAAAGCTATTTTGGGAACTGAATAACAACAACAGGTTTTGTCTCTTGCCAGAAATAGTGTGCAGCATTTGCCTCCTGACTTTCTACCCTAAGGAGAGGAGTCATGCTCAGAGCCTCAGCCATTGCACATTTACCCTTCATGTAAACCCAAGGGAGGTGTTCACATCCATGGCAACTGGTCTACTACGGCTGGCCCAGGCCGGGGTATACTTTTAAGAGTGGTATCAGGTGGGGTCCCCTGAGGTATAAGAGAGGGATCCCACAGGTCTCTGGTTCTTGGGCTTTCAGGGCGATGGCTAGATTTGCAAAAGGAGCGCTCACCATGTGGAAGTACAGACAGGTCCTCAGGAAAACTCACGAAGAACAAACCCTCCAAGATCCCAAGTTTCTTCTACCAGCATGAAGGAAAGGCTGGTACTAACAGAGGTCAAGCAGAGTTGGTTCTGTAGGTGGCACATTGAGTTGTAGGCTGACCTTGGTGCAGACAAGTGTTTCTCTGTGCTAATAGGACTTTTGTAAGCCAGGGTGACAGGAGTATCTGGTAGCCACAACAGCACTGTGGGTCCAGCAGGACATTTTAATGCAGCATAAAGATCGTAGGAGAGAGACAGATGCTTGTGCCTGGATAGACATGGGACATTCACAGTGATATTTACCTACACTCATAAAGCATTTTGATATTTATTGAGAGCTGCTACATTCAAAGTCTTGACAAAACTTTTAATTACAAAACCATTTTCTTTTCATTTCTAAACAAAAAAGCAGCACTGCTTAGCGAAACTATTTTGGGCAATGTACCTACTGTCAGGCTGTATGACTCTGTAAACTTAAACATGGCACAACTCTATCTCTTGGACTCTTTTAGGAAGTTAAGATAAACTACAGCTATGGTTCTTTCCAATGTTTAAGCAATATAACAATACAGAATTGTTAGTATTATGTTTCTTCCTTTCCAAACTGAAAGACACCAAATCAGAACAGTTCTACCTGGCAGCAAAGAAAAATAAAAATAAACTATGTTATTTCCTTCCAGTGATGTAGTGATTTTTTTTTAAAAAAAAACCAAACAAACTGGTTCTTTGGTACATAAAAACTTAGGTAAACTTGCCTATTTGGTAGGTAGCAATAAATAAATACTTTCTTTATTGCTCCACATTGAAGTAGATAAAATCCATTTACACGTGTTTCTCCTTGGCTACCCCATGGCTCTCCATCTTGGCCTTATATTCAATACATAGTCAGATATTTTCACTACAGACTCATTCATTCTTCTTATTCTGTGGCTAGAAGCACACCACACATGAATTTAGGTACTACTACTGAATTTGACAGGGAATGGAAAAACAGGCAGAAAACTCAGATTACTCACCATTAAGTCTCTTCTAGATAATTTGGGAAAAGCATTCCACATTTTCTGTCACTAAATAAACAGAGAGAAGCCAAACATCTTGAAGTTTCAGTCACTAGGGACCCCCAGTGACGTTAATGCTCCTGGAATGTCATTTGACCGGTTATACCAAACGGGTTGTTTTCTTTGTCCCTGAATGGATCTTCTCCTTTAAATACAGTAGTAAACAATGATCAACATTATAATTCTTCATAAAACCTTCTAAAATGAAATATTGATATTTTACTCTCTTGTGTGCTCTTGAGGACATTCAGCTGAATGTACGAAACGGAAAATTCCCCTACAAAGCAGAAAACACACCAGGGCCAGGGGAATGCTCAGGACAAATGACAGAAAATCACCTATCAGATCCTAACTGATACTTCTTTGTAAAAGGCCCTTATAGCAGCAAAATAATAGTGGAAGCTATCCTCCCTCTGTCCAGAAGTGTAGAAAAGCAGGGGAAAATTAATTTAATTGCATCCGCAGCAGGAAAAAACAAGGTGCAGTACTTTTTGCCTGTGCCGCATGAGCGGTGATTCAGAAACTGGTGTACCAGGGAGGCTCCAGACCTTCACCCATGCGCGTACACACACATACCCTGTGGTGCCTACAGCATCTCTCCCGTTACAGAGCAAAGTGAGGTGGCAGAGCTTCACCCTGCTCCCCAATATAGATCCTGGCTCTCTCTGCTGCCAGTACCTGGGAGGCTCAGAGTGAGCTGGAGGCTGATCCTGCAAAGCAGGAAGATGGGAAAGTCCCCAGTGAAGAAAAGCGTGTAGGG
>NW_009260616.1:6573145-6586750 GCF_000687185.1 Egretta garzetta
GTAGGGAAATTTACAGTTGAAGAAAATGTTAAAGTTCCATTGAAAGCAAAAGGGCTGAAGAACATTTTTAAACCTCATTAGCTTCAATGAGGATTAAATATTAAAGGTAAGTGCATAATTTTGTGAATAAGAATTCTTTAATGACCCTTAAATCTACAGCTGTCTCATCAACATTATCTAGAGTGGAACTAGAAATTATTTCCAGTAGTCTGAAGCTAAACTACTTGAAAATTAAACTTTATGATGAGCAAGGGACAATGATTCATGTTAGAGATCTACAGTTCCCTCTCTTCCTGTCAGTCAAAACTGAACCTAAATCTTCGCCTCACACACACAAAACCCTTAAGGGTTTTTATTATTGCCCATTTTTATTACTTTATTTGTAGTTTTTATTTTCTTTTAAAAACTAGATAGAAGTTACCTAATAACTATGTTTGCCTGGATCAAGACTTCATCAAACTCTCTTAAAAATTGATGGTCTCATAAAGTAGCAGTCAAACATGTAGAAAATGTATTTTTCATAGCTTAACTGATCAAATCTATAAAAGAAAGCCCATGGAGCTTTAAACCACCAGCACCCCACTACGTGTAGTTGCTGTATCCTGCAGTGCCCCATCCACCAGAGCAGAGTCGGCGCAGATGCTGCTGTCCCACAGCCCCGCTGAGCGAGCTGAGAGCCACACGGGGGGCTGGTGGCCACAGAGCTAATGCCCAGAGGTGGGCAGCTGCAGAGCCCTGGTCTTGTGTCCCAGCCACCTGTGGAAAACACCCCAAATCACAGACCCAATAGTCGAGGTTCTCTATTTACGAGCAGTGTTAGTCAACCTTTTTATAGTATAGTGCTGGCTTCCTATTTAAGTCAGGTCTTTTCAGGCTGTTCATTATTCCCTACATGTTCAAAGTAAACCGTGAGAGGAAAAAATCCTGATCGTATAATCTTTCACAACTTGACAGCCCATATTTATACTGGATTTTTTTTTTTCTTTAAAACTATAAGGCAGGACTAAAACTGTAGCTCTTGTCTTTTTTAATTGTCTTATCTCTAAGCTTCATTCACTTTCTGAGATACAGAGATCTGCTAATAAAACAAAGATTTGCAACAGGAAGTTTAAATTCATTGAGTGTTTCAGGGCTTTTCAATAAAATAAGAAAAACCTCCAGAAGGTTTATACATTTAATATTTCTTGCCTTTCCCCTTGTACTCCTACTTCTTCTACCTCTTTTTACATTCCACTCTGAAGAAGAGCAGGGGAAAGAGCTGCACTATAAAATAAGAGATCATTAGTATTTTTGGCCCTTTCTATTTCTTACTATTTTTAAGGAGAAAAATTGCTTTTTCCCCTGAAACATTTATCATATTCTACAGGTTTCGACTCCATAGGGTCATACACATTTATACTATGGAAATCAGACTAGGTTGTTCCCCAACAGTGTCAATCCTAGTAGTTCTTACCTTAAACATGAGATCTTAAGTTTTCAGCTCAAACATCTTTTAACAGGTCAAAAATGTTTTTGGCATTCGATAAACTCCAGTATTACTGGAAAGAAGAAAACCACTAAAAAATTAAGCAAATAATGATTGCACAATCTCTTTGACTGGTATGACAAGGCTTTGACCATTAGTTCTTTGTGTTTCTAAATTACTGCCACGCTGGAGATGCCAGACTAGGAAATTGGATCTGACTCTCCATATCCTGAGGCTGGCAAAAGGCAGAACACGGCATCATCATTTGATCTTGGTAAATTTTATTTAATCACCGGAGGCCTGCTGTGTCCCTTCTATGTCATTCTGAAAGAATGTACAAATGGGAGAGACAGACCAAAACATGTATGTAGAATTACGGGTTTGGAATAAATCATAAAATCTTTCTGTTTAGATAAACTTCTCTCTGAAAGCAGAAATGTTTTAAAATAGGCTCTTGCCCATTGCACAAAACTAGAAATGGTTCTGAGGCATGATGCAGGATCTAGACCTAAATGTTCCCAAAGCTTAAAGCAATTGACATATAGCGTTGCGGATCAAAACTAATGCTACAATGGAAAAGTGCTCCTGTATTTAATCTTGTGCTCTCTGATCGGGTCCACACGACCTGGCTGCCAGCTGAAGGAGCAGTTAGCCCTTGAAGGAGCCGTATTCCTGGTTTGAAACTGCAGAATGGCACTCCCATGCATTGTGCTTTCTTACCAACCGCTCTGTAGCTTTTACTGTAACGAGCATTTATAAAAGTGCTTTTTTGCATAAGTTCCATGTTTATTTTACACAGAGTCCTGCGTTTGCTAAAGGTTTCCTTTCCAGTCAACTGATACCTTTCACTGATGATTTTGATTACAGATCTCAGAGCCGGTCGGGAAGGGAATTCAGCCTTGTAGGTATTGACTTCGTAGGTGAAGGAAAGCTCTCACACCAATTTTTCATATGTTGTCTCTAATATAAACTAGAAAATATTAATCACAGCACTATATATGTACTAAATACATTTTAAAACAAATGTTAAACCCTTCTATGTTTGGTTTCCTCTAGGCTACAGCCAAAGCTATTTGAATGCTATAGGATTTGAAATGATAATACCCTCCTGTCTGCAGTGGAGGTTTTTTTCCCCCAGCCCAGAAGAGAACAGAAGCAAAGCACTTACAGTGGTTCCTTACTTTGGTGCTGAGCTTAAAGATGATCAGTGGAGGAACAAAAAAATAGGAGTACTACAAGCAAATTCTGCAAAGCAAAAATCCGCGGCAGACAACAACTTAATCACTTAATATATGGAAAGAGATCAGGAAGAAGAATAATGTCCTGGAAGCCTCCACTTTCAAAAAAGGAGAAAGAAAATTCAGAAACAAAGAGATCTGTAGATCTGTCCTGATAAAGTCACAGAAGTGGTGATTCAGGAAGCAAACCTGTAGAGGAGCGGAGGCAGGACTTCCAAAAAAGAGGGGCAGAACAGGCAACCTACTTGTTTTCCTCCTGAATTCTCTGCAACAGGATTTCCTCATGACATTATGTGGAGCCATGTAAATATGCCCCCTTTGGCTACGTGACAGGAATCATTTCCTCCACCGTGCTTGCAGGAAAGGAAAGCAAAAAAGAGAGGTCAGGATCTTGCGGATTTGTATTAGCAGATAGCACTTAGGCAGGAAAGGGATAAAGATTACAGGGGAAGTGGTGCTATTGGTCTGTAATCCTTTTCTGTCACACATACTTTTTATATTAATCATAAGAAATATGTGGAAAAAATTAAGCTTTACTATTTTTCAATTTCTAATTGGTGTTTAATGCAGGGTATAAAGATTTCAAAATGCACCTAGAACAAGCTCACAAGCTGAAATTTTGTTAGCATCCACAAATGTGAAAGTAAAAATTTTTCTACCCAAGTTTTCAAATGTTTTGGTGCATGTCTCCACCCCAAAGAAAGAAACATGGGAAAACAGGCATTTTAAATCATGGCAAATTTATTGGAATAGTCTTAGCTGTGTTCTCTCTGATTCACATATTTAAATGCTGAATAGTAGCTTAGATTAGATAGTCGAGTTTTAGCCTTACTTCACATTGTACCACACAACCAAGCAGAGTTGAAATGGTTTGACTGCGTGCCTAGGGCACCTTCTCAGCTTCTGAACTGAAAGTTCAAGACATCAATTTTCAGCAGCCTAAGAAGCATGGACCTTGCCTAAATGAAAGCAAGGCAACAGCTGCACTGGAATCCTTTAAGTGCTGTAACCCCATTTGCACGGACGCAGTTTTGCCAGTTCAAAGCCTTAAGCTTTCTAAATAGGCAAGAGGAAAGACTGCTCCCATAGAAAAGTATCCAACATACCTACATCCACACTAGGAACTGCATCAGTACAACTCCCAGGCAAAAAATTGCACTGCGAGCAAAGCTGTTAACCTGGAAAAAACATGACGGCTTCCTTAGTGGTCTGTTTGCAGAAACTGCTGTGATCCTTCCCGATAGCCCTCCTGTGCACCTCAGTGATCCAGCAGAGCTGGGACCCTAATTCATGCTTAACAGTTGCATAGAAAAAGCCCAGACTCCTGCAGCAGCGCCATGCCCAAGCCCTCAGGTGCCACGAACAACTGCTTTTATCAGTTCTGGTCAACGTGTGGAAGTTTTGCTGGTTACAAATGGATTCACAAAAACCAATGCCAGAAAGGACTCTTCTAATAGATTTGAGTCTTATTTCCTGCCTATGTAATGCGTACAGAGTACGCCCAATGCATGTGTGATGGAAAGATAACTTCTAGAAAAGCATCCCTCCTTGACAACTTAAAGCACGACAAAATCTATTACATACTAGACATGTATTTTGAAACCTACTAGCTTATTTTTTATTATACTCAGGCATTTTATTGGAACAAGGCTGACGCACTCAAGTTAAACTCCTTTGTACAACTGCTCTGTCCTTACTGTGAGTTACTCACTAGCTTTTAGTCACTGTATTTCCACCCTGCTCATGAAATTATTGAGCAATGCCAGGACTTGCACTAATCCTCGTTGAACTCTACTAGAAACAGCCCCACCTGATGATCCTTTCCTACTGATAGTTACTTCTTGAATTCAGTTACCAGGTTTTCATCTATTTTACATGTGTACTGCTTCTGTTGCAATGCAATGTGTTTTAAAACATGAGTGTCATGCAGCATTACGATGAACGCTTCACCTGTTTTTAAATACATGCACACCTAGTCGATTTTAGAGATTTTAGACCAATTTCTTGTCCTGTTGATGTGACTAAGGAAGCTGGGAAGACACTGTCTAGAGTTACATGATGTCAACATACGCTGCTAACTGATCTATTTAAAGAAACACGTCTCGTTTGGGGCATGGTTTCACTGGCATGGACGCAGGTTGTACCAGTTTACCTTCACTGGCTCTGAACTGCACCAGTTTAATTCCACTGATTTAAAATCATGCTGTTAGTGCTGTGTTCAGATCAATACTTAGCTTACAAAAATTTACCATATACCTTATAGGTATGTCCTGAAGGAAGCGCTGATAAAAGTTTCCACTGGAAAATAAGAAGTACTCAAATGCACTTCATTAGTATTGGCAGCATAACAAAAGCCTACAGCTGTCTCACATGTGAATTGTTTGACCAGTTGTCTTTTGGCGTTAGACCTTTTCACATACAAAAAGTTCATAGGTGATAATAATTTAAAATACAAATCTGCAATTACACAGTTATGTGTTGATCTCCCACAGTTGCTCTCTTCTCTTTATTTTTCTACTCTTTCTTATAAGCAGATCGAATCACTCCAAGTAGCAGGTGAGGTCACGCTAAGTCAAGCAATCGTAAGTAGTCAGATACCTCCTGATCTAATTAGTATAAGGAACACTCTTTATTGCAATTATATTTATTATTTTTTATAAAATCTGCCACTGTTTAGGTAAAAGAGAAACTTCTGTCTTGGCACTGTAGAATGCGGTGGTAAGAATTTTCTCCATGAGTCTAATTAAAGTTTGTCTGGGGTTTAAAGTTATACCAAAGCTTTTTATCCCAGTGCTCTGAAGCTACATCAAGTAAGTTACTCTCGGTTCGTGTCCTTGTGAACAGAGATTCACGTAGCAAGAACCCATCACAACTGTTGGCTTCCCAGCAGACAGGCACACGCGTGGCTCCTTGGGAAGGCTCCTGAGATAGCTTGGCATTTTGAGATTTTTTTTTTTGTGTTGCTGATAAGCATACCAGATCCACAAAACAAACTGCCGAGCTTTCGCCACAACCTTGGCTTGCCAGCAGTCTCAGATTCCACTCTGACAGCCTAAGGATTTTGTTTTCTGTCCAGAGAGTATCTTCAAACATTACATTTTTTTTCCCCAGCTATGCTTCCCCAGGATAAGAGGTTTATTGATGCCCTTTCATTACTCCAGGGATTGTTTCAACATCTCTTTTTATAACTCCAGCCAGGACGTAAACTGCAAACCAAGCAACTAACCTTATTGTTAGGGCAAGACATATTAATGCTGCTTCTAAAATGGCTACTAAAACCCAACTTTTGTAGGGAGAGTGCAAACTGTTTCTCACCTCCTATACTTATCAAGTTCATAGCTGAACTTTTCTTTAAGAACTGCTTTTTATTGCAGCCTGTAGATTGCCCTTTTCAACATTACTTTTGGCCTGTTTTAAAAGAAGACGTGTTAGATAAGAGAATATAGGAAAAGACTTTTAGGAACAGTTTTTTCGAGGTTACTGAGTACTACATGCAAAAAGACACGTGATGTTGGGTGCAGACCTATTACTGGTGTATGTACAAATGTATGGCTGTTTTCAGTTGTACACAGTAATTCCTAAGGCAAAATGCATGCCATTTAACACTTTTTTCAATGTATGCAATGAAGTCTTTAAGAATCAGCCTTGAGCTTAACTACGGGGTAGCAATGGATGCTCCATGCAAATGAAGAGTCCATATAAAAAATAGTGAAATTACCTTTCAAGGAAATCATTTAACCGATTCCCTGTTAATTGCTGTGTCTTAGCAGCCCTTCAAGAAAAGATGTGCCACCTGACACTGTGTTGTGTCACCTAGTGGATGCGTATTGCAGCAAGTAAACTGTTAAGTTTTGTCAAAACAATTTGCTGCCTGTTCCCCTTTCTGATGCTTCTCAATCCCCATTGCAGCCAAACTATCTATAGAATAATCAATACAACACATAGAATAATCAATATACCACTACTTTAATCTTGCAGAATCATAATTCAGCCTCCTTTTTTCCATCTAACTGTGAAGACTTTCTGAGCATGGCACCTCTACAGTGAAGCTAGCCTTACAGGCTGGAAAATACAGGGGCGTTGCAAATTAGGGTCAAAGCCATGAAATGAATCTTTATTTTGACCTGTGATGGTATGAAACTGGCATCATCTTACTCTGCAGATTAACTTACTGAGTGTAAGCAGACATTACTCCCTGTGGCAGTAATAGAAATACGTTTGTGGAGCAAAATTACAGTATTTTGCTCCTGCTAGTGAAATAGATTTTATTCTGGCTTTTCTTTCCTTGGTAGAATTGTCACACATGTCCTACCAAATATTTGCTTTGGTACACTAAGTAAAATCCCACTGGAAATCTGGACGCATTATCTGAGCAAGGGAAAATGTTTAGATTCCTGCCTTCTTACACCAAGAGAGCATGAGGTTGAAGGTGGGTTACGTTCCCGGTGTTAGCTTATGCATTTAAAATCCTCACAGCACACACGTGCTATTCAGCAAAGACTACAGCCCAGCAGAGAAATCCTTGTGAATGTGGTGTTCCCCAGCCAAACGAAGTAAAAATAGGGACAAGTATCTGCACATATATGTTTTTACTTTTAATCATAAAGTGTGCTGTTAATTAGCTAATTTCACGTGACATGCTAGATGCTGAAACGACTGCGTTTTTTCTGTGGTATGGCAATGCCTGGAGTCCTCAGCCAAGACTGGGGGATTCACGGGGCTGCGCGGTGCCACAGCTGCAAACACTCCTTGTCACGCGCGGCTTACAGTCTAAATAATTGAGACAGGCAAAGGGTAAAAGGGGAAACAGAGATATAGGAGTATCTTGTCCAAGGTCACATGGCTGGTCAGTCACAGAGCGGAGAGTAGAAAGGGGGCCCCCAGGCCCCCACCCCAGTGCCCTCGCTGCGAGCCCCTGCTGCCCGTCCCTGCCTGGCTCTGAAAGGCAGCTCTGTTTGCTACAGCAGCTCCCTGCAGAAGCGATAAGTCTCGACGGAGTCACAGAGCGTGTAATGGGAGCCTCTGCCGATAACAGCGGGTTTTGTTGAATTACAGAGATGAGCATAAGGAAGCCTTCAAAACCATTCTGAAATTTGGCGTTAAGAAGCAAAGAAGCATAATTAAAAAATAGCTAATTTGAATAGCTCAACGTATCCCCACTGTCTGATCAGGTTAATTATGCTAATTTGATTATTTTCTGAAACCCTTTTAAATTATGAACATTGTAAAAGAAACCCTCTAGTACAAAATGATAAAAGCATAATTTGGTAATCCTGTAATAAGGATAGACAATTGTTTTAACAAATGTTCAACTGCTTTTCAGGCCTGAAGCTAAGAAGGAAAAGATAGTAATTTGCACATCAGAGAATTACGATATTTCTGAAAACGTAGCTGCTACATCTGTATTTTACAAAACATTCTATTTGTGTGTCATTCTGCGTAGTTAATTAAAACAATAATAGCTATAAAATATATTTGCCCTTCAGCAAAATTTACTCTCGCTGTGCTGTTGTCAGGTAATCCTGTGGCCAGCTATTACTATAAAAATAACTTCAAAGGCATATTAATAAAAAGTAATGCAGTAATGAAGAATTCTTTCTTTGGGAGAGTCTAAAAACGCTGATGTAGTTTGGAACAGTCTCATACCTGTACTGCTGCTGACAGTGGTAAATAACTTCAGCTTCCTCAAAATGACTGCATCGCATCCAGGCTGTGCATCGAGGCATTTCATTCCAGAGGAACGCTGATTCAGGTGTTGTCCACTGTTAAGGAGAAAATCGGTGATTGTGGGATACATGGAGCGCAGCTTGATCCAGGTGTGCTTCTGGGACTAACAGCGAATAAACCCACCTGGGGAAGCAATCTGTGGTCATCATCATGAGATTCCCAGCTCAGTCACAATCACAGAATCACAGAATGGCAAGGGTTGGAAGGGACCTCGGGAGACCTCTCAGTTTCAACCTCAAGACCTTAAAAACATCTACTGCTGCTCCATGAAAAGGTTGATGTTTGAGTACCTTGCTTCACTCAAGTGGTTCTTTGCATTTACTGAAGATGAAAGTGATTCCTAGGTTATGAACCCAGGTGACATGAGGGACGACAATGTGGTAAGATTGCCTAGGAAGAATAAAAGATTTGGGTGAGGAGGAGGAAGTGGTTTCCATCAGCTTAAACTGCTGGGGAGTCTAGCCCTCACTGGGAAACTGGACTCAGCAAGATCAGGAACAGAAACACGGTCATGAGCCTGTCTACAAAGCTGCAGGCTAAACACAGCTTTGTGGTATTTTTAGGAAAAAAGAAGTGATAGGAAAAAAAGAGAAAGACACTAAAAATAAGGGATGCAGGCAAAGAACCAAGAAAAAAAAAACAGTGTTGCAGGTGCAGAGGAGGATTTTGAAGAAGTGTGGAGGATACATCATTCCAAAACAAGAGGATCATTAAAGAGGATACATCCAGGTTACAGGTGCCCTTTAAAAGATGACTTCAGACATTGATAAGATCTCTTTGGGAAGATCCATACGTTGCAGAAAAGCCTTTTCTCTCCCTAGCCCAGATGTGGATAGTGAGCACGTGTGCGGTCCAAAAGGTTTGATTCATTTAGGCAATGCTTCCTCTGCTTGAAGAAATCTATCCCGTAATTCCAATGATGTGCCAATGACTATGTTCTCCCAAAGGTTTCTAGTGAACGCATATGCAAAAGCTATTTATTGGAATTTCTGGAGATACTTGCAAGATACGTAGTTACATTTTGAAGGTTGTTTCCATAGCGTTAGATACAAATAATGGCACAGACTGTTTTCAAAATAAATACTGCAACAATTAAACTGGGCACACATTCTTCCTGATTTAATTAGGATGTTTGTAAGAAATTATTCTAGGGCATGCCTTTTTCTAACCTATGCTTTCTGTAGAACATACATGACTCTTGTGCCTCGCAAGATGAACAGAAGCCCAAGGAGATAACTGTATTTTCCTTCTAGCTGCAGAAACATACCACCTAACTATTAAAACCAAGTACTGTCAGTGGTACTTTCTTTTGCATATTATAATGCACATGCCAGGAGGATTTTTCTAGGAGAGTTATATGACTGCATCTTCTTTACCACTGAATAAGTTGTGCCCGTGTATCCCACCTAAATTCGGAACTGCAGGTGAAGGGGAAGCTTTAAGAGTTCTGTTCTCACCGGGCGGTCTCAGAAAACTGTTGCCACAAATGCTACACCATTGCCACAAGCTTTTGTCACGGAAGGTTATAGATATTTTTTGGTGAAGACTGTCAAGCCAGTGTAGCCTGTTTATAACAGTGAAAAGCAGGACCACGTCCAGAGTGTAAACGGTATTATCTGGGATGTATTCTGGAGAATGTGAGACAATAGATTACGTGTGGAGTGTACAGAACAGTGAGAATTACAAGTGAGGAGGGGCAAATGCGAAAACCCAAATTTTTATTTCATCTTCAAAATAAATATAAACATTTGGTTAAAGAAATTTCATAAAATACTCAGAATACTTTTGCAACGGTAGGCAAAACAGAAAATTCTAAATACTTTGAAAAAACACTTAATGCTAAGGTAAAAAAGAATCCCCCCTGAAAAAGTAAGTTCTACACCCAATGACCCAGTACCACGCTGCCAGTTACTTACTGCTACACATAGGAAAATAAGTCTTCAAATTTCCTGAGAGGCCATCAGCATAAGCCCTGAAGAATGAATGTTAATTACTCATCCTAAAAATATTAATTATTTTTAGTAAAAGCAATTTTCATGAAGTGTCAGGAACTACACCCTTAGGAAATAGAGTCCTCCTTTTATATAGGTGTATTCACACACAGAGAGATATATAGAGATACATATACATAGCTGGTACAGAGGACGCAGCCTGCTTTAGCACTGCTGTACTGCGAAAGTATCCAATCAGTTTTTAAATTCACCACAGAACTGCTTCAGCGATTGTGCATAGCAATGAATTCTGCAGTTTGATTATGTGCTGGATGGCCTCGTACTTCCTTTTGCTGAAGTTTTATGTAAGCTTGTGCTCTTTGACTAAAGGAAAGAAAGGATAGGAGGAGAGAAGGAACTGAAGGAAACTAAAGAAGGATGGAAATTCTCAGGCAATACTTGGTAAAATTTTAGAAATTGGGAAATATTGAATTCATTGATGCAATAGTCACCACAACTTCTTTGTTCAGTGTGAACAAAAAATCCATCCCTAAATTCAGGCATTTCCAGAACTGTGGCAGCCAATTACATTTATTGTTTGAAAATACAAGTGCCTCTGCCCTGGACCTCAGCTGTGCAATTTAAAAATCAGGCATGAGTAAAAGGGCCACCCATAAACATACCTATTTAAACCAAACCCTCCGATCATTTTAATAAAGAAGAAAAATATGACAGACTTTGCTGCATTCCCGGAGGTAAGCAAACCCAGGGTCTGGTGGACGACAGTGGATCGAGCTTTCCAAAACTGGGGATCCCTCACAGAGAATGAATGCCCTGCCAGCTGTTTCTTCATACTTCATTTGCAGAGCTCAAATGTGTGAATCTCTGTGGGGTCTGACCTGGCGGTATATCACAGGGAGAAAAGTAATCTTGCGAGCAAGTAGACTCAGTTCCACACAACTGTGCTCAAACGCGATGAAGTTCTCGTAAACCAAACAGTTTGGAGAGAACAAGGTTTATCTCTGTAGGATAATTTATTTTAATCTGTTATCTTATGCAAATCCAGTAGTGCTGCTATCTTTTTAACATCTTTCATAAGGTTTTATTTGAAGTCTAGACATGCTCTACAGAGAGTGGTAAAATGTGTGGATCTAAAATCGCATTTTAAACCAAGAAGGTTTTAGCAACAGAATCATTCAGGATGCAAATCTGACTCATGGTTTCTCAAAACCTGGGTGACAGCCAGCTTCAGATACATCACGCCCTGTAGGCTGTCAGTCAGCAGCCGAGCAGCCTGTTTGGGAACCACGCGTTCAGCCCTGTGCGGGCTCCTGCTTCACGCAGCCGGGCACCCACCAGCAGCGCACCGAGCAACAGCACCAGCAGCCCTCGCTGACCCCTTGCTCTCTCACCCGCCCTCCTGGGGAACAAGCGAGTGCCATACGACACAGCATCCTATTTTGTAAGATTGTTGGGGTCTTGGGGAGGGGGGGGTTAGGGTGGTCTTTTTGTGAAAATTCTTCTTCCTTGAGGTCGGTTGAATATGAATCCATGTGACGGCATGGTGGGAAAGGCAACCAGTACATGACTAGCAGGTCATGTTATGTTTACCTCAGCCCGATATGTCTGTCTACTACTATATAATTTCATGCTTTTTTAATATGCCTGAGAGAATATATACAGACTACGGCAAAGACTTGTTGCAAAGCATACATATGTCATGGAGCCATGTGGCAGGGAGTGGCAGGGCCCCCTCGGGGGCTGCCAGGCAGGACCTCAGCAGCCAGGGCTGGTCCCTCCATCCCAGCCAAAAGCAGGGCAGGATGGGGGGCACTGGGGGCAGCTGGGGCAGCCACATCTGCCCACTGTTCACAGTCGGGACCAGCAGGACCCATGGCCGGGCACAGGCCACCGAACTGTCCTCAGTCCACAGTCTGGTAGGTCACAGGCAGCTCTGTGACCCACATTTGCCTAACGCTTCCCCTCAGCCCAAGTACGATCAGCATTGCCATCTTGAAATCCCTGGGACCATTTTTCCCCCACTGTGCTTTCAGCACGACCATTTCTGAATTAACGGCTGAGCAATATTGCTTGCTCTTGCAATGATGTTGTCTTTCCAGGTTCTTTCTTTAAGCTCCAGCTTCTTGAAGGGCATGGTTGTAGGAAATTCTGATGTTAATTCATTAGAAGCGCTGCACTTTGTATTTTCAAAGTAAGCTTTGGGAGCATAAAACTCTAGAGGCTCAAATAAGAAAAGCTAAATAAACATAATGTTTAAAAGAAATAAGTCCTCTATATGATTTTTCTGCACCAGTTCATTCACAGTGACTTGCAGATCAGCTAAGGTCTGGAAGAAACACAGCATTTTCTAGCCAAAGAGCCCCCAGGCCAGCAGATGTTGCCAGCTGCCGTACAGAGAGCCTGCGGTGCCTCCATCTCCAGCCTTGGGCAGGGCAGGGCAGGGCAGGGTCCCTGTGTGGCTTTCTGGGAGGCTCAGCTCCTCTCTGGAGTGCACATGTCCCACCTCAGTGCCGCCTGGGGCCCTCCAGGGCTGGGCTGGCCCCATCCCGTGTCCCTGATACCCCATGTTCCAGGATGGCTGGAGAGCTGCTGAGCTCAAGCGTGGAGCCAAAGGCATGGAGCTGCTCCGGGTCCTCCCAGGCCTGTGTGAGCCTGAGCTAACGAGCTTGCTGGGGTTGAGCTGGCAGCGGACAGACACCACTGCCATCTCCCCACCTGCGGACCTCCTCCTCCTCCTCCTCTGGTTAGCCCTGCCCCATGCCCCCTCAAGCAAGGCAACTGATTAACTTCTGATTAACTCCCTAGACAAAGTCCAGGATGGAAGGTGCACAGTCTCAGTTAACTCAGTTGCTGTAGGGTGAGCTCCATGACATCTGTCCTATGTGGTGGCATAGGTGGTGTTGTCAAGGTCTGGAGATACCGTCTTCAAGCAGAGGCACCGGCAAACTGGCAGGCTCTCAGAGCACGATGTGTTCTTCTAATGCCCTTAACTGCGCATACCCGAACTACCAGATACCAGATTTTGGACCTACGCGGATCCACCTGGTTTTAATGGTTTAAATCATTTTTTGTGAATGTCACTGCATTGCTTGGTTTTGGCGCACGGCCCTTACAGGCACAGCCTACTCCTAGAGGCTCGTGGCGAGGACGGCGCCGCTCCTGCTCGCTGTTTGTTTTCCCTGGGGACGGTTTGTGACCGGGCAGGCTCGCAGCCTGCTCCGAA
>NW_009260616.1:6587774-6614812 GCF_000687185.1 Egretta garzetta
GGGCGGCAGCATCGAGGTGGTGGACTTATACCTGCTGCCCGAGCCCTTCTCCGGGCTGATCGCGGGGGAGTTCGGGCCGCTGCTAGTGCTGAGCTGCCGGGTGTGCCTGGAGGAGAAGCCCATCAAGCCCCTGTCCTGCTGCAAGAAGGCGGTCTGCGAGGAGTGCCTCAAGCGGTACCTCAGCTCCCAGGTACGGCCCGGCCGGCGCGGCTAAGTTGTGCTTAGAGGGGAGACGGTTCAGGCGCGGGTCGAGCACCGCTTCGGGCCCGGCTCCGCGGCTGGTGCGCCCGGCGGTGGGTCGAACTCTGGGGGTGGCGTGGCGTGGCGTAGGAGCCTTTCCCACCCCGTGCGGGACCCGTCTGGCAGCCGCCTGCGCGGGCGCTGCTGGTTTGGGGACCGTTTGTTCCCCAAGTGTTTATGCGTGGTTAGGCAGCCTGTTGGGTTGGCCACTGTCTTATTTCTCGGGCTCTTCCCATCTTTTAAAGAATTTTCTCTTTGAATTCCCAAGTGCCTGTGCTGCCGCTTGTTTGTGGGTGCGGGTGTTCGGCGTGCCCTTGACGGACTGTGCAGCCGCTCGGCCTGCTCTGCTCAGAATACATCGCGTTTGGTATTACGCCAGTTTCGCAAGATTAAAATAGTGGGGGGGTGTGTGTGTCTGTGCGACTATTCGTGAAGAATCACACTTATAACTGTAAGTAAGTAAACAAGAACTTATTTTGGGGGAAAAAAAAACCAAACCCAAAACACACCAACTCTTCCGTCTTGGGCAGGTAGCTGCTCACCCTGGGTAGACAGCTACTCGGGCATAGGCTGCTTATATCTTCATCACTGCTTTGTCAATCAGAACTGCCGTTTCAGACCCAAATTAGCTCAGAAGCAAAGCTCTGTCTTCCCTAGGGCTTTTAGTAGCTGGTTTAGCATCACAAAACACTTGCACATTGTTTCTGCCTCTAGCGTAGGCATACCCTAAACCCAAAGAGCAATGGGAGAAGTATGGGTATGTGGGAAAAACAAAACTAAATAAACCCTTTGCTTACCACCTTTATGTTTTTATTCAGCAGAAACTTTTGGGATGTGCTCAGTGGAGACGTGCTGGTGTGGTGGTAGAATGGAACTTTTACACCTGTTGGGGCTGGGAGCTGTGCTGGGGAAGTCTGTGCTCCTGCTGGGCTGCCTGCATAGGGACAGGATGGATGGCTACAGATACCCCCATGTACTATAAATAGTTGTCGGGCTGCACTGACCAGGGAACATTTCACTGCTTGGAAATTGCACGTGCTGACTGAAGTGCACCATGTGCTCCTCTCTGGGCACTAGTAGCCCACGTAGCATTTGCTAGCGCTGGTAGCATTTGTTCTGGCTAATAGTAAAGTCACTAGCAGAGTTGTGTTCTGTATGTCTCCAATGATGCTGAAACTCAGGACACTTAAGTCTTCTCGAGACTTTGTGCAGAGACCCCAGCATGGTTTGGTTTGAAGTTAAGTGGTAGACTGGAAACTCTCAGCATATTTTTAGAATATATTGCCAGTGTATGTTTGTGCCACCTTCGTATTTGCTGCTGAGGTCATGTGCCAGAATATTGTCTTGCTTTGAAGCTGGAAATTGTAAAGTGGTGTGAGGTCTTCTCTAGCTTCTGCAGGGGCCTGTAGCCTGCTCTACAAGTTGACACGATGAATTGTGGTAGCTTTTCCCCATAAAACAGGTAGTAAAATATTTCAAGGAATGGCCAGGCAGGTCATCAGTAATGACCTCAGGTGATGAAACTCAAACGTCTGCAGAGTAGGCATTAAGACTGAATTCACTTATGTAAGCCTTTTTTTTTTCCTTTTTTTTTTTTTTGAATCAGTGATGAAAAAGAGATGGGTTTAGGACATAATTCGACTAAAATAGTTGAAATGCCACTAGGTGTGCCTGTCTTGTCCTGTTTGTTTCCTTTGAGTAAGAAGGGGTGTAGGATCTTACAAGGTTTGAGAAGTTTCATAAGAGCAAGATTCTGCTCAAACCCAAAATAGGTTCAGTATTAGCTGTGAGCTAAAGTGATACAGAGAATAGCTTATAGTGATCTATGGAAGTTACATGATCTGGTAGCTAAAGCCATATGGAAGAACTCTTCTGCCTGGTTTAGGTTGGACTCTTAGGGGATGATCTGGTGGCAGCTTGGTGGCTGGAACAGCTGGCTGGCCTGGGAACCAGGTATATGCCCCATGAAGTGGGTTAGCGTTGGCCAGCCGCTGGATGCGTATGCAGGGATGCCCTCTTCAAGGAAGCCACTACTATTGCTGAGCACTCTGCGAAGTGTATCCCAGCACCTATTAAAAGGTCTGCTTGGCAGATAGCCACATGGGTACTTACTTGTGTGCGTAGAAGATGGGATAGCGATACACATGTGGAGGATGGGATATCTGCAGCAGGGATACTGATCTTGAGGAAGGAGATTCACAGAGCACTTCGGTGGCCACGTTGTTATAGATGCTGTTATGACCAGGCAG
This sequence comes from Egretta garzetta, assembly GCF_000687185.1. Classification (NCBI taxonomy): domain Eukaryota; kingdom Metazoa; phylum Chordata; class Aves; order Pelecaniformes; family Ardeidae; genus Egretta; species Egretta garzetta. The sequence continues at coordinate 6,590,264 of NW_009260616.1, forward strand.
AATTTTAGTTGCTTGACAAATTTATTCAGCGAAAAAGGAAACAAAATACCCTCAAATAAGTCCAATGTGTTCTTCCCCCCATCTTCCTTTTTTGAAAAGAACAAGAAAGAGATATTTCTTTGAGAAGTGATGTATCTTTCCTTTGTGCTGTGGAAAGGACCCTGTGACTCATCCTGAGGAGAGAGAAAAGGCTTCTCCATGTCAGTTATATTAGAGGAGTTTCTGGGAAGGATCTGTGGAAAGGCAGTATAGGATACAAATAAAGTTACCTTTCATCTTGGAGACTCAGCACTTCATGTAGCAAAGAAAAAAAAGAAAATTTACCAGGGTTCAAAAGGAGTAAATGTTGAAAAAGCTGTTTTTCTTTGAAAAAATTAACAGATTTTCAGTTTGGATACAGTCACTTCGATTTAGGAATGTACCTGAAATTGAAAACAAACACAAGCAACTGGAAAAAAGAACCCGAAACCCAAAGCAGCGATATTCATTGGTTAGATCCGTTTTCCTTGTCAGAGAAGTAGCAATCTGTGCCCTTTGTTTGAGAGGACACTGGCTGACTCTTAAGTCTCTGGAGAAGCAGTGGTCTTTCATGCTGAAAATGTGGAGTATGTTGGCAGAAGTGTAACGCTTAAAATAATTCATGTTGCCTTTAATGTCTGTGTGTGTTTTCCCACTGAAGAAAGCTGGATTCTTGATGATGTTTTTGTCGTGATTTCTGAAATGATGCTTAATGGAGTAGCAAAGTAAAAACCCTCTTAATGCATTCTGCCCTCTTCTGTGCAAACATATATTGGCATCAAAACTTCTGCCTTGGAGCCCTTTATAGATCAGAAAATCAACTGAAATTTTAGGCATTGTTGAAAAGAAGATTATCCAGATGAAAATACTCCAGCTGCAGAGTTGGCTTTTAGTGTTACAGGGCATGCTGGAAAATGAGGGTAATTGACTTAGGAATGTCGCATCTGAAGGTCCTTAGAGGTCAAATCCAGTCTGTCTTATCACAGGCACCTTGCTGCATAATCCCTTTCAAAGATTTAATGGCTGGAGCAGAAGCTTAGCAGGCAGGCCTGGAGCACCCAGGCTGATCTGGAGCCTGACTTTTGGCAAATTGCATAACTCTGCCTCTGCCTCAATTTAGCTGTTTTTTCTCCCGGCCTAATATTCGCAGAGCCCTCAGGGATTTTCAGGGTCTAACTATGACCAGTTTATCTACCATTCACAAAAAAAATTTCTATGACTTTATTCTCTTGGACCCAGAGAAATTGAGGGAGGGGTAGGTATGGGTGATGGGTTAGCATGAAAGAGGTTGTGGCTCTTGTGCCTCAGGACCTGGTGTGAGCCCCACAGAGCCTGGGTCAGGTCCCAACAAGCCCCACGTCAAGAAAAAAGTTGTTCTTTGTTGTTACGCTTAATCATTAATGTAAAACGGATGAGGCTGAAGACTGTGAATATTTGAGATGTCAGTGTTCTTCCAGGACCGTGGTGCTCATGGAGGCCATCTCCATGGGCTCTCCAGATATGTGCCAAGTGACGTTGGGGTCAGAAGGGTGGAAGAAACGTTTCCCCTTTGTCTGGGAGCTGTGGGCTTCTACTCTCGTGCATGCAGGATACAAACTGGGGCTGGGGGAGGAAGAACTGGGGCACTCGATCTCACAGATGTAATACTGTATTCACATCTCCTTCACTTCCCATCTTCCTCTTCATTTAACATAGCACCAAAACCGGGTTATTCCAGAAACCGTGTGCACACATAGCTTTGCTAAATGAGTGATTCACTTCCTAACTTCTCCCAGCTGCTTGTACCTCTGAGTCAGAGGGAGCATTTGCGCCTGGTTTTGCTTTTTGTCCATTTTTGTCTGGGGGATGGTGGGGTGGGCTTTGTTCATAAACTTCCTTTAAAAATAAACAAATAGGTATGGGAAGAATTTTGACTTAAGAAGAGAGAGAGAAGACCAAAAGTTTAACTAGGTTTTTATATTTAACTTATCCTGGACTGGTAAAGAGGCTAAGGTTTATAAGTGTTTTTTCATCTCCCTGTAAACCAGACAAGTGCTATTCAGAAAACTGTCTCACTCCTCACTTTTTAACAAGTGTTGACTAGACCAAAGTAACATTTGCTGTTTCCTAACATCTATAAAGTACAATATGTTCTCTAATAAATATTTTAAGAGAGATATATATAACTGCATCTATACTTGTTTCACTTTTCCTATAAAGCGGCTGCAAAATTTTGTAGAAAACTTGGCGATTTGACTGCCTGCTTTTTCTACATGCAAATTAGGAATTTGATAATCCAGTTTTGATCCTATGCTCATGAGTGATGCTTTATTTTGTAAATCTTGTCATTCTCTTGGAGCAGTCATTCTTACATTAAAGGACTTTGGGTGAGTTAATTTAAACAGCATATTATATACTGGATCAGATATTATGGTGCTTTAATTATAGGAGCTCTAATGAGATTAGTGGCCGTGAGTAAATCGGAAGGGATTGTTGGGGGTGGGGAGGGGCCACATCCAACAGTGTTTTGTGCATGGCTGGTTTTGGTGGGACTAAAATCCTGCTCTCCTGAGCTAGAGATTGTCTTCCCTCTGCCTGTGACCTGAGACTTTGTTTTTGACCCCTTTTCTCTGCTTGATCTCTTTCTGAAAGACCTGGAGAAAAACGCAGCAGACTGTTACAGTCAGGATTTTTGTGGGGAATGTGATTATAAAGCCACATAGCGAAGAGGAGAAATTAGGAGCAGGCTGTATTGCCTAAAACTAGTACTGGCTTGGAGCCGGAGGGACTTGACACCTGTGTGCCTCTTTAGGTGTCTGATGGTATCATGATACACCTTCATAGCTGTAGTCTGGTTGCTGATGAAAAGCAGCCAGCAGAAATGTAGGCACCAAGTGCTGAATCATCTGATGGTTAGTGAGCTGCTTGTGCCCCGAGTCAAACCAGAGCTTAGCAGGGCCGCTGTCGTTCAGGGGGAGAGAAGCTCTGTGTGTGCAAGGGTTATTAGTCCAAAAATGCTCTAATGCTAGCTAGCGAGTTGCTAGGATGGCTGCAGACTGGCTACTGGATGATGGCAGGGTGAGCGACCACCCTCCAGCTGATGTTGCAAGAACACAGAAGTTGCCAGAGGAGGAAGAGAGGTGCAGGAGGAGAAGAGAATGTATTAACTGCTAGATTACAGGTTTTCTAAACCAAACCAGCTGCTTCAGCCACTGTACGGTGGCTGTGTTCCTGAGGAGGAGGCAGGTAGACCAGGTCCATTAGCTGTTAGCAGCCTGTAAGCTGCAGGAGCATCTAAACTTCTTCACTGTCATTTTCAGCAAACAGCTTCTGAAAGTCTGTCCTGTTCTCCTGACATGTGGTATGCAGTGCCAAAATGCTGCTGCATAGCCAGCTGCCCAAGGGTTACTGTCACCATCCAGGATGACACCCAAGTACCCTTAAGATTGTAAGCATTAGTCTTTAAAATTGCTAAGTATATAGCTGGCGTTTAGTCCCTCTTGTTGAGGGATCCAGTTTGGGTCAGAACTGAAGTTTGGAACAAAGTTTTATAAAATCAAGCATTGCTGGAAATAATTTTAAATTCTTTTTTAAAGGAAACTAGTTTTGAGTGATGGTCTTGAATGATAATACTGCCTAGTTGTCTTGGTGTGTGTAGGCCTAGGTATTCTGTCAACATACCACCACTTTGTGTGGTATGTTTGTTCCCTGCATAAATTTAGTAGCTGCCAAGCCTACTCGGCGTGGATAACTATGACTTCCCCTTGCTTGGATAAGTCTTTGCCAGATATAGAGCTGGAATATGTGGCCATCGTTTCTTAGCCATGCTGTTATGGAGTGAAGGGGGAAAAAGAGCTGCCATTCTTCTTACAGCTGAGAAGACTTCCATTAAAAGTCTGATCTGTAGGATCAGAGATGTTGGGAATAGGAAAGATGGTGTCACCTTTGAACAGTTGCAGGAAAGGTTTTGCTAATGGAAAGCCTGAATTCCTCAGGTGAGAAGAAATTGTGTCATGAAATTGTTGATGTTGGTGGCAAGGGGTGAGGGTAAATGGTGAGTCCTACAGTGGTGCCATTAATTTGTTGGTTTTTACAGTAAAGCTAATTTTGAAGGCTAAAGACTTGCTATGAATGTGAAATTGCAGTGGGAGATGAAGGAGAACTGCTTCTGTTTTAGCTTGGGTTGAAATCTAATTTTGAAAACATGGAATTTCTGTGAAGCAGAAGCCCTGCTCACCAGCTGCCTCCCATAGCCAGTGTGTTGCACCTCGCTGGTCTGTCAGTGGTGTTGGCACCAGGGACCACAGACGGGCTGAGTCACGAGGAGATCGTCTGCTGCGTGCCTTCCCTCCCACTGCTCCCACCAGCTGCTCCCAGGAGCTACCAGGCACAGGTATGGACTCAGTCCAGGGAATTTAAAGTGAAATGAGTTGAAAACCGGACTGTTGGGTTTTAATTGCCCAAACAAAGAGAAATGAAGGAGTTAAATGGGTGTTGGGAAGGTCTTCAGCTCACCTCTGCCCCATTCCTCTGTTTCTCCACCCAGAACAACTGTTCTTCCAAGGGCTCTGGGGCCTCTTGGCCCTTCATTCCTCTCTTCTTGTACAAATATCTTGCTTCCTGCTGCCTAAACCAGACAGGTTTGAGGAAAGTACGTATCTTACATGGCCAGGATGTAAGTACACTGTCAAAATAATTAAGAGTTGTAAGAGATGTAATTTCTTCAAAAAAATTAAACTGGTGAAGGAGGGCATTGCTTATCCAGCCAGTTACGCTGGTTTATTTGTCTTTCAATATGCTTTAGCTGCTTGCACTCTTGCTCTTTCTTTCTAATACTGTCTTTATGAATTATATTTTAAAAAGTCCTTCTCTATGGGATTTTATTAGCCAAGTACCTATGACTTTTTCTAGTATAGAAGAAGTGACAAATTTGTCTAGTGATGAAGAGGCTATTTAACTTTTGAGTCCATTTTTAAGTACTTGAAAAACTTTTGGTAAGGCAAAGAGATGAATTTTATTTGGAAGTTACTGTGAACATAAAAATAACAGCATTCTTGTTGAATAGCCAGTTCTCAAATACACGTTTTTCTGCTGTGCCGCACATGCATTTATTGCATAGGTAAATAAGCCTTGTGAGAGCAGTTGCTTTATGTAAGTGAAACAGGAAAAAAATAGGAAAAAAAAATACTTCACTCGTAGAAAAGAAAACTTTATTGATTTCAGTGCAGAAGGTCAGAAGTTTAACAGTAGTTTAAGCCAGATTTGGAACTGAACCTGAAATGGCTTAGAGTCCCCACTTACCTTAGCAGCTACCTCACAGTTTAAGATCAGTGTATATTTTCATTAACAAGCTTGTTGGGATGTATGGTTGCTCCTGTTTATTTACTTAATTGTGAGAAAGGCTGTGCACTTCCTAGATTACAATTTCATGAAAAGATAAAGAAACTTCTAAAGCCATCCCACTTCCTTTTCATTACAAGCTTGCAGGTAGACTGTAGTGCACTTACAGAACTGCAAATGTCTCCTTCATAAGGAATATGAGATTGAAATAATAATAAAAGTACCTTTCTCCTTCTGTAGAGTTTTTTTGCCCAGTGGTGTTTTTATTATGTGTAGTACAAGGTATATTGGATGTTGTAGTGGAAAATAGAAGGGGTGAAGTTTAACATTCTCAAACCTAGTCATGATGCCATTGTGTGTTGTTTTCTGCCACAGACACGATACAAATGGCAGCAAAGGCAGGTGCCTCTCTAGTTTAATTGGTTTGGCTCCCGGATCTTGCAGGAATGGTGGTGTATTAACTCGGGGATGTAGGATGGGGATCTGAATGACTCCGTCCCTTTAGCTTGTAGGAAAGGGAAGTCCTATCCAAACGGTTTCAGCCGTGATGTGGCTCTGTGAGGTTGCTCACACAATACGAGGAAGGAAGAAGAGCGAGAAGACGATTGCCAGGATGGGAAGGGCTTGGTGATGTTGTAAGAATCGGTTTCCCCCAGAAGGTGGGCTTGCTCAGGGTAAGCTTTTGTAAAACAAAAGGGAATTGTGAAGATTGGTGGCCTCCATATATACGGTGGATCTTTGGCTGCAGCTGCAGGTTTAGAGGCCAGTTATTCTGGTACGTGATGGCCAGAAAGTGAAATGGGACTAGCTCTGTTTCTGGTTTCCTATTGGATGGGAGTGGGCAGGAAAGAAATTGACCTTAAAAAGGCAAAAAAAAAAAAAAAAAGCAATGGATTTTAAACACAGCTTAAAGTACAGAACTTCCAGGAAAATAATGGGTTAGTGCTTTACCGGACTGCTGGAAGACTTTCATATCCTACAGGTAGCAGAGACAGGTGGAGTAGGTAAGTGCAGGGTGCCATCCGTGACACGATTACAGAGGTGCTGTGAGAAATGCAGCTTTCCTGAACAGGCAAAAAGAAGTGCTTCACTGTTGTCAGTGCTGTCGCTGCTGTACGGGGGCAAAGAAATGGTGGGGGAGGGCTTCTTAATGCTTTCAGCTATTTTAATGTTGCTTGCTGTGCGAGTGCGCTTTGGGGAGAGGACACCTTGTGCCTTTCCATTCCAGCCCACCTATGCAGTGCCAGGTATACCTTGTCTGCTTAGAAGTGAAGTACTCCTTTAGAGGCCTTACAGAAGCAAGAGTGGAAGCTGCTCAGTGCTTTTTCAAGTGCATGTGCAGCTCAGTTGTGCAATAGCTTGGAAACTCTGCTTAGTTAACTTAATGGTATTAGCTTGCAGCTTAAGAAGGGGAAAGAATATGCAACTTCAGAGTTTTTCGGAACGGACAGATCCACAAAAGAGCAAACATGCCTCATAGTCTTTAGATGCCAAGTGTTGCATGCCAACTACAAACTGTAGGCATTAGGACTCCAGGCAAGAATTACGGTTGTGATAGTGTATTTTATTGTGGTGATCTAATCTTACCAAGGAAGAAAATCGGTTATAAAACACTGGAGTTCTGTCTACATGTTGTTGCTGTTAGCTATTACAGGTATAGACATTACAACTTAGATGTGGCTATCTAGACCTCAAAGTGGCCAAAGTGAAATACATTATTAAAATCTGGATTTTCAAAGTGTGCATGTATCTGTGGTGCCCATTTTTCTTATACAGAGGCAGTGGAAATCAAGCAACCTCAGAAATTTTCAGCCATTTGTATAATGGAAAGTAGATTCAGCCTTGCTTCTCTTGTATTTCTCAGCAACACAGAGTAATTTTCAAACTTTGAGCTTTCAAACTGAAGATGCCCATTCTTTCAAGGCATTATGTGGAGTTGTAACTTTATTTTAAATTGCTGGCATCTTCCCAGTCTTTAAGATTTAAACCTTCCTTGCAGTGAGCTGTGACTATTACTGATCAACATTGCTGAGTACTTTTGCCTCAGTGTATTTCATGTGAAGGCTTGGTTTGGCGTTCTTTTTGTGACACTAACTCAACAAAGCCTGCTTGAAGTATTCCAGAGTGTGGTGCTTCCTGAGGACCTCACCCAAGCCAAGACAGGTAGTGAGATAAGGCCAAGACATCACTTCTGGTAAGTTAAGGATCTAAAATGAGTTCTGGATCTTACTCTTTTTCTTTCTGTATGAAGAAAAGCAGACCTTGTCTAAAGCTGAAGGTCTGTAGTAATTGTAGCTAGCAGTGCTGCACCTCTGCAACTTTTTTCCTACTGTTTCTGTGTCATCTGATCCACTGGCAGAAGATAATGATCTGGTTTAAAAGTAACCTTTCACAAACACTTTAACTTTTTTTTTTTCTTGCCCAGTTCCTAATTGTCTCATGCACAATGTGCAAATGTTTATTCTGTCACAAGACTGTACTGTATAAAGTGTCCATGGCTAAACAGGGCCATTTTTTTGGCAACTGTAACAGCCTGTCAGAATAAAATGATTGAAAAGGCAGCATGAGGGTGGGGACAGAAAGAACATGTTCAAGATGACAGCAGGTGGAGGTTTTCACTGGACCTTCATGAAACCAAACCTACAATTTGGTCCTGTTGCTGCATCATTTCCTCTTTCACAATCCAGATGGAAATTGTGGCTTGACCAGTGCCCAAAGGTGCATCTGTACCCAACAACTCTTGGACAGGCATGGTTGGACGGTCCAGTGCATTTCTCTGAGGTGCTCACAGCACTGAGGTTCACAGTCCAGCCCAAGCTGGTAGCCACCAGTCCTGCCTCTGCTGCCTGTAACATCATTAAATAAGAAGCTCTCAACTGGTTGGAATTTTAGAGAACCCCCAAGTGTTTTATAGCATAGAAGAGATTATTCCTAAGGCAGTTTTACAAGTGACGTTTTTCATGTGAATATTCTTGCAGATGAGGAACCTCTTTTTTTTTATCTTGATTGTTTCAACAGCTTTAGTTTGCTGCAGCCAAGCAGTCCCAGGTATGATCATTATTTTCTTGAGAGTAATTTTTCCTGCACCAACGAGCTCTCAAAAGAAGTTCCTTGTTGCTCCTTACCTGTTCAAATAACAAGTGAAAAGATGCAGAGCTCAAAATGATAGAAGGATTTTTGGCTTTTAGTGTGTGGGTTGTGGAGTTTTTTTTGTTTTTCTGCAAAGACACTAAATGCTTGAAGACTATTATTAAATGTGATGTTACTTAAAAATGCACAACAGAAAAAGGTACAGCACCGTCACGGAAGAACTGATATGCATCATATTGAGATCTTTGGTGAAGGTTGTTTTTGAGCTTGGTCATACAGTCTCTTGGTACAAGTACAATAAAACCCCCTCATTTTGAAAACAACCAAAATAAATTTGCTACTATTCCAGTATATTCTTTTCCATTCTAATTGACTACTTATGTTTCTGTAGGTGTACTGCTTTTGACCCATGAAAATTTTAGGTCTGTTTTTACCATGAATATAGATTTTTTTTTTTTTAATTTTTTTTTTAAGCTGTACGTAATCCACGCTTCTAGCTTGTCCATTGGCATGAGTGGGCTGTAACTACAGCTTTCACAAGCTAGAAGCGTGTTTCTTAGTGAGAAGCATTGAGATGTTTGTTTGGGGAAGAGGAGGAGACAAGGAGAGGGTCCCCTCTCCTTGCCTCAGTAATGGACTGGCACCAGATGGTAAGTTTTCCAGTACTAGCTTACCATTTAGCTTCTGTATTGAGTTTTGATCTAGGAGGATTTTGTTTTATCAGTCCTTATGGTGAAAAGAAGTATCAAGGAAGGTTTTTTGATGATTTTTGTTTTTCAAGTAGGAGCCTGCCTTACCATTGGAATGTTAGTAGGAGGCAGCAAATCTGGGTTAATGGCGACAGATGATGCAAGCAGCTAACAATGATAGAACCACTAAAAAGGTGAATGCAGTTCCAAGGATGTAGCAGAGGGAGGAGAGCAATGAGGCCGTTGTACAAAGCAAAGCTTTATTTGGAATCTTGGGCACCAGGATTTAAGAAAAATGCAGGAACCAGGAAGGACTGCAAGGAGAAAAGTGCTGTCGCGCAGATGCAGAACTGTTTATTTTAGCATAAGGAGAACCGGGAGGACAAATGGCTGCTCTCTCTAAATGCAAGAGGGGGTAAGTTGGGTAGGCACTTCTAAAGAAGTTTTGGCACAACACAAACTATAAAAATTGCAATGAATTAAATTAGGCTAGAAATCAATGCAAGCCTGTATATTTAGCCTGTATATTTGTGATTGAAGGGAAGGACCTGGGAGAGCCCTTCCAGTCTCTGAATTTGGGAAGAAGGGCACAGAATCTGAGCAGTTCTCAAAGCCAGCACCTTCAGTGCTGTTGAAAAGGACTTGCTATGTGGCACCAGTACTCACTGAATTTGGCCCAGTTGAGTGGGAAGGCTGCCTCTGCTTTGCAGGGTGTACTCTGCTGAGGAGAAGCTCGAGTCCAATGAGGAAATGGTAGAAGAGTTTTATTGTCTGGTGCTAATTTTTTTTTTTTACCCACTGAAAACAGCAAAGGATTTTCTAATGCCTAACATGTACCCGCAAGTAGTGCGCTTCAAACCATGCTTTGTGTCTGGTATTTTTTGGTCTGTAAGGAATCTGAAGTCAAATGTCTCACACTGGTTTTAGGAGAAACAGCTTTTAGATAAATTTCAAAACTGTGTTTTCAAGACTTCTTTTGTTTAGACTGATCTGGCTGAATCTGAACAATTTCCAAGTGGTCCCCTCCCTCTGCTGGTGGAGGAGAGTCTGCCTTGCTGTTATCTTGAGTTGACCTAGGCTATAGAGGATGCCTTTGTGAAATAACACTCCAAGGGAATTCAGGCAGGCTGTTGTATAAACTTATCAGAGAGCAGTTAGCAAAGACCAGTGATTGATTGGTTTAGTTTCCACAGATTGCTTTTAGGTGAAAACAATGAACAGAACAGACGAGTTAAGGTACCAAAGCAAAGCTATGTAACACTGAAAAACAGTCTTTGAAATTGGGTGGTTCAGGTGTGGGGTTTGTTCAGAGGGTTTTTTATTTGTGTGAAACTGCAGTTACCAGCTGGGGGAATGTGCTGTAAATTACTGGAAGGTGGTAGCTGGTTGTTGTTGAACTTCTTTCTCTTTCTGTTAGTCTGCAGTTTACCTGTATGCTTCACTTGACAGGCTGCAGCATTATCATTCTGGATTTATCTCCTGAGGTCCTAGTCTAAAGTTTTTTTCCTTCCACTTTCTGTTACCAATATCTGACAAGTTTTGTGGGAGGATTTTAGCATCCTTAAAGTACTTAAGTTGGCTGCCAGGTAGTCTTTTGGTAGCTTGAGGTAGTTGCAAGGTGATTTATTGGGGATTCAGGTGAAATCCATCTTGGCTCTGTGCTTGGTGTACATAGGGAGGGCTTTGCTGCTGACATGCAATAAATGTTGAGTTTCTGTATTCATCACAAAATGTACCTGCAAGCTGGCTGAATGAACTTTTTGGAGCTGTTGTGCTCTTTATACATGTCCTATGCAGAAGCTAGATCCACAGGGAAAATCGATGAATCTTGCACAGGGGTAGAGGCTGGGGGTAGCCAAGCACATGTATGTTGCATCTTTAATGTCCTGGATGTGTTTGCACCTTTGAAGACTGTGTAGCATTAAAGAATTTTTTCATTCAATTCTTTTTAAGTTAGTTTTATACCAGACTAAACTGGTTTCCTGCAGGGTTTTAGTTTCACATAGCATCTCTGAGTTCACCAGGGAAGTCTGTCCGGGAAGATGAGTTTCATGGAAGCACTAATTGATTTAATTTTTGGCTCCAAAATCAGTATCAGGCACTAATCTGATCACAACAAGCCTGTTTCTGGATTCGAACAAACCTTACACAAGCATGAAGACTGATATATGCTGACACCAACAGGCATTGAAACATCAAAAATATTTCTGAAAGGTGTAAGCTTATGATTTTTAATGGATTACTTCATATATATATATATATGTGCCATGGTGGAAAAACTGGTGAGAACTGTATCTGGAATATATCAAATAGTAGTATATCTTTTGTAATGGTCTATTGTGATGCTTGAAAAATGTAGTACTGCCCAAGGAATAAGAAAAGGCAGATGAAATTAAGTAAATGGCTGGCTGATAGGTGTTTTGAGTGGGTTATAAAACCTTTATTTATGGCAGGAAGTTGAACTGCTTCAGAAGGTATATGCTTATCTAATGAGTGATGTAAAGAACCTGGAGACTGACCTCTGTTCTCACCAGCTTCCAACTTCTGCTCTCTTTCTTCTTCCTTTTCCTGGATGAGCTTCCTTTCCACTGTCAGGAGCTTTTTAAAATGGTATTTCCTTTCCATAGCAATCCTTTTGCTTACTATTTGCAGTTGTGCTCTGAAAAGGTAGGGGCTTATACAATTTAAGACTAGTTTGGGTCACATAGATTATTCATCAATGCCATTAAGTGAAAGTTCTGTACTGGAAGAAATGTAACATCTGGTATGCTGTGTGACTTTGAGGGAAGGAATTGTTATTCAGCCATGGACTCTTCTTATCTCTGTCGTATTGTCAGAGTTTGTCTTGTTTTTCTTCCTGACAAGGTACAATTGACCAGGAGAGAGAGACCTCCTTGCAGGAGGATCTTTGTAATCAGGTGTCACGTCCTTTCATCTGTCCAGCTGTTTTTGAGCAGGTATGATCCATGTAGCAGATTTCTCTGAGAGCTTTTCACCGGTGATGTCACTCTGTAATGTTAAACTAAGACACTTAAGCCAAGGCTGAACCTTCATGACACATCGGTTATAGCTGGCTTAAGAAGCTCTTCACTGTTCCTTGCTATCCCTGTGCACCTCTGTAGGGGGGACTGAACTGTGTTCACAGCAGTGAAATTGCAGCTTTTTTCCTTTCCCCCTTACTTCAGGGTCATGAGAAGCTTTATTGCTTGTGGTTTGGAGAAGTTGGGATTTGTCTCTTTTCTGGACTAGCCTGTGTTACTCTGTTACGCAACTGTGATTTCAGCACACTGATTTTGAAGATCAAGCTCGATAGCCTTGTTGCTTCTATTATACAGATATTTTTGGTGGTAAAGTGGAGCAATTGTGAAATTTAGAAGTATAAAATCATAAAAGTCTGTAATAGATTATATTACTGTTGCATTTGATCATTACAAGAAGTTTTTTGAAGACATCCTCCCTCCCTCAAGTAGCAGAAGAATTACTGATTTTGTTCTTCCTTTTCTTACCTGTGTCTCAAGCTCTAGAAGTCAGGAGAAGAGGGTGGAGCGACCATGAGATTAAGCCTTCATTTACCTGCTTTTCTTCCTTTTTTTCCCTCCTCTCTTTCTCTTTGAACATAATTTGGTTGGGGGTGGAAAGGCATTGGGAAAAGGAGTTAGTCTCTCTGTGAAGCAATAGAATTTCCTATCCAGAGTGTTAAACAGGTGACACCCTTACATGTGATGGCACAGGGGACAGGTTTGCTCAACTGCAGCTTTAATGTTTCAGTTAAACCTGTATGCTGTGTTGGATAGAATAAGAGGTGGTTTGGTTCCACGTAGGTGTTCAAAGTGCTTCTGCAGGAAGTGACTAATATGGCTGGGCAGGTAAGGCTGCACTAATGAGACCAAAAAGAAAATGGGCTTTATTTAAAAAGCAGCTGTCACTACCCATTTGAGAGAACACATCACATGACAGTAGGAAACTTAGCATTGTTTTAGCATACTATTGCTTTGATCACTTATTCGCATTTTAGAAATGGTATTTTTTGGGGTTTAGGATTTAGAGAAGTTATCTGTGTGTATCATGTCTTGGTTGTACAACAGATGTATTTATTAATTGTGCTAATACTACATGTTGTGAACCTGAGTAAACAAGAAATTGTTTATAACTTTTTTTAAACTGCAAAAATAGAGAATTAGGATCAGTCTTAGCTGCCCTATAGTGACCACAGTGGAAAACGCTTGGAATCATGCCTACTTGTGACTCCAGTTTAAACTACCTTAAAAATCAGTTTTGTCTCAACTTTGGGGGAAAAGATGGTACGTTTTGGTATGGCTTCATCTGAAACTATTTGTAAACTTGTAAAATTCTAAAAATGCTTTTTTGTTCAAAAACTGTAAATTCGGGGAAGCAGTACCTAATTGTTGAAATTCCCATGAACCTCTAAATACTGTATTGAATGACACTTACGACTGTAACAATGCAAATACCTATGACGATAATTAAACCTTCATACTGAAGTTGAATTACAGATTATTCCATGAAAGAGGAAATATATACATTTTGTATCGTTCTCTTTCTCCTTTCATGTTTCCTTTTGGGTTTTTATATTTGGACTCTTCCTATTAGTTTCCTTCTGAATTTGCACACCTCAGGAAATTGTAATACTCCTAGGATATGGGCAGAATTGTGATGTTTCTGTCTTGGTGGCAGTTAAATAAAACAGTCCTAGTCTCTTGTCATGGCCTTTTCTCTCCACTTTTTTTTGGTTTTGTTCCACTTTTCTGGGTAGATCTCTTAAGCAGTTTCTGCTGGTTAGCCAGTTTTTCTTTGCTGTACTGCACTCAAATTTGTGGCAGAATGGGTTTTACCTTCCAAGTGCCTCTTGAGAGTACTTCTGTTGTGCTGTAGGCGATGCTGCGTGTATGCAGTTTGTCTAGTCACATGTAGGCCATGAATCCACCACCTTCCATCCTAAGATGTTTATTTGCTGTCATAGCTAAGGAGGAAAATCCTTAAAGTCCCATGTGAACCCTTCAGCAAGTGCATTTTTTTCTTGAGTAAATGTATTTTCCATGTATCACAGTTGCAATTTATTTTATTGAGCAATCCTAGCCCAGATTTCTAGATTTTCTTGGGTTTTTTCCAAATGAAAATGTTCCATTCCATTTGAATCTGGGGAAAATCCTAGCAAAGAGTTGGTTTGGATATCTCAGAGTGAACTTCAGAGAAACCCACTTACTTTGTTCCTGCCAGTATATTAGAAAAAAAAAAAAAAAGACATTTAGGCTATTTCACTAAAAATCTTTAGCGTTTCAGTGATTGAGTGGGGAACTCAGCGTTGCAGGATGTCTGTCTTCATGTTTACAAATGCTATACGCAGGGAATCAAATGGTACATGAGGAAAAACTGCACTTAAATGTGCAGATTTTTCACTAAGTGGCTTAACTTACTAGTAATTCTGACAGCATCGAGCTGTCACAGTCTTGTGGGACTTGAGCAAGATTCACTTTTTGTTCTTCTTGGCTATTTTAGACCCCTGTAATACCCTGCGGTGGATCATGGAGCAGTGTGGCACTTTTCTGGTGTGCATACATGTTTCTCTCCTGCTGTCCAGGAGGAGTGGACGAACCGAAATGCAGCAAAAACAACAGGATGGAAGTAGCAGAGGAATCAAATTGAATGGGACAGGAAGCCTGGTTTCTGGATGCAGTGCCACGATGTGGGAGCTGGAGGCAGTGTGCATGCCCATGGCAATCCTGTAAGGCTTCTGATGCAGAGGATGAAGGCTAACCAGGGCTGGCTTGGCAAAGAGTAAGAACAATTTGGTATGGGGAGGCCTGGTGCAGAGGCCAGAAGAGATGCGGGAAGCAGGGGTGGTGGGACAGGGTGCTCGCAGGCTGCCGCTGAGGCTGCAGGGAGCTGCTGGCTGTCTGCATTTGCTCTGCCTAGGATGAGATCTCTCCTGGCAAATCTCTCTCGAGCAGCTGATCAGCATAAAATAACTGCCTACTACTGCTAGTGGTTATTCCCCAAGTTCAAGTGTCAGGTTTTTTTTCCTCTGTATGTGACAATTGACTTCCAGCTTGCTGACAAAATGTGTAGAAGCTGATGCTGTCCCATACAACTGGTTTTGAGAAGGAGGATTATTACAGGTTTGATGAGTCTAGGAGCCATGAGATGAGAGAGAGTAATGTAATAGTTAAGGTAGGAGAACTGTGTTGTTTTTTCCTGGCAGTATTGGAGCCTTCCAAGGTGATCCTAGCCAAGTACCCTAATCCAAACTTCTCACAGACGACCACTTACTGCAGTGATTCAGTTTGTGAACTCACCTTTGGCATTCAGTCATTAGGAGCTATGCTTGGAGGTAAATCTAGGTGACATTAGGAAAAAGACATTCTTATAAATAAAACGTTCATATGCTATAATGGAAATGAATAGCTTTCTTTAGAGGTTTGGTGTGCAGAAATAGCTGAGGATGCCCATTAAAAATGCTTTTATGATCCATATTTATTTTATCTTTCTTCCTGTGTGGTGAAAGACTTGCTGACCTCTTTCTTACTGATTACAATTTTTTTTGCAAATGAGAAATCAAATGGAATTGTAATTTGCACTTAGTTTTAAGCATAGCTGTTTGTACTTAGCACACAAAATGTGCGTAGTATATGGAAATTGGCACTGGTGTGGGGTTTATTACTTTTTTCCTAATTTTACTAATGTTTACTGTTTTCCTGATGTATGTTATTTTGTGTGACTTCCTTATATATAGTAAGTTGTTAATTGTGCAAAATTGGCACAATTATTCTGCATGTGAAAGCATGAGATGTAACTTACCATTTGGAGGAATCACTGATCAGTTGGAAGACTCAAGCACTTTTCCGCTTAAACTATATAGAAGTCTTTTCATCAGTCTTCTATAATTCTTAGCATACTTACATTAAAATGTTTGTATTAAACATGTATTTTAGTAGAAGTTGAAAGTAGACTCCAGAGACCTCATTACTAAAAATGCTTTATAATTAGGATATCCTATGCACTAGAACACAACAAAGGACTAATTTTGCCTTTAATAAAAGAAGTTGCATTAAATCTAAACAATTTCATAAAATGTTCTTAAACTTTCCCTTCATATTGCCTTACTGTTGCTTGACAGCAAGTGGCTTGTGGATTTAAGTGTAAGCATGCTTTGGCCAGATTTGTCATTTTTACCTGAGTGACCCAGTTTTAAAGGATTATATTAATATAAATTTTAACAGATTTGTTCAGTTACTTTTTTTCCTTGCTGTTTGAGTAGATTACCCTTTCCCAAATGAAGTTTGACAAACAAATTACTTATATATGCTGTTCCAGTTGTTTCAACTATGTCACCTTCAATTTATGTTGGGAACACAAAGAGTATGGGAGGGAGGAAAGACTAGCTTTCATTCGGTTAACCACTGAATTACAGAGGTGCCATCTTAATGTTAGTATCATTAGTTACTTGGTAGTAGAAGTTTAGTAAGCCTGTGTGTTTGTAGGAAGTGATGGGGTCTCACAGGCATACAGCGGGGCATCAGCTGATCATACCGGGCTGGGAGGAGCACCAGGGACTAGCTCTGGAGGGTTGCTTCTGCTGTACCTCCCTATCCAGTTGGGAATAAGGGGATGGGAAAGTCCCTGAGCCCTTTCTCTTGCCACCAAGGAAAGTGCTGAGATGTGTTTAACAAGTATGAGAAATCTTAACCATAAGGGCAAGTTCTTTATTGGGGACCATGAAGCTGGTTTTCTGTCCTACTGGTGCTGCCAGAAATTCTCAGCTTTTATGATACTTCTGCTTCAAAAACCTATAGCATATTTGGGTCGTGGTGGTGAATCAAAAGTGGGTACACATTCCAGAATTGCTGAATTTACTAGGAAATTAACACAGCCATGTTTGTTCTCATGCAGCGATGTTTTGGTTCTTTTAGAGAAATGTCAGTACAATTCAGAACTTAGTTCTGCAGCAGGATGCCACCCGTTTCCCTCGCTGCAGGCAGCATTCTGGTGAAAAGCACATAACAAACACATTGCTTATCTTGATGTTTGGGTGTGCTCCCAAAACCACAAAAGTCACAAGTACAAATATTACTGCCTTTCTTTTGCACAGAAAATCAATCTGCTTTGGGGCAGCTGTTTCCTGGGGGGCCCCAACAGCAGTTCTCAGTGGCAGCTCCTGCTCTTTGGTACAGGTGCAGGTTAAAAGGAGACTTTCAAGTGTGGAGCCTTTCTTGGATAAAGATATGGGGTAGCAAGAGCAGTTCAGAAGGTAGCCAGCCTCTGTATGTGTGTTATTAAAGTGAGGGGAATATAGGTGGATTCAGAAAACTTAGAAAAGTAGACTTTTTTTTTTCCCCTGTATGTCAGGCAAGAGGACATAATGTTCCAGGGAAAAACTGCATGAGAGAAAAGATGTGACTTGTAGGAAAGGCAGGGGCTTCCAAGGAAAGTCTGCAGTGGGTTCCTCTTCTTTCTTTTTCCTGAATTTTCCTTTCTCGTTGTCTTCCTCTCCCCAAACAAGCTAGAGCAGCCGTGACTGCTTTCCTCTTTGAGGTAAACCACTGCAGCTAGCCAGGCCTCTGCAGAAGCTTGTATAGGCGGCAAATGATGGTCAGTGATTGCTTAACCATAGAGGGTAATTGCAGTTTGTAACTGCAAGGTGGAAATATTTGCTCTGAAAGAACTCTTGGGTTATTTTTCTAAAAAAAAAAAAAAAAAAAAATCTTATCCCATTAAAAATATGAAACAAATCTAGTATTTTGAGAGAGGTCATAGTTGGACAGACAGGTCGGTGGTGTTTCAACATGTGGTGTGCTTCCATTTCAATGAAAATACCAATGAAATGTTAAGTCAGATACTTTTGAAATGTTCTCATCTCCTTGCTAATAAACATTCTATTTATTTTCTTGTCTCTGTCACAAAAGCTGTTGATCCTTTCTTTTTGGTCTTGCAAAATCTTGTCTACAAGTCCTCTCATGTGGTCTCTGTTACTGTGCTTTGTAATGATTCTTTTCTCTTCCTGTTCTGCTTCAGTTCCTACCTGTTAACCTCTCTCCCACAGAGGACTGTATTCTTTGGAAATAATTAATGAAACTACAATTTCCTCAAATAATATTGAATTCAGTCTGTGGTTTCAAAAGTGGAGATGTATATAGTTGGCTTGGATCTCTTTCACCTCGCTTCACCTGCCTGCCCCCTGGTCCCCAAGCTGTGGTCCTTACTGGTGTTGGTTTGAAAACTCTGATACGTACTGGTAGGAACAAAGCTGTTTCTTTAAATATTCAGTGTGGCAACTCAGTTTCTGGAGCCCTGCAAAAGTTTAATGCTGCCAGAAGTGATGTTTCAAGGTATCTTACAACCTGTCCATCACTTTACAAAATCCAGAATTATTGACTATGAGGGTTGTTTTTTTTTTTGGGGGGGGGGGGGGGGGGGAGGAGTTAGACAAATTTTGTAATTTTGTTTGTAAATAGGTAGGTGGTATCTACAGAAATGGTAAATAGTGTTTTTCCTCCAATTCTAAGCAGTTTTTTCCCACCATAACTGTTTTTAAGTTGGAGTCTCTGGAGGTGGTATCTTTACTCTTGGAACAGAACAATGAAATGTTTTCAGTAAAAATTCTTTGCAGTACACATCAAGTTAATGAGGTGTTCTGTTCATAGTATATCTTTTATAACCGTTTTATTCTTATAGTCAACTGCTTCACAGTGTTTCGTTGCACATGTGACAGTTGTTGGTAGAGTTCCTCCCTGCTTCTTTGTCCGAAGTTGCTAAGGATACCTGTTAACTTAGTTGTTTCCTTACAAGTAATGCATCTCTTCATCTGAAAAAGCCTCGTTACTTCATAACTATTCCCTTTGCTTTAGCTTCACAGATAAGACTCTTGTATCTTTCAGGGAGGCAGCTGAGAGCAGAAATAGTGCCAACAGAGAAGTAAAAAGCATGAAGACCATCTGAAGGGCTGCTGGGTGGGTGTCAGGGCAGATGCCGGTTTCAGACGTGAAGCTCAGTGAAGGATTTCCATGCATGCTATTGAGCATTTTAAGTACTTGTACAGAATGGGAAAATATACATTAGTACTAATAAACCTAATAATCACTTAGCTATTCCAAAATGCAGGCTGCTTTCTGAAGAACAGTAATTTTAGGACGTGTGTGGAAAGCACTGATGCATAGTCTCACGTGGAGAAGGGATTGGGTGCGGCCCTACAACCTTGGTACTGTGGTTGCCATTAACTGTTTTTACTGAGGGGAGCTGCTGAGCATATTTCAGGCTTGTAGCTTCCTAAAGGTAAACAAAGTTTACATGAGAAGTACCTGGTACACGATTGGAAGGTGTAGATAGACATGATGGGTAAGACGACTGGTAGCCAGCTACCTCTCTACAAGAGACTCTTCTTGGCTGTGCGTTTCCCACTCTTGGGTTGCGAACTAGTGATCATATGTCACAGGGAGAATTAATTCAGCTGCCTGATCAATTGTAAAACTAATTTAAAAACACTTCGGTCTCCTATGTTAGCCAGCTGAAGCTTCTCTCCTTGCAGCTTCGTGATCACTCTCTGAAGCAGAGAGGAGGAAGGGAAAGCTATATTGACTTCTTCCATAGTTTTTTAGCCATTAGGCATGGTGCAGTCTTGAGTTGACATCAGTCTTGGCTGACTGTGACCTGGCAGAATGGCTGAAGGAGGGGACTGAGACCTGGGGAGGAATACCTGGACCAGCTGGTATGTGAGTGGTCTGGCTGGACCTGCACCCCAAACCTTTCAGGCCCATGTAGGAATTTTGTTCACGTAACTGGAGATCTTGGGATAAACTGCTGGTGATAGAGGGTGACCCTGGCATAGCATTTGGAGAGAGAAGTCTGTGTGGGTAGAAGTCATCTTTTTTGTCTTTCTATTCCAGGCCAGTCTCTCTAACCAGCCAAAAAGGATGGTTGCAGGGAACTGAATTCAGTGATTATGACAGTTATTTCCACCTTTTTTTTCATATTCAGGCACCGTCTGGGACTCTTGTTATCCTCAAAGGAGCAAAAGTGATTAAAAACATGATGAGGCAGGGAAGGGAAGCCTTATTTTTTTTGTCTTGTGGGTTTTTTTTTCTCCTACATGCAAGTATTTCCACAGCCTTATCTGATCACAACAGTATTTTTGCAAGAATTAAATCTCTTCCTCACTGTTAACTCTGAAATTTTAGCCAGGAGTCTAACCTGGGGCATTTAGATTTATTCTACCTCTGGTTTTCATTTGTGCCTCACAGCAAAAGCAGGCTCTCAGAATACAACACTGATGCAACAGGTTTGTCAAATCCATAACCACATTTTGAACTAGTAAAGGGTTTGTAGTAAAGGCTATATTATGCTGTTATACTTATTTTAAAATATATTTACATATATAAACAGCAGATTAATAAATAGTAGTGGGTTTGGTTTTTTTTAGAGAGAATTTGGAAAAAATGGGAAGTCATAATTTCTTTTCTCGTGGCAAATCTGATGTGAAAATGAGTATTTTAGAAGCCTAAACAGCTGATAGAACTGCCTTTAGGAATTTAAATGAGCTGGCTTCATGTTTTCTTTGCTTTATGAAAAAGTGGTAAGCGGAATATATTGTTCTGAACACAGTTTTGGTTTGTTTTTCCCGCTGTAAAACATCTGTGGTGTCTGCTTCCCCCCTTGTTTTGCTGTTTCTAATGGTTTTGTGATGTTGTAAAGATTCTAGCTGATTGTGACAAAGCCTGCAGTGATCAATACACAAACTCTGTCCGTTAACTGAGGTGAAGGCTGTCTTCCAGCTTCAGCTGGGATGCAGTTCTGGCAGACTCTCAGGGAGACTGACCTGACATAGTGACAACCCCCAGATTACAGCCAGAGTTTGATCAGCACGAGAATTAACTCTGATAGTTTGGCTGCTCAATAGACTGTTTAGAAATCACTACGCGCTAGTTGTGTGCAGTGCTCTACTGGATTAGATCAGTTGTGGGGCAGAATTGTTCTTTCAACTTTCATAAGAGGATTTTTTTTTTCTGTGCCGTGGTTTTCTGCAGAGATATCTTAGGTAACAGTTTAACTGTTTGATGATGGGTAGTTTGCTTCTGACCGAGGTGATGCTTTTGGTTTGCTTTCACTTCTGCTTCTCCAGGTATGGATCAGAACCACAGCTTAAGCTTTTGCCTCAGACAGCTGCCTGGAGAAGGCTGTGCTGTTGGCACTTTGTGATCTTGTATGTTTGCTCCCTGTTGTGGCTGTATCCATCATTGCATTAAATGTATATTAAAATGTGGTTTAAACTTACAATGTATTGTGAGAAGCAACTTCATAAAGTCATGAAAAATTGCAGCTTTAGCACAGTATCTGCAGTTTGTCCAAATGATGGTATGTAGGGAGAAGCTTGGAAGTCCGTTCTGCGTTAGCCTTTCCCAGGAAGTATTTATCCCTGAAAATGGGTCAGCGTGCACACCCGTACTCTTACCGCTCAAGCTATGTAAAAGTTACCAAATTTGTTTCACTTTGTAGTAGCTTCACTAGCATAGCTTTTCACCAAAAGCAGCTTTGTTTATTGTGGACAGGTACTGGTAGGATGAGATGGGTCTCTTCAGGAAGGCAGAGCAAAATAACTATAATTCAAATCTTAGCTATTTTGTAACAACTTTATTGCGTAAACAAATTTCTTTAAGTTACCTTGTTTGTAAGGGAAGCCAAGTGATGGTATTTTAACCTTGAATCCACCTTGAATCTTAGAGATGAGGTATGTTACTATCATTCCTGACAATCACCTGCCAGTTAAAAAGTACTTTTCAGGCTTTCTTCTGCTTTTGTTTGCACCTATGCAAACATCTCTGTCCTACCTTCTTCCCTCGATTATGACAGCTTTTCTCTACTTTATGTCAAATGCCACTTTTAATTGGGAAAATATTAAGCATCGTGAAGTGTTTCTGTAGCTACAACAGTAAAACATAACAGCAGCTAGTGGAAGAGAAGGTTCAGTTAACTAGTGCTGATGATACCAGCTGGGCTCATCTGTATTAGAGGCTCAGGAAATGGGTTGTGTCAAATATATTGTGGTTTGGGCCCTATTTTATTTGAAAGGGGGAACCCTGGTTGGCAGGTGTGAACTCAAGAACCTTTTTTAGCTTTTGTGTCTGGTTGGGACCCTGCCTACTAAATAGTAGAAGAATGAGCTATTAATCTCTTCTTTTTCAACATAAATAGCTGTAGGATAAATTGTCACTGTCATTGATAGACTTTGCTTGGCTCCACCTGAAGACTGATGTTTCTCAGTGAAGACTGAGGCCATGTATTTTCACTTTTCTGTAACAGCTTATGGGCGCTAACTTTTTGTCCATCTTTAAGAAAAGCATGGGAAAAGATTTGGTTGTGATACTAATTATTGTTAATAGTTAACAGTATTATTCCATTGAAATTGATCTAAATCTGGGTTAATCCAGTCTGGACCCGGTGAAGGTCAGAGTTTGACTATTCAGGACTTACTCTTGTAAGCAAGACAAGGAAACAGCTACGTACCTTTTTAAGCATTGCTCCTGTAAGAGAGCAGCATATACATAAAAATGTATCCATTCAAGTAACTGAGCACACTTTTTGGTTTAATCTTAACTGGAAAGGGAGAACAGGATTTGGGGGGGGGGGGGGGTTTCTTTCTAATTTATTGTTTTCTGAGGTAAGTATTTAAATGAATTACAGTAAACATGTTGCGACTTCCCTGCTTTTGGGATGTCAGGTATGCTCAAAGTGAGGATTGCTGCCCCATGGCAGGGGGAAGGCTCCCACATCACATGGTCAGTGGCTGCTGCCGCGCCTGCGTCCCATCCCATTCCACGCATTTGCTCCTCGCCTTCCCAGGGTGTCTTCCTGGGCTCTCAGTTTCTGTGCCTTACCAAAGCACTCAGATGGGCAGGATAGACCTGGGTTAGGCTTGGCTGGTAACAAATTCAAATGCGGATGGCAGTTTCTACAAGTCTTATGCTGGCTGTAGGAGAACAGGCTGTTGTCCTCTGAATTTAAGGCTGTTGATTAGAGTTAACTGATAGATTTTTCTTATTTATTTTACAAGAATCAGTTGTAGGAGTTGGCTTGGTTTGCTTCTGTGTTATTTGGCAGTGATGTTTTTGCTCCAGTGCTGGAAGCCCAACAAACCATTACCTTATGGTCTTACTTCTTTGCTGCTTGGATTTTGTAATGCTATTGAGCCTCTGTGGGCAGTGCTCACTCCTGAGATGGCCAGGTTATTCAAGCATATCGTGGTATGCCAATGGTCTCCTGGCCCTTCCTTCCTTTCTGTAATCCCTTCCCATGCCTGCTTGGTTTTAGTGTGGTCTTTTGGTCCCACTCCTAGGCAGGAGTAACTGCCTCTGTTTTCCACCCCAAAAAGGGCAGGGATCTGGCTCAGTCTGCTGTCCTCAGAGCTCTTCCGTGAGCATCTTTGGGTCTTTTACTAAAAGTGAATGTGTCTTCTAAGCAATAGAAAAATTACTATATCTGTACTTAGCTGGCATTGGTAATATGCACACTTGGACAAAATAAGAAAGCTCTTGTGCATTTCCTTGTTCCCTTTAATGAATGCTGAGAGAGTTGTGGGTTTGGGTCAGATTCCTCCAAGGTTTGCAGTTTCCCCCACACTTCGTCCCAGGTTACCTTCCTCTGCGGTGACTTTCCCCTCCCTCTGCCCCCACGCATGCCCTGAGAGGAATGATGAAAGATTGCTTTATCTTGCACACTCCTGGCAGCTGACCCCTTGGTCTAACTCTGGGGTGCCTCTTTGTCAGAGAGTGCCCCAGCTTAGCGAGCAGCCATCCTGGTGTACCAGCCCCGGTTTTGTCCAGCCACAGGACTAACTATTGCCTCTGCTGTGGGTTTCAGCTCACTGTGGATGCCAAAAAATACCAGACCAGAAAGCATGTGACCTCCATACATACTGATGACATGCAGTAGGTTTCATGAGTAGTAGCAGGCAGAGGCATGACTTACTTCAGTGCAGTTTTTCAAAATGCATTACTGAGGTAAAATTGTTTCCTTTCTTCATTCACTTGGTGCTAGAGAAAGTAACAGGAGATGAAAGGGTGGAGAGGGGGAGCTCATGCATGTTGGTGATTATTTGTTTACATCTTGTGAAGGAGAATTTCTGTATTCATTTGTTTTTCTACAAGTAATTTTCTGTAAATCCTATCCCTATGTGAACAGGAATAATAAAACCTGAATGTTCCCATTGATATCAAGTCCATGTGAGCAAGTGGACCTTCCTTCCTGGTCCCGTGGGAGGAAGGGAAAAGGAGTAGAGCTTCATTCTGGCGTGTCGGCAAATGACAAAGCAAATTAAGAGGCCTTTAAGAAAAAGGTTTTTGTGTATTCTGAAGAGTATCTTGCTAGTTTATCATCACTGTTGTTTTGTTTTTTTTTTTTCAGAGAGTCCTATATGTGACTGGGGGGG
>NW_009260616.1:6615555-6617650 GCF_000687185.1 Egretta garzetta
GGAGAGGAGTTGGAGTGGTTGGGGGTTTTGCTCCAGGCTGTGGAGGCCAATTTTGCTGGTTAATGTTTTGGTGGTTGGTTTCTGGGGCTAAAGCCAGTCTGTTCGCTGCCTGTGGAGGTGGTGCCAGCTGTGGCCCTCACTGGTGTGTGGATGCACCATCCTGCAGCACCCCAGGGGTTGTGCCTTTTTTTAAGTGCGCTCCCGAAAGCGGTCCTCAGTGTGTTATGAAGCTGGAATCTCAGCCTGCAGCTGAGATTGTGAAAACTAGATGAGCTTTGAGAATTAAAATTGATACCGCATTTAAATATGTGTTGTAAAGCATTCAGCACATGTGCTTTTGGAGCAGAAAGGTCAAACCTTTGATATACTGGTGGTGGTTGGATTGCAGTTATATACGCTGTGACTCCCTCCTAGCTTCTTGCTTTTGAGTGCCTTTCCTCCTGAAGGATGAAATGCTAACATGTTCATCAAAGGCCCTAAGGCTGTGCTGCTTTTTGTGTCCTTTTTAGTGTTGATAATGTGATAGTTAAAGCAGTTCTCATTAATAGTGTAACTAGAAGAGGTGGTACCTGCTCATGCCTACAACATTTGGGCCCAAGTGACTTTCTGAATGTCACATGGAGCAGGAACAACCACATCATTGTGGTGGCTTCATGTAGATGTTCGGTACCAATGGGAAAGGAGAACAAAGACTTTGTGTCCTCAGAGGACATGTGAAGGAGGACATCCTGATGGACCCTTTCAGGGTTAGTCTGCATGATCTTATGACAGTAGAAATCTGATTTTTTTTTTTTTTTTTTTTTTTTTTTTTTTTTTAGTGGGAGTCTCTGGTTGTACTTTTAGTAATAATAAATGGTCATTTTAAATACAACTTAAAATGGACATCTGTCACAAATTATATATATAGAAATTCTTTGGGCTTTTTTTGTCTCTGGATACCTGTCAGACATTGGTGCTGGGAGAGGTTAGGTTTCTTGGGCTACTTTTAGTCCCTGAGGTGGGGAAAAGTGGGATGTTTTTTCTCCTAGACACCTTAAAGTTGCATTGACATTTGCCACCTTCTTTGAATCACCTCAGTCATCTTCCTCATTCTCCACTGACTGTGAAGACAGACTGGCCGTTCTAGTTGTTTTGGTGGTCACTTGCGTATTTCCTGGCATAGCAGAAAATACGAGTTAAAACTAAAAAAAAAAAAAAAATTACTAACTCAATGCCAGGGGGCAGGAGATCCTCACCACTTTGAACTCTTTCTGGATCCTCCTTTTGAGGTCAGCGATGTACACCCCGCTAAGGCTAGTGAAGCCCTTCCCTCCTGAGGAGGGCAGCGAAGGCTCTCAAGTGAGCAGAGAAGGCGGTGGGGCAATTTAATGAGAACGAGATTCAGAAAGTAATTTATCACAAGTCTGCTGTATTGAGAAATGAATAAAAGGGGGAATAAAAGTGAAACATGGAGTATGGTTCATGAAGTAATGAATGACCAGCAAGAACTTGTGTGAAGATGTCCAGTGGAGGAGGTGGCATGCAAGAAATCCAGTCTGTTTTCCTATTTGGTGGTGTTACAACTTAAGTAGCCCCTAATCTAGTTAGTTCCAGCTGTTCATTCTTGCTTGTTTTGCAGTACTGAGGATTTGTACTGTTTGATAGTAAGGAGGGAGGACGAATGGACTGAAAAAGAGAATCTGTTTGATTGAAGGTTTTTTGTTTGGTTGGTTTTTGAGGTTGGGGGTTTTTTATTTTTTGTAAAAGGAGTTTGCAGAATGCCAGGATATTGCTGGTACAAATCGGAGGTAGGGGGATCTGGACTGCTGATGTTAGTAATCAGACAGACCACAGAAACAGTCATGGAACCACAACCTTAAAGGCAGGTGCAAAACTCTTACTAAGAGTTTGCACTGTCTTTGATTTACACTTGTTGAGTTGTGTCCACTTGGATTTCATTTGGTTAGCACCTACCCCTATGGAGTTGTCAACCATGGTGAGCCCTTCAAGTATTTTCCATAATTTTTTTTTGAAGAAAACAAATTCTGCTTCCTAAATCTCCAAGAAAAGTAATTATTTACTGATTTGCAACTTACCAGCAAAAATGAAAGAGCAC
>NW_009260616.1:6618303-6619862 GCF_000687185.1 Egretta garzetta
TGATAATGTGATAGTTAAAACAGTTTTTATTAGTATGGTAACTAGAAGAGGTGGTACCTGCTCATGCCTACAACATTTGGGCCCAAGTGACTTTCTGAATGTCACATGGAGCAGGAACAACCACATCATTGTGGTGGCTTCATGTAGATGTTCGGTACCACTGGGAAAGGAGAACAAAGACTTTGTGTCCTCAGAGGACATGTGAAGGAGGACATCCTGATGGACCCTTTCAGGGTTAGTCTGCATGATCTTATGACAGTAGAAATCTGATTTTTTTTTTTTTTTTTTTTTTTTTTTTTTTTTTAGTGGGAGTCTCTGGTTGTACTTTTAGTAATAATAAATGGTCATTTTAAATACAACTTAAAATGGACATCTGTCACAAATTATATATATAGAAATTCTTTGGGCTTTTTTTGTCTCTGGATACCTGTCAGACATTGGTGCTGGGAGAGGTTAGGTTTCTTGGGCTACTTTTAGTCCCTGAGGTGGGGAAAAGTGGGATGTTTTTTCTCCTAGACACCTTAAAGTTGCATTGACATTTGCCACCTTCTTTGAATCACCTCAGTCATCTTCCTCATTCTCCACTGACTGTGAAGACAGACTGGCCGTTCTAGTTGTTTTGGTGGTCACTTGCGTATTTCCTGGCATAGCAGAAAATACGAGTTAAAACTAAAAAAAAAAAAAAAATTACTAACTCAATGCCAGGGTGCAGGAGATCCTCACCACTTTGAACTCTTTCTGGATCCTCCTTTTGAGGTCAGCGATGTACACCCCGCTAAGGCTAGTGAAGCCCTTCCCTCCTGAGGAGGGCAGCGAAGGCTCTCAAGTGAGCAGAGAAGGCGGTGGGGCAATTTAATGAGAACGAGATTCAGAAAGTAATTTATCACAAGTCTGCTGTATTGAGAAATGAATAAAAGGGGGAATAAAAGTGAAACATGGAGTATGGTTCATGAAGTAATGAATGACCAGCAAGAACTTGTGTGAAGATGTCCAGTGGAGGAGGTGGCATGCAAGAAATCCAGTCTGTTTTCCTATTTGGTGGTGTTACAACTTAAGTAGCCCCTAATCTAGTTAGTTCCAGCTGTTCATTCTTGCTTGTTTTGCAGTACTGAGGATTTGTACTGTTTGATAGTAAGGAGGGAGGACGAATGGACTGAAAAAGAGAATTTGTTTGATTGAAGGTTTTTTGTTTGGTTGGTTTTTGAGGTTGGGGGTTTTTTATTTTTTGTAAAAGGAGTTTGCAGAATGCCAGGATATTGCTGGTACAAATCGGAGGTAGGGGGATCTGGACTGCTGATGTTAGTAATCAGACAGACCACAGAAACAGTCATGGAACCACAACCTTAAAGGCAGGTGCAAAACTCTTACTAAGAGTTTGCACTGTCTTTGATTTACACTTGTTGAGTTGTGTCCACTTGGATTTCATTTGGTTAGCACCTACCCCTATGGAGTTGTCAACCATGGTGAGCCCTTCAAGTATTTTCCATAATTTTTTTTTGAAGAAAACAAATTCTGCTTCCTAAATCTCCAAGAAAAGTAATTATTTTCTCATTTGCAAC
>NW_009260616.1:6619887-6626804 GCF_000687185.1 Egretta garzetta
CCAATGAACTAGAAAGCAAGAGGATTTTGCTTATAAATAAAGGGAACTTTAATCCATTTGTTTCTTCCCCTGTAGAATATGAAGGTCCTGAAGATCAGGCTGTCCCTTCACTTGCAGCTGTACATTTCCAAAATACTCTTTTATGCATAATGTCCTTGGTAGTTTACATGGGAGAACTTGGTGCACTGGTAGAAACTGAATTTCTCTTCAGAGGTGCAGATTAGACATGGCACTGTTCGCTTTTCTTTCAGCATTAATAGGTGAGGAGTAAGAACAATTTTTTTTTTTTTTTTTAGCATATGCATCTCTGAACGAAGAGTAAAGTTTCAGTTAGAAAATGCTCATTTGTATGTGTCTAGTTTAAAGTAGAATGGCCCCTTCTTTGAGGAATATAGCCACAATACAGCCACCCGAGTACGGCCTGCACAGGTTATGTTACATCCAGGTTGGGCCAGGCTAAATGGCAGGTATAAATCAGTGCTTCCAGTGTAGTTTGAACTTTGCTTTCTGTGTAGCTAACAAAGATTTCCTTTAAAAGAAAGCTTGGGGGGCGGAAATAATTTTCTCACTTAAAGTACCATGCCATCTGTTTCTGGTTTCTATTGCTGGTATCACTGCATTTTGGGGCAGTAAATGGACCAGTATAGAGTCTGGGTCCCATCCTGTTGTTACCCTCACCCCACCCCACAAAAAAAAAAAAAAAAAAAATCTTTTGAAATAAAATGTCAAGAATTGGAGGGGGAGTATATGTATTGCTCTCCTGATAGTTTAAATGTTACCTTTCTGTAGGGTGAAAGTCACGAGAGCCTGCTTTCTCCTTATGGATTGTAAGCAGAGCTACCCCTCCTGGGATGCTTTACAAAAGTGAAGCACAGCTGGGTGCAAGAACTGGATGCTGCCTGACATTTAACACTGTACTGCAGCTCAGCTGCTTTTAAGATGTATCTGAGTCGTTACTCATGCTGTGAAAATACACCATGCTGTTGTGTATGCTGAGAGTTCTTAGTACACAGTGGTATTTTGAAATTCAAAGACTTCTTAAAACTTGGAGGTGTGACATTGTCATAAGCTGATATTGAAGAATAAGGCTCTTCAAAATTTCTTTAAAAAAAATCAAGGAAAAGAATAAAACCCATGTTATAAGAGGATTTTTTTTTCTCTTTCCCATTCTGTAGCACCTCCTGGGTCTGCAGCAGCAGGTAGCCTAACAGGCTACCTCTAAAGCTGTACTTACGTTAATTGCTGATGCTAGTGCACAAACAAAGATGGACTGTTTTGGTAAGACAAGGCTCCATTGAAGTTACTGTTAATAAGCAAACCAGTTCTGTTCGCTTCAGTCCCATTCAAAACACAGGAAAAGGATCAATCTTTGCCAGACTTGAAAGGCTGAAACTACTACAGAAGATAAAAATGGTTTACTTCAAGTGGGTGTAAAACATATTTTCAAAATAAACACTGAAACCACACTTGACTCTTACCACATATATTAATCATATTCTGTGTGGGCTTGAAATACAGAAAGTGTTTAGCTTTGTATTCCTTCATTTTATTAATGCAGGTTTGTTCTAACTAGCACTTAATATAAGCAGTGCTTCTTAAGTACCAGCCTAGATGCCAGATACAATGTGCCTTCTCCCTGTGAAGTGCTCTTCCATTGTAGCTTAGTTTACACTTAGCAACAAGGCTTGGCTCTTTTAGTATTTCCCTAATGCTTAAAAAATCCCCTACAAAACCCTGAAGTAGTTGTAGATGGGATTAATTTAACTGTTTGATTTTAAGTTATTGTACCTACACTTCTTTAAACAGAAGCTTATACTAATCCTTGCAGTAGTGCAATAGCTTTTTATATTTCTGTAGCAAATTGTTTTCCTAGTTTAGCGTGTTTGAGTGCTGTAGTGCTGGATTGATCATCTAGTTTTTAAGCACCGCTCCATGATGTACTGGGTGATTCTTCTGAGAGCAGTCACTCTAGTGATGTCATACACTTGAGTTCAATTTTCATGTACTGCTACAGGTGAATTAGTGTCCTGCAGGTATAAAATATGAACATTCCCCAGCATGTACTTTTGGGGCTTTTTTTAAAAATATATATCTTTGAGTAAATACTCCTCTTGCACTTACAGTGGTCTGTGTAAAAGCCAAACTGTTTGAGCCTAGACTTGTTTGCGTGTGGTAGAGCTCTGCTCAAATTTTAGAGCTGGAAATGAAATTCAGGGAAGTTCCCTCCTGAGAGTGGGTGTATTGCTGGGGGAGCTGCCTCTCCTCTGTACCGCAGGCAGATCTGCCTGCACCCTGACCTGAGGCTGTGCAGGGCACCATGGCAGCAATCGCTCGCCAAGGTCTTCTCTGCCATGCTCTGGTCTTGGGACGGGCTGCCGCCGTCCTCACCCTGCTTTTCTCTCTCTAACATATACCTAACCTCTTTGCTCTGCTTGGGTTTAGCTGCATTGCTGAGAGAACAAAGGTCGTGCAATAGGGATTTTTGTGAATTCGGTATGAGCCTTGGGTTTGATACCATTTTGTTATGACTCTTCTAATCCTCTGGTTCCTGACTAAATTAATTATCATTCAATTAGAGCCCATATGGCTTCATTGCTGAGGCAAGAATTGACAGGGTTGTATTGGTTTTAGGTTTCTGTTTTTGTCCTTTCTGAGCTTAAATACTGCATTAATGGAGTCTCTAAGGCGTATTCTTGTGTCGCTATGCAGCAGCGAGATCTGCATCCAAATCTGAGTTGTTCCTATCCTATTTAGTGTATTGTTTGGCAGATTCCCATAATGGAGTATGTTAAAGAATAAGCAGTCTAGGGAAATCAAACTTGCTAACCTCGAAGCAGTAATTCCTAGAAAGAGATGCTGGTTATACCATTTTCACTGCCGGGAAATACCTGCTAAGGAAGGAATTGGGCTGGTGGTCAGCTCCACTTGTACAGTCAACACTCATTCATTCAAGATTACTTGAGGCAGACACAAACGTGCTCGAGCCTGGTCCTTGCAGACTCTCAGGATCCAGCAGGGATCACAACTCAGGCTCGGTGCCAAGCAAATGCAACTCTGCTGCTCTCGGACCAAGTAGGATCTGCTGCTTTGGCATAGAATCCGAGCTGTTAAAAGCTTGCCAAGCGTGAAGGGTGCAGACCTGGGGCCAGTGCTGTTCTCAGGTCCAGGGGCTCTGGAACCACATTGCGGATATCTGACCATATGGATCAGCTTGGGACTATCTGGGCTCATTAGATCAACAGCAGTTTCAGCTCTGTTAAACTTGATCTTGCTTCTGTGCGTTTTTGTTTTGGTCATCTTTTTAGGATTTTTTTTTTTTCAAGG
This sequence comes from Egretta garzetta, assembly GCF_000687185.1. Classification (NCBI taxonomy): domain Eukaryota; kingdom Metazoa; phylum Chordata; class Aves; order Pelecaniformes; family Ardeidae; genus Egretta; species Egretta garzetta. The sequence goes on from NW_009260616.1 coordinate 6,623,212, forward strand.
TTTTTTGTGGGGTTTGGGGAGTTGTTCTTTAACTCTGAGTTCTGGGAAAATTTATTAGCTTGATCAGCCCCAGGCTCAGCTGACACTTTCTGCATATGCAGTGTGGCGTATAAGTTGCTTCTTGGAAGCAGACTGCAGAGGCACTGAGCTTGCTGAGCAGGAGCCAGCTCAGGGCTAGCACTGAGTCAGAGCTGCTAGACTCTGATGATCCTAAATTGACTTTAATTTCTTTGTGCATTTCTCTGATTCCCAGCACGTTTTGCAGTGAAAAAATATACAAATGTTTCCATTGCCTGCTTTCTCACAGCCTTCATGAGCTGTGATAGTGGAGCGCTTATCATTACACACAAAGCGTGGGGTGCTGGATGACTGCTGCTAGTTAGGGCTCGTGTTTTGGTTTTGCAGAGTGCATAGCCATGGTACATACACTGAGACTATACATTTAATAACTGCAGTTGTCATAAGGGTAATAAGCTTTTCAGTTTGGATTTGAAATTACCTTCTGGAAAAACTGCAGTGTGCTTGGAGTAAGTCAAAATACTTTAAAGACTATGTGCTTGATAGTCTGTGGATTGTTACAGTACTTGAAATTAAATTTTCTCACAAAATTCACAAATGCTTGCTTGCTTTTTCCAAGCAAAGGTCATATAGCTCTTCTGGGTTTTTCCATATGCAGGTGCAGCTGGGACAAGCGGATATAAAATGCCCGATCACAGAATGCAGCGAACACCTGGATGAAACAACCATCCTCTATAACCTGCCCCACGATGACATCATCAAGTATAAATATTTTCTGGAACTCAGCCGCATTGACTCCAGCACCAAGCCGTGCCCTCAGTGCAAGCACTTTACAACCTTCCGGAGGAGAGGCCACATTCCTACCCCTGCCAAATTGGAGAACAAATACAAAGTGAGCATGCTTGCCAGGGCTGTGGGTTAGATGGCACTACAAAAGTAGGACAGCATTTGGGGGGCATTCAATGAGCTTTCTTGCATCACTGAGGCTGTGTGCAAGCTGTGATTACGAATATGAATCTGTAGTACATCACTGATTAACTACTTAATTGATTTCTAAAAGTTCAAGCAGTTGAACTTCAGTCCTTATTTCTTTGGCAGGTGGTGTAATTTTGTCCTGACACATAATTTAAAGAGTGTTTTCTCTCTGACATGCAAACAATATCGTCACGATCAGAAGAGACTGGGGAAGGGAAGTTGTCACTGTAACTGATAATTGTAGACACACAGCTCCAGCAAAGATAAGTTTTCCCTGAAACTCTGAGCAAATTAATTCTGGGCTTTTACGGGGTTTGGCTGTTGGCTTGTTCCTTCCTTAGAACTAGAGCTCTTGTCTGTCCTGCTTCTTGGTGTTGATTTCTTCAGTCCCTTACCAGAGGTTAGACATTACTGTAGTCTCACCACTCAAAATACAGATTACTTGAGAAATATGGAAAAAAATACTATTCCGTCATTTCTTTTAGTAGAAGATTTGCTTATACGGTGATTTCAATCAAAGGTAAAAAGCAAGAGAGTACAGTTAGAAGTTTTGAGCTGCTGAAGATCCATCTCAGTTCCAGAAGATGAAGGTTCTGTCTGCAGCGTCATGTTCTGTGTTAGTTTTCCATCCGGTTATTAGATTTGTTGTGGTTGATTTCATGATTGAGCTGGCCTTTCCTGCACAAACCAGTTCTCCTCAGTAGCAGTTTAGATGACTGTTTAGATAGCCCTAATTACACAGCATACGATTCAGCCCAGTATGGAGATTAAAAGGTAGAAGGTTGTGTATGCAGTGGAGTTGAAACCTTGGTAAAGCTAACTCTGAGGTATGAGCTACTTATGTATATCCATGCAGCACATGAATTACATGCCACACTGACTCAACATTTTCAGATTTTTGGCATCTTATGCAGAGGTGGAGAAATTCAAAACTGCACGTAAATTCCTTCTACCCGCAGCCGTTCTCCTTCACCCATCCGCTTAGCATTCCCTCAGGTGCAGTCAGGATGTGCAGTGGAGGGTAGATCAGATGTTGTAATGCTTCTGCAGCAGCCCCTCTGAAGGTGCTGGAGGCTGCTGCTGTCCCCACTGATGTGGGTCACAGGTGGTGCAGCTGTTGTATTATGGGATGCTAATTCTGAGAATGTTCCTCAAGGCACAAAATGGGTCATTCTGCCCACCAGTGCTCTTTTATGGGTTAAAATACTGTAGTTAAAATGTTCCCACCACTTCCCTACAAATCATAAGCAGAAGGAACAGGAGGCAGCGTGATGCATGAAACAGTGCAAGCCAGAAGCAGTTCCCTGGTCCCATGGTGATGCATTGTGTGTAGCTCTGATCTGCAGAGCTCAAGTCTGTTCCTGGGACCAGACTCTGGCAAAATCCTCTGAGCTGTGGCTAGGTGTTGCCTGGAAGAATATCTAGTTGATGCTGATCAGAAATATAATTAGGAAAGTGCCAGTAAACAGCATGGACAATTGTAGTCCAGGGCTCCAGCCTACTCCCTGAACCTGTACTGTTCTCTGGCATAGGTACAGTTTTAGTGACTTTCTTCAAGCTCAGCACAAGAAAAAGTTTTTCTGCAGGGATAAGATTTAAAAGGAAGGCTATATATAAGATTGTGTATAGGTGAGTACATGTAGCTGTGGACCATTATTACCTCCATTTTCTTCAATTCTTGTGTGATTGTTTGTATGGTAACTTGTCTGTGCTGTGAATTATAGGCTCTTTGGAGGTATAGACTCATTTTGTTCTGCATATAGTATAGGAGACATCTGACTGGAGACTGGGAGAATCACATATTCACATGCAAGCAATATAAACAGCAATTGTACCAGAGGAATTCTGTACCAGCACTGGAAGTGCTGCCTTCAGAACTACTGAGTCATGCGTGGGGAGAGTCTGTGCACAAGGGCTCAGTGCCAGTACCCTCATTCTCCTGTACACTGCAGCAGGAAAACACTGTAAAAACCAAGAGTACATTTGAACAGATACTTTTGAAGTGTTACTAATGGCATTCCTAAAATCTGATGCACTATTTAAAATTATAAAAGAACTTAACATCTAAATTTAAAGAGGTAGCAAAGTTATTAGATTAATTTTCCTTGCTATAGCTGTTTTATGTAAGGTAAACTGATGTAAGCCTAGCAGTTCAGTTTGCTGCTGTTTTTCATTTCTGAGATGAAAGTCTCAGTGTGCTAAGCTTAGAAAGTTAGCTGGTGCATGTATGTTGAGAGAGGAGGAGGGGGAAGAAAAAGGAAACTTGCTATCCAAACCTTTCTTCTCCCATTAGTGCCACTTAGGACAGCAGAGTACAGCAGTGTGACTATTTAGTTTCCTATATCAAATACTTGTATCACAAATGCATCCAGCTCTATGTAAGGAAATACCCTTACCCCCTCTCTTATGACCTGAATTGGGAGCGCGGGACTTGGTTGTAGACAAGACCTTAATAACCCTTTGGTCAAAGCTGATACCACAAAGTGCAGAGGAAATGGGCAAAAATTGAAAAATCAGTAGTCCAGTTCCTGTGCATGGAACAGATACGGGTTTCACAAGAGCGAGTATGTTGGCTTATTTTGTGAGTGATTTGGGGGGGG
>NW_009260616.1:6626877-6638486 GCF_000687185.1 Egretta garzetta
GTTTTGTGGTTTTTTTGGTGGGGGGTGTGGGGGGGGGGGTTTCTCCTAAGCTCTGGATTTCATCTGTTGTTTTAGTGTTAGTTCTTTGACCTGTCATGTGCCATGAAGAAGCAGTTCTTGATTCCTGGACTCTATTTCTGCCTTACCGACTTGTGAGGTTCATAACAAAGTTTTCTTGTTCACTTCTGTCAGCAGATACACAACACATAAAAGAAGAGCTAGAGTGCTTGGCTTTGCAAAATGTAAATGTTTTCTCAATGCAGTTGTTATATAAACTATCTTTTGTTTGAACTACACAAGTTGCTCTAGAACTAGTAGGAATCTGTACCTGCAAAGATGCTGTGATAGAGTGCATCTGTGTAGTTCCTACCAGTCAGTTCCCCCCTTTCTAGATCAGATTTTAACCTTGAGTAGCAGCTATCTTTATGGCTACACATCACTTCAGCCTGTCGTGAGCCTGAACTGCTGCGGACGTGGTGATTTTGCCGTGCTCTCCCTCTTTGCTCTCAGCTGTTCATTCCTGCCAGCTTGCTTTTGCTCATGTTGATGTTTTGGTGTCACACTGGGAGCTGGATCAAAGATCAGCTCCAATGGGATACAAGATTTGTTTGTTTTGTTGTTGCTTATTTTCAGCTGGTACAAGAGAGGGGATGGGTTGGTGACAAGGAGGAGGCAGCTGTTTTGGCAGGAGCCCACATTTATTTTGGAATAAAGCGACTGTGTAGCTCTAATTCATGTAATCAGTTGCACAATTAGTTTGGCCATCCTATTATATAGGTAACATTCCACTAAGCAGCAGAAAATCCCACTAAGCTTTTTGCAGCTTCAGGCTCTCAGAATATTTTTCATGTGCAGTCAGTTTTGCTATTGTCATCTCACATTGAGCAGTGTTTTGTGTTGCTGTTAGCTACCAATTTTGAAAGGTCTTTTCCTGGGAGGTGAGGAAAATGATAGTTAGAATAGTTTGCAGTAGAGGCTAGCTAAGAAAATGGAAAATGTTAGCCTCAAAGGTCAGTGTTTCAGAAAGCTGAGAACCAAAAAGGTTAGTATGAGAAGCTGTGTAATCTTTTCTATTTCAAGGGAGACTGACCTTGAGATGGCATAGAAGTTTGTGTATATATCCATCCTCTTGATTCTGATCGACTGAAATGGAAGTCGTAAAATAAATGGAACAATGTTTGTGTGAGGAAAAACATACTTGAAAAACTACTAGATTAATGTTTTGGGTTTTTTCAGATATAGTTTGTCTGCTTTGCTGGACTATAATATATTTTACTGCTTTAAATTATATGTAGATAGCATTTCTGTGTCCTTGTTATAATGATTTCACACACTAATACTGAAGCATAAAGCAAATCATACTTGACTTTTTTGTTTTGGAAAAGCAGAGAAAGAATGGAATAAGAATCTGAAATACTGCTGTAATTGCCCTGTTGTGTTCCTATCTCTTAAGCATGCTGGTGTCACACTGCATCCAAGTTTGAATAGGTTTAGGGTTTTGTTTTGCGGCCACTAGTTCCAAGAAAAATAAGGTTCATAAGTACTTAAAAGAACATACTTTTCTTTGCCTGCTTAATGTATGTTCAGACAGTATTGCACACCAGAGAAGTCAAGTGGGCCATAAGTGGGCCATTCGAAATGTGAAAACTATTTACTAGTTCAGTTTTGTGGAAGGTGCTGTCAGGGGTGGCAGGTGGAAGAGGAAGCTAGGAACTCCGAACCTGGTAATGAAGTAGACAGTTCCCACTAGTTTACTTCAGTTAGTCAGGGCCATTCATAGTAACAAATGTTATTCTGAGTTCATGCGGTTATAGCCTCATCTTGTATTTTGGTCCTTCCTGAGTAACATATTTAGAAACATCTGATGTCAGTGTGCATGTATAAGATTAAATATAGATTCTGGTGGCTTCTGTATTTCTTGCAATTATATACATGCTATAAGAGAAAGATAGAGCCTGCAATGAATTCATGTCAGACTTTCACCGAAAAAACCCTACCCCAAAACCAAACCCACAAAGCGCATATTTATAATTATGTTGGCATTTTGTTTAAGTAAAGCTTTAAGTTGCAGCTTCCCAGATCTGTCGGTTTGGGGATTTTTGGTTTTGTTGGCGTTTTTTTTTGTTTGTTTTTGTTTTTAACATTCATGTTCCATCTCAAGTGTCTGAATACTGCAACTGATAAAAGCTTTCAGGTCGCAGAACACTTAATTCACTTAATTGTGGTTACGAGCTTCATCCTTGGCTGGAGCATAACAGATACTGAGTAAGACAATATGATGCCTGCTATAATCTGTCTTCCAGCAGTAGGTCACTGTGACATGCATTATTGAAAAACTTAAATTCAAAGCTTGGAGGGGAAAAAAAAACAAGAAAGGGAAAAAAAAATAGAAAGAGATACTGGGCAGGATAGTTGCTAGTAATCTAATCTGTTTTGTGCATATAGGTTTCTAAAGGATTGTGGAAACATAGATCAGTGCTCTATGTTAGTTTGGTTAGTAGCAATAAATACGTTGTTTTTCAGAGTGGGAATTTTCCTCTTTCCTATTAAGCTGGTTTTATTAGGAGAGTTCATCTGGGAAGCAGAGATGCAGGATAGTGTATTTCCTTTGGTTTAGCATCTGGGCCAGTAGACCAACAAATCAGAGAAAGGGCACCAGTTATATTTTGTATTGCTTTTGTTTTATGCTTTATCTTGGCCTTAGACATTACTGTATTTTTGTGCAAAAAGCAATAATGTTTGTAATCCACACATTGCAGCTTTAATGTCTTGTTTTCCTACAAAAAAAGTTCCACTTGTTCTTTTCTGGTTTTGTGCTGCCTACCTGTGTCTTCAGTAACTTATTTCACTGACAGAAAGCAAGTGATAAGTGCAGTTTTCTTCTGTGTGAGGTATCTTACTGTGTGCCTTAGCCAAAATGTCACTTTGTAGCTATAGAAAGCAGCAAGCCAGATTTGTACTGGGTACAGGGTATCTAAATTTCTTCAATTTTAATATTACACTGTCTTTGAGTCTGCTTGATATGAAGGAAATGTATGTATTCTAATACTTAAATGCATGTACAATATTTTTTTTTACAAGGATAATGACTAGTGGGTGGTAACTGACTAAAATGTTAATGTGTTGTAATAAGAAGAAAATCAGTCAACTTCTTGATGCTGCTTCCCTTCTTTGCACTTCAGTCTTATGCCCAGTCAAAGGATCCTGGAGGGGAAAATGTTGTCTTATGGGTAGTGAGAAAATTATTAATTCTCTTGATCATTAACTCCCATTCTTGCATTTGCTGATGTGTAGATGTGGATTTGCATAAGGAGGTAAGCTGGAGTGGTGCATTGAGCAGCATATCATATAGTCCACCATTAAAGGTAAAATACTTGGTTAATACATCACTCTGTGCAAATGAAGCTATGACTGTTAGACACTGCTGCAGTGTAAAAAAAAAAAAAAAATTTGCTTTCTACAGGTGAAGTTGAAGACAACCATTGAAAAATGGGTCAGCTAGAGTCATAAAAATGCTCAGCTTGAGCCATCGCATCAATTAGGCTTTTAATGTGAGCCATTAAAGACAAAAAACTAAATGCTGTCTCTGTGTATAGAACTCTAGGAAATATTATTAAGGGTAGCAGACGGCTTCATTTCTCAGCCATGCCTCAGAGATCAGATCAGCTTTGTATTGGCATGCTGGTAGTGACGGATGTAGGAATTGCACATATAAATAATTTTTGGCTGCCCCCCAGCAAAATACTTAAGGGAGATCAGAGAGCCTACTTTGGACTTGGACTAGAGCTGAGGCAGCATACCAGTCGGTGTGTCTGAGCAGAGGGCATGGTAACTGGTGGGAATGAGGACTTTGGAAATATGTTTTGGGGGCTTCACATGTGACTACACCCTAGGATGTAGTTTCCTGAGCAGCACCCCCACATCATGCATGGCCAGCACAGACACATCCGTGGTTCGGTGGTGAACCGTGTCTGGATGCAGATACAACCAAAAAGCCTTTTTTTGGCTGGTTGAATTCCTCAGTCCTGCCCATCAGCTGGTACAGAGCCGGGGCAGTGCCCGGCATGGACTGCAGCTGGAGCTGGTAGACAGCAGTCACCCAAGGGATGTGCCTTCCCATCTTTCAGGCTGAGACATTTTGTTGCCAGACACAGCAGAAGTGAAGATGTTGCAGGAGCCTAGATGTGCCTGTGTCTAACGTGTCTTCTAGTTCTCGCTTTCCTTAGTCACGATCCAGGTAGGAGGCCTGTCTTTCATCAGCTAAGCACCTGCAGTGTGCCTCTATTTATTACTTCTACAAACACAGCGGCTGCCATAGCTTTTTTCAAACAAATAGCCAGGCTCTGGAGGAAGACGTGATGATGATGGTACCTGTTTGACACAATGATTTAAAACCCAGGGAGTGGGAAGAATAGATCCTTTCTCAATTTAAGGGGCCTGGCTTGTGGTTTTTGCTGTTAGATGTTGTCTGTAGCAAACTGTCTGTTTGGCAGAGCTTCAGCTCGCCCTTATGCAATTGAGAGCAAAAGGAGGTACCTGACTTTTCCAGGTGGTAGTTGTGGCCCTTGTTTTAGACCCTTGCTCTTGGCCTCTTTTCCCAGGATCGCTTCTAATACAAGCTTCATAACCCATTATGGGCTCTGTAGAGTCCCTTCAGAAGATCAGGTACTCCCTTGTAGTAGCCTTAGCAGTGAAGTTTACAACTAGAAGACTCAGATCCACTGGACTGAAAACTGGCTGCTAATTTTTAGGTGATCTCACACATGTATTGGAGGCAACTGAATAAGCTTCCAGGATTTTGCCTTTTGGCATTTGGGCCACAGGGTGAATTCAGGAAGCAGTTCCTATGCTTAAACCAAGCTACTTGTGCTTTGTTTGGCTGGGGCCTTTCCTGGCTTAGCAATTAGTTCTGTACTTTCTTTCTTTTAAAAAGAAAAAGAACAAGTTAACTTCCACAACTTCTTGTTTTTTAAAACAGACATTTCAAAAGGTGTTAGACTTTGCTGGGCAGCTGCTCTCTTAATTGAAGAGCAGTGGTTTTAAAATGGGCCTTCCAGTTGGGTCAGTGCCCAGCTTGCAAAAGTGTGTGGTGTTTTCTCATTTGTACAGATCCAGTGTCCATCTTGCCAATTTGTCTGGTGTTTCAAGTGCCACTCTCCCTGGCATGAAGGCGTTAACTGCAAAGAATACAAGAAGGGAGACAAGCTGTTGCGTCACTGGGCCAACGAAATCGAACACGGGCAGAGGAATGCCCAGAAGTGTCCAAAATGCAAGGTGAGCTGCTCTCCCTTGGCTTGCAGGTAGTGGCTTCAAACCATTTGAATATGTATTTAAAGTAAGTATTTGTAGCTTCTGCTTGTCACTGGAAACGTTATTCACGCTTGCTGTGCTTATTCTTGTCGATGACCCATTGAGAAAAACGGGTCAGATGTTTTACTTGCTGATTCCTGCACTGGTTCTTCAGAATCTCTGCATGTAAAAGAAACATCAGGGAAATCCTAAGAGCAGTCTTTGACTATAATGAATATGCGTTACAGTACAAATTTTTCCTAAAGTAAAGCTTTAAATAAATGTAAAGTTTTAGAGAAATATCATGCCATTTGTCAGGTTTTCAAAGAGCTTGGGTGAATCGAGTTTCTGAGTAAGGCAGAAAGTATTCTGTCAACAAGTTAACTAAGGGAGACTTTGAGATTTGGCAAAACCAGGGGGGTTTTAGGTTTAAATGTCAGTTCTTCACAAGCCTTTCTCATAAATTAGTTTACACTTCAGTCTGTTGAAAATTAGTTTCATGCCCTAAAAATGTTGATGATCTCTTCCAGGATAGGAAATATTTCCCACTACTGAGATGAAACAGCCCTACACACCCTTGCCCGAAGGTGGCCATTATGTTTGTTCACTATTTTTTTCACAGCGCTTATCTCCAGCTACTGACAGCGTAGTAAGTCAAAAACTTGAGAGCACCGTGGTGGTGGGAATCTGTCCCTTTTTTACTGAAAGGGATTACCTAACCTGGACCTATCTATTGCTCTACATGTATTTCATGGAGAGGACAAAGTAAGGAAATTGGAACATTTGGTAGAAAATAAATATTAAATGGGAGGATTTACTTCTAAAAGTCCAAAGTGTACTTTTATCACACTTTGAGCCTTACCCTGTGCAAATAAGAGAATGTTTGTCAGTTTACTAAGTATCTTATTTTGGTCTTGGGAGAAAAAATGCCTGTGATACCGTAGCTTGAAATTGAAAGATTTCAAAACACTAAGCAAAATTCAGAAGGCTCTGAAATCAGCAGTCAGTTGTTTACCCTTCCTCCTGCACACACGTGACATTTGAACAGAGTTTTAACAGCTTGCTGTTTGGTAAGGGTTGATAGGTTTGAGCCAGTTCTAAAAATGTTCACTTTCTGGGAAGTCTTACAGTTAAATCCTTTGAGAAACTTTGTTCCTTTTGGAGGGGGAGAAGTATCTGGTTTGTTTTTTATTCTTTGACTTGTGTCCAGACTTAGATTTAATGACAATGCGGCTGATGTAACTATTGAAATAAGTTGTATGAAAAAAAAAGAAGTGTGCAAAGGAAAAAAAGCATGAATGTGGAAAAGCAGGGGGAAAGGGGGCTGATAGCTGGAAAGAGAAAGGAGCTAAACCAGCTAACCCTAACATGTTTACCCTTAAGAAGTTGTACATTTGGCATTCTAAATTTAAAACTATTTTCACTGTCTTCAAAAGAAAAGGCTGGACGCTTGAAACTTAGGCAGATTAAGTCACTAATTTGAAGCCTGAAGTTGCACGAGTTTGGCTATTAATTCCAAAACGGCTTCAGGGTTTCTTATAATAATTGAAAGAAAATAAAACCTCCCTCATGGTGGGAGGCAGTATGGAAAGTTATGAAACCAGCACAGAAAAGGAGCCTGTGTTAACAAGTCCTTTCTGGTAATGTGGTATTATAAGTGAATATTGAACAGGGAGTTCAACCTTTTCATAAACTGAATGCTACCCCCACTCCTGCTACTTTTCTGCAGAGGTGAAAAAGTTGTTCTTGTCTACAACCTCCAAAATGTTTATATCAACACACTGTTTGTTTTAAAATCAAATCTATAACCAGCAAGTAATCAAAAGAACCGCTTAATCGGCGGTTAGTGGTACTGTTATTTTTCTTTTTTTTTTTTTTCTTAATCCATTATTGAGTAGTTATAAAAAACACATCTATGCAGCATTCTTCATGACAGCATTAATAGATGTCTGGGCACATGGGGATAAACATGCCAACAGTTAACAATTTGGAGTCAGGAATTGGAGCTAATGCTTTCTCTGCCTCTCTTTCCAGCTACCTGCCCCCCCCCCTCAACTTCTATATAAAATAACATTGAATCAGATGACTCATATTTCCAAGTAAAATAGAGAAAAGAGTGACAGAGAAAACAGAGTTGGTAACATACTATTTGATTTATCCATGTTCTAGATCTACATAGGCAATGTTTCAGGTGGCAACATTTTATTTTGATATGTGCATATATTCTACTTAAAGAACCTCTTTCATGTTTTGGTTAAAAATTTGCTGCAGCCAAAGTTGACAAACGGAGGAAAAGTCAAGATTAAATTGTGTGAAGGTATTAGTACTCAATCTTTATGCTGAAACTGAAGGTAACGGAAATTAAAGGTAGAAACTTCAGCAGAGGTAGAATTTCTCTGCTGAGAACTTGTAAAAAATTACTGGTAACTTCCAAAGTGGGGTACTGATTACGGTGTAAACTGTGACCATATTTTACAGATGTCTTGTTGAGATAATTATATATACACACAGACACATATACACACAGACTCTTTCTTTAAGTAGCTGTACCACAGAGAATTAGAATGCACAATTATTATCTTGCTTGGGTGTGCAGGCAAGAAAATGGGAACGCTCTTATTTGGGTTGAGGGTGGGAGGTGGGTGTATATATAGGCAGATCCTTAGGCAAGTATTCACAAGTTTTTCAGTGGTTTTGGTAAGTGCTTTGAAAGAACATAATCCTTTGTAATGTGAGTGCTAGCAGGCACCGTTAAATAAGCTTAAACTTGATTACTTTTTCCAATATGTGGGCACACCTTTAGTGCATCTAATGGGAATACATTAATTTACCTGGTGTCTCTAAGATATGCTTACATAAGCAAATAAAATGTTACTGTCAAAACATGTTGTTATAGATTCATGTTGTGACTATATGTCAGTATGGAAATACTACAAAATGCTACTTTTTTTAAAAACTGTATCTTAAATTTATTTTGACTTTTTTTTGTGTTTAATAGAACCTTTTCCAAATCTATTATACACTATTTTGAGAAACTCACCCCAGACCATTTTTCTCAATAAGACTTGTCCAAAAAGTGCTGGTCTTGTTCTAGAGGGAGCTGGCTAACAAGTGCAAATTTGCTACATATTATTAGTGCCTATTCATAAAATCTGTAACCTTATTTGTCTTTCCCCACTACTGTTTTAGGGATTTATTTTTTACAGTTTCTTGCAACAACATGTTTGCAGCAAAATGCCTTTTTTTCCACAAGTGTTTTTACTGTACAGCAAACCAAGGAAGTACTTCATGTTGGTGTTATCTTACCACTCATTTCAAAAACAATACCGAGGAAACACCAAACAACAGCTCTAGTCTAGAAAGCTTTGCAGAGCAGCAGAAGTTTAAGTAAACAAGGATGTCAGTGCAAGTCAAGGACAAGGTACTGCTTAGCTGTGGATTCACTGTTCTGATTAATATGAGCATTATCAAATAACTTGGGGCAGAGGTTTTGCAGGTGCTCTGCAAATCATTTTTCATCCTCTGGAGGGAGGGGAGAGTCCTTGCTTATATATGAAAGGATAAACCTGTGCACCAGATTTTTTTCAGAAGGAATGGAAGAGCAATGGCCTCTCTGATTCTCAGATCTCTTAGAAGCGATTTCCCTGGATGATTCCTGTAAGAGAGCATGTAATGTACAGAGGGGGTAAAGCGAGGGTCTGAAACAGCCACTGTGCTACCTCAGCTGTTTCCTTAGGATTCTGAGCTCTGTGTGCTTTGCCACTGGTGTGTAAGTGTCACCCCTTCTGTTCTGGGAGCCATTCTTGGGTCTCTGAATGAGTAAACCTTTCCCAGTAAGATGAGGGTTCGTCTTTGAGCAGGCTCTGGGTACGGGATGAAACCAGTAACACTGACTGAATGCTTGGAGGCAGAAACTGGGCTTGCAGTCGTTGTGCCTTGCCTCCTTCACACCCACAGTGCTGCTGGGGAGCCTGCAGTTAGGAGGCGCCGAACCCCGCACAGCCGTAGCTAACTATAGTGAGCCGCAATCCCAGCCCCGTGCATTCCCCCAGATGCCTGCTGCGTGCCACGGTATCACCAACAGAGCAGGAACACTTGTGTGATATCTGACCCATCGGTGATCATTTTCCCAACCTATAGATTTGTAATCCATCTCTGTCAGTGGATTATCCTGAGGGGACGGAGGCATGTCCATGTGAACCAGAGCTGAAGCTGATCTGGTGAGATGTCAAATCTTAGGCTTGAAAGCAGCCTGACCGAATCGTACAAAGTTCATCTGGCATTGTCAGTCTGTGTGCATGTGCTAGGGAGTCCAAGCCCCACCTCTAAGGTTGGTTTTTATTTTATTTTTTCAATGCAGTCTTTCCTCACTAAGAAAGGGAAGGTTCTTAGCAACAAAAAATACAGGCAAGTACAACCAGTTTTTCCAGATTTGCAGCTTTTGAAGACAGTTATATATGTGCAGATAAGCATCCACTAAAATTTTTCTAACACTTCTTGAAGAAGCAAAGATAAAGCACATGTAATTGCAATATGTGTCCCTAAAAAAATAAATCCTATATCAACTTCTTTATGTCTGGAGGATTTAGAGTAGAAACAAGTAGATTCAGAAGTGATTTAGGAGTGGTGCCCAGCTAACTGGAGCTGGGATGCTTCTAGGAAAGTGTGGGTGGAAGGATGACAGGCAGTGTCCAAGAGGTGGGTATTTCTGAAGGGTATTGATGGTAGAATGCATAAAGCTATTGCTCCTTGAAGTTCTTACTACCAAAGAAAATTAATCTATTTTTGAAATGTGAAGTAGTTTTGGTTTGCATCTAGGGTTTTTACAGGCTCCAGGTTTGTACAGATTTTCAATTAGGATGGATGGTAACTCAGTAGATTGGGTTGGTAAGCTGGGAAAAGGGAGAATTCAACAGTCTTGATTCAAAAGGAAAAGAAAGCAACCAGTTAATTCTCATTGGTGTCATAAGATCTAATTTCCTCATTTACATTTTTAAGATGGAGATATGTCACTGAATCAGCAGATAAGGGAAGATAACTCTAAAGTTACAAAATTCTGTATAGTTGCTGTCTGAATTTCAGTCCTCTGCAAAACTAATTGGAATTAAATTTTAAAGTTAATTTGTTAAAATACATGAAGTCACTATTAGAATTCCTTAATTTTAATGCAAGTTAATATCTTAGGAATTATATTGAATAAACTATGGCTCCCTGAGTAGAGTCAACATTTTTTCATATAAAATCTGAAAAGTAAAAGCAAAAGTCAAACTGACTTCTTTTGGAAGAAAACAGTGTATAACTTCAGAAGTTATGCTTAAATTGGTGCAATATTGGGTAGACTTTTCTTTCCACTTTGGTTGCAGTCAATGCTTAAATGTGAAGCTCATCAGCAATGGTATTTTTTCAGGTGCTTCTGGAAAACAAGGCACTTGTGATACAGCAGGCATCCTCAGGGTAGAGGGGGCTAATTGCTTGGTCAGGCTATTTGCATCCCTTCTGTGGGTTGAATGCAAGCCCACTAGAATACTTGCCCACTAGAAAGTAATGTTTTATAGCCAAGTCCTCTCTTTTGCGAATGTCTTTTCCCTCTTATGTGTAAAAGAAGCATTTGAAAGTGTAGAAATTTGAATTCTGAGATCGCTACTGTTGGCATGGGGATGCTGGCAGGTGTACCTGGACCTACAGTTAACTACATCTGCCCTGGAATCTTTCACCAGGGCTGTTGTTGGTGGAAAACATCACTTTGTTACATGTATAAAGTGCCAGTTTCAGTAGCTGTTCAGGTGAGCGAGATTTCTCAGATCCCAGATGAACCCCGATCAGCACCAAAGAACAAATACGCTTGAGCCTCTCAAGAATGTCGGGTACCCCAGGAGTCGCAGGAGTCAAGTCTGTCTTGAGGTGAGAGGCTTCAGTTGTACCTGAGCTTTCAGCACCTCTAGTGCTTGCAGGGCCAGCAGTGATGCTTTGTCTTTACCTCCCTGCAAAATAAATACATCTAGATACAGATAAGAACGTCAGGAGCCATTCATTCATTCACCCATCACAAGTTTCAACAAATAAAATTCCAATTGGATGTAAGGGAAAAAAATATTTCCAGGGAGGGTGGGTGAAGCATTGGACAGGTTGCTTAAAGAGACTGTGCATACCCATACCTGGAAACTTTTAAGATCTAGTGGGATGAGGCCTAGAGCAATCTGATGTTAGCCCAGCTTGAAGCTAAGGGTTAAAATAGATGGCCTCTGAAGGTCACTTCCAACCTGAATTATTAGGTAATTTTATCTGCCATTCCACTGTGGAGCATGGTCTCAGGAAGCGGG
>NW_009260616.1:6638496-6656371 GCF_000687185.1 Egretta garzetta
GGGGGGGGGGCAGTCTTTAGCAATTTTGTGAGCTAGGAAAAGTGTGCTTACCACCCTGTTGGCTATATTTTTAGTTGGCAGGATTCAGAGTAGCTGTGTAATTGTAGTTGATTTAGTGAAATACTCAGCTCCAAGACCCCTCTATCTTAAGACTCTCAGAACTGTTAACTAAATCTGAAGCCTTACCAAATCTATGTGAAGTAGGTAAATGTACCAGTTTTGCAGAAGAGTACATAGAGATCCAGGAAAGGAGCTATTTATGCAGGCTATCAGCACAAAGATGGATGTAAAACATAGGCAGCACAGCTTCATGCTGTACTGCGGGCATCGTGAAAGCTTGGTGTAATTCTTTTACACAGTTTGTGGAATCCTTCTTTTTTTAACAAAAAAAAAAAAAAAACCCATACTTCTCAAATCATTCACTCTAACAGCAGAGCCTTTCCGGTGTTTATTACAAAGTGCCAAATCAATTTGCGATGGTAATGGGAAAAGGAATGGGGCCACAGGTGGCATAAGAGGGAAACTCATCTGTGGAGGGGTCAAATAGAGTTCATAACTATATTTACTGTGCTGCTTGTCTTTTTAATAAAGTTTGGTGCTTATGTATCTGCTTCAGTGGAAAAAAAAAAACCCACAAAGTTTTCAGAAAGGGCAAGGATCACTCAGATTCTCATCTGATACAAAGAGTATTTAAACAAAGAAGGAGGTCTATACAGAAAATTACGTATGGAACTCTGGAAACAACTATAACTCACATTTGATGCTCTGAAACACGCCTTAGACAACCATTATTGTCTCAGGACAGCTGCATTAGTAATTGATGCAAATAGCGAGTTAAGCAGGAGGTTGCTTGCGGTGTCTTTTCATCTGATGCATGGACTGCATGGCATAGTGCCTACTTTCCTGTGCTTAGGGAGGGGGGGGAAAAAGTACTTTTTTTGTTTTCTTCTGCTCATACAGATCCACATCCAGAGAACAGAAGGGTGTGACCACATGACCTGTTCCCAGTGTAACACTAATTTCTGTTACCGTTGTGGGGAGAGATACCGCCAGCTCCGGTTCTTTGGAGATCACACCTCAAACCTCAGTATCTTTGGATGCAAATACCGCTACCTCCCCGAGAGACCACATTTAAGAAGATTAGTGCGAGGCTCTGTCTGTGGTGAGTGGATAAAAGTTCCTTGTAGAGAGCTGCACAATGAGGTGATAGGGTGGGTTGGGGGGCAATAATAGTTAAATAAAAGCTATTGGTTTAAAGTATCAGATGGGTAGCCTGTTGTTTAGTTACGTAAAATGTGGTTTATTAACTATATTTAAATGTATAGCATTTGCACTCCCTGGACTGTGTATGAATAAGTATTGGGTCCTCTTCTGATTGCTTCTGTTTCCTAACCCTTTTTAATAATACATTAGCAAACTGGAAAAATACTGTCAATATGCATGTTGTGGCTGTGATCATTATTCTAAAAGCATGTAGGAGAAATGGATCAGAGCTGGAACCTTTTTCAAACAAACCTCTGTCAGGTGTTTTTTGAATAAAGCGTTGTTTGGATTTGAACCTGACACAGTTTTGAAAAACCAAGCTACTCAGGTTAGCCCCATTTAAATAGGAGGAAACTTATCTCTTAACTGTTAGCTTTGGATCAGATAAAGTCCAGCTTAAAACGAAACATAACTATATATGTTAATTCATCTCACATGAATATAATGCCAAAAGCTTGACTTTTTATTTTTTTGAAAATAAAAAGGCACTCCTAATTTGCTTTTGAACCAGGTGTATACCTGTCTTAACCTACAGAAGCACAAAAAAATAGATAACAAAGATTATTAACTTATGTCATATCTTGCCACAGGCATTAATTTCAGTCATTGTAGTGAGTTTACAGCGTGTAAAGCTATATGTAACATTATAGGAAATTGTATTAAGTGTCAAAAACTGTGGACCTATTAAGGAAAAGAGGATCTTTGGTACTTTGAATTAAGGCGTGGAAATAGAAGGTGACTTGGAATTCACCTAGGATAAGGAAATGCTTTGAGCTTCTCAGTTGGTGATGCTGAATGTAGAGGTAAGAGACTGAACGTGTGGAAATAGCAGTCAGCAGGCGTGTGGTGAAAACAATACTCCTGAGCCAAACAAGTTCCAGTAAGAAATCTAGGTGATTTCCATTTTAGAGTAACACAGACTTGTAGACCTGGTAATAAGAACACCAATCTTTCTAATCTGTAAAGTTGTGGGAGACTGGCAAACCTGAAATGCTTGTTTAACAAACAACAATAAGCCATCCAGGCCTATTAGTTTGACTTCAGGAACTTGCAAGCCTTTAGAACAAAATTTATGAGGGATGAATTAAAGATACAAAAATAAATAGGAAAGTGGATAAAAATTCAAAATGATCGGGTGTGCCTACTCTGATGCATTTGGTAGAGATAAATTCCAACACATGAGAAGATCTAGCCTAGATTAAAGACAATGCTGGCACTAGAGCATATGGGATAAGCTGTTAATGAATAAATTTAAGCTTAAATTCCAAAGGCCATTTCAAAGTAAGGCTTCAGAAAAGTGTTCAGTAAAAGCCACAATGGCAAACCGTTTAAGCTTTTTTAAAATGGGTCTTGGTACGTTTGGTAGAATTAGTGTCTCTAATAGCTAGGTATTGTGCTCAGACATATCACCAATTCTGTGCTGCTCACATGCAGAATGGTGGGTAACGTTATTCCAAGATTAAACCTTCTATGTGGAATTGGTATACAAATATAAAATAAATGTTTGTTATAAAAATATAGATCTGCCAAAAATAACATTAATATTGTCTTAATTTTTTGCAGTGGTTTACATTAAAGGTAACTGAATATGCAGTTGGCACATTTTAATGCCACATACGAAGTCCAAAATTCAGGTGCATGTACTGCATGTGCATAACTACTATTAAAATTCTTTTCTGTTTTCCATGTTTGGTTTTTTTAGGAAACAATAATGCAGAACCTTTTCCTTTTCAAAAGAAACAGCTTTTACTAGTGAGAAAGAAAAATAGTTTCTTTGTATAACAGTGACTTGGAGGCCATAAAGAAATGTGGAAGTACATATATCAGATAAAAGTTCAGTGGTGAAGATGTATATGTTCATATTTATAAAAACACACATAGAGAAGGTGTAAGTTCTTTTGCTTTCATTTCCTGCTTGCAAGTGTACTTGTGTCTTGCTTTAATTAGTAAACCAAGAAAGATAAGTGAAGCTTAAAGCTTCAGCTTAAATTTCTCATAGGGTTTCTGTTAAAAATTTCTCTCCAGGAATATTTGTCATACAGTGATATTTTCCACAGGAATGTTCATCATTTAAATAGAAACAGAGCTAGCTGAACCTGGCAGCACATGTAGTAATTGCCCTCATTTTTACAATAGCTTAACACCCAAGCTGACAATGATTCAAAGAATTCTGCCCTGGTGCCCATGACCCTAAATCCCTCAGTCATCTCTAGAGCTTTGTATTTTAATATTGATCCTGATGTCATCTATGAATAGCTACCAAAACACTCCAGAGCCCTAACAGAATTCATGCTTGAAAATAAAAAAAAAAAAAAAGTTTAAACAATTTACGTCAGGTTACGATTCGTAAATTCAGCTCACTGCCCTTCTTCCATTGGATTAGATTTTGGCTATGATTGGCCTATGTGAGCCAGTCTTGATGTATTTACTCTTTTAAACTTTTCTCCACACAAGCGCACATGTGGGCACACACATGCTTTTTTAAGAAGGCATTATCTTGTTGTAAGGTTGCATCTCCTGACGTTTTTTCTTTTGAGATGGTATTATCCTAAACTGTGATGCAGTGTCAGTTCAGTTTGTGGATTCTGCCATCTTGAATGGTGGAAAATTTGTAAGATCTGCTATCCCTGTAAAACTTGAACAGAATCGGTCTGTTCAAATTGGGTAAATGTAAAATTGAGGGGGATGGGAGTCAAAAAAAAAAAAATCCCAAATTGATTGCCAGGTGTAAAGGTCTGTATAGTGAGTTTGTCTCTAGCACTGGTCAATTAGAAAGGTGATCTCACTCACTGTGTATTTCCAGTAATCATTATTCTAGATGCTTCCTTACTTAAGATTTGTATCTGAGCCTTTGCTTGAGAGCTGTCAATAGCTATCCTTCACCAATTTATACAGTTCTTAAATTATCTATAGTTTTGGCTTACACATTATGTTTGGTAGAGGCTGTAGGATTTCACGATGTAGATTTCACTATGTTGTCTAGAGAAAGTACTTTCATCCTGTTGTGTGTTTGTGTGATTTGGTTTTTTTAATAGATTGCTGATAGTTTCATTGGTTACTTCTTTTATCATAAAATTTAGTAAATAATAATAGCTTGCTTACCCTCTCATATCTTTCTTTTATAGACGCTCCATCAGGTGGTTCTTCATGATATGTGGTATTTTTTTTGTTGCTTCGTTTTGAACTGAAGCTTCCTAGTCATAATCATTCAAGGCCAAGTTGAAAATGGAGAAATGTTTAATTCCAGTTAGGGTTAACACCTAGGCTCAGAGATGTCATGGCAACTAGAACTGTAAATGTAAATACATTACGGCTTTACCAGGCAAGAGTGGACCATTCTCATCAGCAGGTGTTACTGTACGTTCTGAGAGTCAGCAGAAGATGTTAGACAGAGGAGACGGTAGCAGAGACATTGGCCATTAGAAGCGTAGTCTCTGAGTAACATGCAGCAAGAAATAAAGGTTGGATTTCCTATAGTAAAATGCCTCTGGTACTTAGCTAAGCAGTGGAAATTAAGAGGACATTATCTTGGCTGTCAGTGCAAGAGTGGTGAGGTGTTGCTAGATACATTTTCTTCTGGGACTTTTTATTTTATTCTCTTGCTGTGGAGAGAAAACATTTAAGCAAGTGTGGTGATTTTGTAGCGAAGGTTCTTTGGCTTGTTTGTACCAAATCTGGGTGGGTGGAGTGTGTAAAAAGGAAAGAACACTTCATGGCAGGCTGGCATGCTATCATGGTTTCTGTTGAGAAGCAAATGTTTGTGCCTACAATCACAAACTGTTCTGTAATAAAAATAAGGGAAAAGCATTTATGGCACCATAAATTCAAGCATACTTTTTTTCACAAACCAATGGTTTTGCAAAGGTAATAGAAATCACAGGCTGAAGAAAATAAACTGGGAGCAGAAGTGGTCTCTGAATTTGACATTTCTCTCCACTCTTTAGCCAGCGTACTTTCTAGAGGAACTTTGTCTGTGACCAGTACAGTAAGGTGAAATTGCTTTTACCCCTCAGTCCCAGCAGACTTAGAGATTTTATGCTCATAGTAATTATTTGGCAAAGTTCTTGAAGGCAGGATGTTTGGTTATAACAGGAGGTAGTGATGAATTGCACAGAAAGGAAAAA
The DNA here is from genome assembly GCF_000687185.1 of Egretta garzetta. NCBI lineage: Eukaryota > Metazoa > Chordata > Aves > Pelecaniformes > Ardeidae > Egretta > Egretta garzetta. The sequence continues at coordinate 6,643,884 of NW_009260616.1, forward strand.
CATGTTCAGCTGTCTTAAAGATGCCACTTAAGTACCACCTGAATTCATTTGGGTGAATTATATTCAAAATCAATTGCTAGGTACTTCATGGATATGTGACAGGACACAACATGTAATGATGATATTAAATCAAATGAAGTTTTTCTGCAGGGTAAACAGCATTTCAAATATGATTCTGAAAGCAGCCTGTCTTCAGATCTAACATGCACTTCTGTCCCAAGACTGAGTGCAAGATTCACTTTATGTATGCATGGCTTTGAGCCCTGCAGAAGGAAGCATGTATTTCCATTAGCAACTTTATCATTTAAGTTGGTCTGATTTGTAAGACCTCTTCTATATACACTCGATAGGACTCTTTAAAAACAGATGCAAACTTGTATTAGAGCTTAAATCTGCATTGATGTGACTTTTGATTTTTAAATAGATACTTTTAGTGGTTTTGCTTAAACATATAATGATATTTAGACATGGAAAACAAAACCTTTTATTTCTCGTATGCTAGTGATTAAGTTTATTTCCTAAAATCAGTATAATATATTTTTATATGGCAAAGAATTCTTAAAGGATTTATGGAGTTTTGTATATATTACCCTAAAACCTGCAAGCAAATCCAAAGTTATGCAAGGGAAAAATATTCCCTCATATTTCCCTAAACGTTTCCTCATTTTGCAGAAAACATTATTCTCTATATCACAAGTAATGCAACCCCTCTGAGACACCTGCAAATATGGTTATTAGATTACCAGAGATATCTAAATCTTCATGCTGAGTAACCCAGTAGAGAAATTTTTTGCCATTAATTTGAGTAGAATTGTAAAAAGGTTCCCTTTTTAGGCTTGCTCTATTTACAACTGTTTCTTCTTAAGTTATCCTTAAAAACTGGCTTTGAACATTACCAGACTGGCTATTGTAACCTACTGCTGAGTTCACCACATGGACTAATGACGCAAGACTTTATCTCACTCTGAGGCAAGTTTTACATTTGCTCTCTCTGCCAGCCCTCTTGGAGCTAACAGACGTGGGACAGTGGATCGTTGGGAAGTTTAGGGCCTGCAATAAAGGTCCTCAGTCTCAACAGTGTTTCTTGGGGTGTCACGATTCTCCCTATGATTAAGAGCCTCATAATCCTTCGTGCTATGACAAACGATGTGTGTCAAACTGGCATTAGATATAAAATAATGTTCAATTCAGACATGTAAAATAGAGCATTTTATAATTGTTCCATATAGCACTGATAAAAATGGAGTAAAAGGTACATAGCTGCTGCTTTGCAGTGATTGCTGCTGTTTGTACTCTTACTGTAAGAGTAACCTGTGCAAGTCTTGTTCACATCGTGTTAACTTGTTCCTTAATTTTAGTTTACAAAGGTAAAGAAAGATAAAGGATTTAAATGTAGTAGATATATAAGGAGAAAAGATATTTTGTTTTGGTTTTAAAGTTTAACCTTTACAAAGAATGCGTTGATAACCAAAAGAAGATACTGTCCCACGACAATGAAAGGTCTATTTATCCTATAAGATCTTGGAACTACACAATACTCATAACTTCATATTCACAGTCAGAAGGAAAAAGACACTCAGTCATGCTTTATTTCAGCTCTGAGTTAGTTTGTCAAATGTAAGTAAACAATTTCTTAATCTGAATTAGCTTAGGAACCGTTCTTGTGACTGCAAAGAAGTTACTCCAGTCTAAAGCTAGCTTAGCCCTTTCTGCAGACTCGGTTTCTGTGTACTTAGTCACCAGTTCAGTGGTTTAAGTTTTTAATAATTTTAGTACCAAATGTCATAATTTTCTAACATTCTAATTACATGGTTATTAATATAGAGAGTTCATACATTAAAACAACCTTTTATAAGTTTTACTTCGAAATTGTTAAAGGCTCTGGTAATGTTTTTAAATGTTTTCAATTGCTCATTTTTGGAGTTCTCTTGAGGTTTTCCTTCACTCTATATTTCTTCTCCTCCTAATAATTTTTGACAACTTCTGTGTGTGTAGAATGCAGCACAGTGGAGTCCCAAGAAGGTCTACCATTAGGATGCCTAGCAACTAGAGTAATACCAATATTTGCCAATTTTTTTCTTCTAGGAATTAATGTTTCCCCACCCACAACACTCCTATGAAATTGAAAAGCTATCAAAACAGAGCATGAAAAGGACCAATTCATTAAACTGCTGTAAATATTTCCAAAATATCTCATTTTTCCTTCAGACTGCCCTAATTAGTGGCTCAGGTTATGGAGAGGTTTACATCATTATTGAATGAAGTAATCCATTTACTGAAATCTGATACAAGTGACTTGAGAGAGGGAAGGGCAGGGAAGAGAGAGTTAACAAACTCACTTTTCCTCCCTTTCTAGAGATGATCTTTCAAAGACATGCTTAACTTAGAGAATTGCTTAATTTCAAATCCCTGATCAGACTGCTGGTGTGTCAGTAAAAATGCCTGCCCTGCTGTGTTTCCAAACAGCTGAGACAAGTGGTGTCTTTGATCCAACCACTTGGCCAACACAGACAGGGAGACTCTGCCGTTCAGCTGAAAGCGTGCAACGCAAGAAAGATAGCTTGCATTCAAAGTTCAGGTCCAACTTCAGTGTTTCAGAAGGAGCCCTTCTTTCCCTCTGCATTTCTACAGATCATGAACTCATCAGAAGTAAAGGATATGAGCACACTTTGTTCTTAGTGTTGTGCTCTAGCCGGTGTACTGTGCAACCTCGCTGCCTTAGTCATGTAAGAGCAGCCACATATCCTTTTAAATGTTCATCCAAAATAGACTTGGCTGTGGTTTGATTTAGACCTAAATCACAGCTGTACACAAGGACTTCACCATAGGCTTTTAAAGCCAGCAGAAGCATATTTAGAGGTGATGGTCTCATCACCTTGAGCTAACCTAAACTCTCCAAGATGCTGGTTTGCTTGACATCTTTCCAGGGTGGTTGCTGTGTAGTAGGATTCTGGAGAAGCCAAATGATAGTAGCTTTATAGCTATCACGTTCCTGTCGATGCCCAAGGGATTTCAGGATGGAAACAGAAGTAAATGCAAGCTAACTGTTAATGTACAAAATGAGCTGTGCTCGGAGTTGTGGTGGGTGAAGAGGGCAGAGAGAAATGTGTGGAGGGAGCTGGCTGAGGATTTGTAGGATGAATTTCCATATAGGAATCCTGGTAAAGTATTAAAAAAAAAAAAGGAACCAACTTTTGGGTGTCTGGTATCAAAATATTTACGGTTGGTTGGAAATGGAAAAATAAAATGCCTGCTTTTAATTGTTTAATGCATTTTGCATTTCAGCTGGAAAATTGCTCATTACACCCCTAATACTGGTTCTGGGGCTGGCACTGGGAGCCATAGCTGTTGTAATAGGTAAGAGTTACATATGTGAATGAGTCTTTAATTCTGATTTTGCAGTGACTTTCTGTATGACATGTCAGTATTTTCATCTCAGAGAGGGACACAAAGTATAAATTTCATAAATACCATTTTAGTATGAAGCACATGACTTTTCCTAAAAAAAATTGTCTTTAGAATCTTTTTTTTCTTGCTTGCTTTTATGCCTGTTAGCTTTATTACTTTTTTCCAAATTATTTGGTTTTCTGAACCAAAATCTTTAACTAGTCTAAACTAGTAAAAAGGCCAGAGTAATTTAAATATAGTCCTGGGTGCTGGCTGACTTGGACCCTCCCTTTAATTACCCCAGTGGATCACAATTCTGAGATCTTGGTTGTGTGCATGACAAGATTTTTGGGGCACTAGGCGTAGTCCCAAAAACCTTCCAGCTTGAAGGTACAACAATAACAACAACAAAGCAGCAAACTGGGATGAGTCAGTCTCAAAATCTGATTCAGTGCATAGGCTGCCAGATTGGATTCTATCACAAAAAATAGTACTGTGAACTCGCTTGATAATGTATCAAAGTTCTGTTAATGTGGTTGTACTAATCTGGATGTAGTTGTTCTACATATCTGCTCTTTGACTGGCTTAACTGAATTCTCCTGCAAAATTGAAATAATCTGTAAGGATAAATGTATAATTTTGTTCATGTAAGTGCATATCCACTGTTTGTGTTGGCAGTAATATGCCGGTCGGGATCATGCTGCTTCACAGCTCTTCACCAAACTACTTACTCCACCAAAAATTTGCAGTGTATACCCAGCTGGGATGTGGCACCTTTATAAAGCCAAAATATACCAGGATAGTTACATTAATAAGATTGTACACAACTAATCAGCATATAGCCAAAATATCATTGGAGCTTTTTCTAGACTACATTTGGCTAAAGAATACTGCTATTAATTTTAGTATTTAGGCTAAGAATACATATCTCTTTCCTGTATCAATATTCTGAGTTGGATTCACTGAAGATATAGATATATAGATCTATCTATGTAGATACAGATCTAAAAATTCTTTAGTGGCATTTTTATGCCAAAAATATAGGCAATAAAGACTTCTTAATGCCAGTAAAGCTTATTTTGCTCATCAGTCTGGTATAATCTATGCTGGAAAGAAAACACTCCTTTGCTTATATTAAAAATTAATATACAATAGCAATAATAGCAGTAATACTCAGTAAGCCACTGAAGTCCCACCCTAGGTATGGCCAGATAAGATACGATCAAGAAGAGCAGTATGACCTGTTCCAAAAACATTGATTATTTACAGGAAAGCTGTGGTTTCGAGGTAATTGCAGTAATATTTACTGCCAACACAACTGTTGAAGTAATTTCAGTTATCGTAGCTGAAAACCATTTTACACCATTCACAAGGCTATTGAGCAAAGCGAGGGCCTTGGTCACTGTAGCAGTCTTTTGTTCTATGTTGCTACTGTAGCTGTGTCTGGAAAGGAAGTCTTTCACCATTTCAGTCAGCCGGTGGCAAGGGAAAGGGGAAGGTGCTTCCCACTGGGGTTTGAAGGAGTTCCTCTTATGACAAACTATTTTTCACTTGAATAAATGATTGATTTATTTATTTTTCCTTTTACAGCTTCCTTTCACTTAAAAGACTTAAGAATAAATAGTTCCCTGCCCAGGCAAGGATAAACTTTGGTATTACTTCACAATAGATGAGGATGTTTGTAAAAATAAATACTATTAAAAAAAAAAAATAAAGCTATAACATGCTGCCTTTGTTGCATGTGAAACTGGCTGAAAACTGGCTTAGTTAAATCAGCCTTGGATTTATATCTACGGATTGCCAGAGGGCTTCTAAAAGTTTTAAGTTCGTATATTATACAAGGCAGCATGGATTAATTTATCAGAAATGGGAGTAGGGTGAGCAGGGATTTGTTGTAAAGCAAACAGAAAGTGCAGCTTAACTCATTACCGAAGTGACTGTTGCAGGCTGGTATTTTCTGCTTGTCCCAATGCCTTATCTAAATTCTCAAGACGTGGAAGGCTGCCTCTGAATACTCTATGTACATTGAAAGAACACAGTGCACACACAAAGGATTGCATTTAATTATGGTTTTCTTCTCACTTTCTTCTTTTGGCAGGTTTATTTGTGTTTCCTATCTATTGCCTTTGTAAAAAGCAGAGGAAAAGGTCACGGACAGGTATGCCCTGGTAAGGATGGAGCTTGCTCACCTGAACTGAGCTGGTCCTGCAAGGGCTATACATGCTTTGTGCAACAGAGCAATACAGTGCTGGTAACAGCATCAAAGCCACCGCCCTGGAAGAAGAATGGGGGATCTCCTGCCATCTTCCCTTGGCCGAAAACACTACTGCAGAGCAGAAAGCCTCTTTGCTCTGGTGCACTCTGAACAAGATGGGCCCCCTGACTGCTGCTTTTTAAATGTTTTGGGGTTTGGTTTTTTTAATTGTTACTTTGGAGGGGTTTTTCAAAGTCTAAGTTTCTGAACTAGACAATCAAAGTCTGTATTGTAGCCACAACTCTACTACCGATTTGGCCTGTGAAGAAAGCATTTAACTGCTAACATGTGCTCCATTTAACTTCAGTGTCAGCCTTTAAGGGGGAAATGCTTGGAAGTGTTTGGACTCTTATTGTATACTGAGCATACTACTTTTGGTATTAAAAACTACTTCTGTAAATAACTTCCATCACACAGCATTCTGTTCAGCATACCGAAACCCCGTCACATGCCAGAGCATGACAGCTGGTTATCTTCTGAGTCCTCCTGATAGTGGGCAAGAGTGCAAATTGCCACCGCCAAACTGCAGTGCCTCAGAGGGAAACATCCTTAGCATTGAAGCCCTGCGATACTTAAAAAATATGCTGATTGGTTTCACTTTGGTATTTGATATATGTCAGTCTATTAATATTGATTGGGGGGGTGACAGATTTGTTAGAGTACAGCATTTTGAAACTTTCCCAGTACAGAAAAAAATTTGAATGGTTCATATACAAGACGTATCAATGGCCTGTTCTGTCCCAAGATATCCCTGAAGTGTGATGCAGAAGGTACCAGGAAATGTGTTTGCAGGGAAGCTGGAAACCTGCTCTTCTGTTCTGACTTGGTGTATAATGCACATGCTACACGCCAGTTGTGTGAAGATTGAGTCGATGAAATTTTATAACCCAAGTAGCATATCGTATTTGTACATTTGTTCATTTTAAGTGGGCTACATAAGTCTTAGAGCATCTGCTGATGTCTCATGAGGAAAATCTGTGAATTTTAGGTAAGGGGATGGGCCGTGAATTCTTAGGAGACCATTTTGTTCTTATTCTCTGCTTCCAGTGTTTTTCCTCCTGGCACATCACAGATCTGAAGAGAATAGCCATCCTTTTTTCCTAACTTCAGAGTACCATGTTTGCTGCCAGACCTCTTTCTCAGCATATCACCACAAGAGCAATGTAATTCAGCGTTAGGAATCAGCTACTAATAATTTTTTCACTTTTAGTTATAATCCAAATTTCTCTTAGAAATATAACTTAAAAGAATAAAATAAATTTCTGTAAGCAGAACACTGAATAAAGAAAGGACCTGAATAAGAAATATCTACTTTATACTTTAAAATTACAAGCTGATCTTAAAGAAAAGAAGATTGGATTTGTACTGTGAAGGTACTTTTTTTAGTGTGTGTTTGAAGATACGAGTGTATGTGTGTGTATATATATGGGGAGTGGGGGAAGCAGGGAGATGGGCAAAGTCCGCTTCAAAATTTAGGCCTGCAAATCGCATATCATTTGAGAGGATGTACTTTGCACAGCTTTCTTTGAAAAATGTTATTAAATGTGAATCTAGTTGTAATTTTTAAGTAAATAGTATTCTGCCCCACCAACCTAATACTGTTATAAGATACTCACTTTGACTTCAACGCCTCAGTGGAAGAAATGGATGAATTTTGTTTGTCTGGAAACACAAATATCAGCTTATGGTAGTTGGCTAGTATGCTTGTTTTCTGACAGCTTCTGGTTTTGTTTTCTTGAGGTTTTTTCTTGTTGAAACGGTGTGTACAAGCACACCGTAGTAGTCAACGAGTACTTATATTTCCATTTGAATTTAAGGGCATGTTGACCCTGTTGTCCTAATTGCAAATTAAGCAGGGAAGCAATGACATTTAGAAGTAAAGTTCAAAGCATATTGTCAATGCAAATCCACCCGTTAATTAGATTTCTTCTTCTGTGACACATCAGTTTTCTATTTGTGTTCTGTCTGAAGTTGGAAGCTGCCTTAAAATCGGTCTTGTTTGTGAGTGTGTTTTCTGAGGCTATACATATCAGTTGTCTTTGGCTTACTCAGGGATTTTTATTCCTTTCTTTAAGTGTCAAATAATTAAGATATTTTTGTATTATTTAGAAAAACCTTCAGACCTCAGAGAGTGAGAGAGATATATAGATAGATAGGTTTGGGTTTGCAATGCAGTCTGTAATACAGTGTCAAACTACTCCACTTGAGAATATTTTAGTACTTGAGATTATCTGTAATTAACTATACAGTGGATTAATTTCCTTTCTTTTCCTGGTTCTTTGTAAATATGTGAGATATTCTTAAAGTCTTTGTAGCTGTTTTCACTCTGCCGTGTTTGCCATTTTCAGTTTCTGATGGGAGTTCACGAAGATCTGAAATTACGATGCTAGAATGAAGAGCGTAAAAGGGAAGATAGTAGATCTGCGCTTATTTATATTCAGAAGGCATACCATTGTGGGTGGAGGAAAGGAACACACGTTTCAGCTTCTACATTATCATTTCATGTAGGCCATTTTGATTTTATCGGAACAGATTAAGTCAAAGGGAAATGGTTCTTCATTTTCTACACATAGCAAAATGAGGCATCTTTGACCTTGTAAAGATGAGTCTAATCTTGCTTTCTCTGTAGAAAAGAAAGTAGCTGTGACAATAATATTTGCATTTGCTTTTCTGTAGAACAAGAAAAAATTTCAAGAGCCAGGCAGAGTAGGGATATGGAAGTCTTTTCTCCATCCCTATAAAAATAATCCCACTTCAATAGTACATCAATACATTTTTTTATCAATATGATCTAACATAACCAACTGAAATATGAAAAGTAGTTTAGTACAAAACTTCATTCAATAAAATGTTAGCTTTTAAGCAGCTCTTCTCGTATCATAGGAAATCTTACATACATCAAGGTCGTCATTTTTTTTTTTACAAGCATTAACTTTTCAGTTTGAAATAAATGGAATGAACTTTGTAAGGAAACTCAAGGATGTTTTTCATTCATTATGTAAATGTGTTTTGATTTTTGTAACTGTACTCTCTAAAGAAACCACCAGACTCTTCTACTCCATTTTTACTAGCAGAAAACTTCATCAGGCAGCTGAATTAACCTGCTAAGGCAGATTCCATGCTAATGCGTGCTGATCATTGGGATTGCTTTCACCACATTTAATATTTAAGGTTATTTATCCTTGTGTGAAGTTCTTCCTTGCTGGTGACTGTGTTCAGACTAGGAAATGCTTAAAGCCGTTCTACACTGTCCTTCTATTTCTTGCTTGCCTGGAAATGGATTTGCCCAGGGGCTCGGGCCTCCTTGCAGGCGTGCAGTTGGGGCTGTTGCCCACCCCGCAGGACCGTGCTGTGTGTGCCCAGTCCTGCTCCTGCTGGCGAGAGCTGGCTGGACATGCCCTTCGGGAGGCGGCCGCTTTCCATCTCTCCACTGAGTCATTAGTTGTATTTCATTAATTGGGTCAAGTTTCAGGGCTGTTCACCTAAGCTAGTGGCAGGATGAGCCTGACTGCTGCAGTCTCTCAGAGCATAGTTAGGTATATTTGCAGAGCTTATCCAGGACCTTGCAACTGGAGAATAATTGTGCTTTTCCTGGTATCAATCTATTCGCCAGTGAGGAGGAGAAACTGAGTAAGAATACAAGCGAGAGGCAGAAGTGCAATTCTGAGTAGGCTCATGCTCTAATTGACCCAATGCTTTTAGTTCCATACGAAAAAGTCTGCTGGTCTTCAGTTCTTGCCCCCTCTATAATAAATAGCACATTCATATCTTTCAAATGTCATTAAAATACAGCGCACTTTGAGTGATCTATTATCTTCCTTTGGGGCAGTGCAAATGTGTGAGTAAGGACAGATTTTGATGTTACTAATGCTGACTTGGTAACCCTTCCTCATATGTTAGGGTTGGGATTTTTTATATATATTTACATCTTTTTATTGGCTCTGAAAGTTTGATCAACGTTGAGGTTTTACTTTATTAAAAATGTTAATCCACAGGGACTATTGCCAATTTGACTTGAAGATGTTTTGGATCACCATCAGGTATTCCTTTTAGCCAAGGGGCTTTCTGTTCTTCCAAAGCCTGCCATAGCTTGTGTGGTGTTAAGTGGTGTGTAGGTAGGGCAGTGGTTCTGTCAAGAGGATACACATTCTCCAGTGATTGAACGGTTTCTCATGCCAGTTAGAGCTGAGAAACTGTTTAATATTCAATGGCCAAATCGTTTGCCATGCAGACTCTGAGTTTTTTTAGAACTTAGTTGTGGTGTTTTGTTTCTTGAGCAAATCTTGCATCATTCATAATGCTTGGTATGATAATTGTGTAGCTCCAAGTTGTGGATAAGAACCATGGATTACTGTTACTTTTATAATCTATATTAGATATCTGATACTGAGTATGGAAAGAATCCTACCTGAGGAAACTATTAGAGAAATAATTTCTTAGTTTCTTCTAGTTTTACAGCCTTATAGTTGCAGTGGGTTAGCTCCATTCCTGACATCAGTCATAGCCCCATTAAACCAGAGAAGTCGTACCCATTTTTATGCCAGCATGGAATTTGGCCCCAAATACTTTGACAAAAATATCTGGAAGCATGTTGATAGCCAGTGTGCAGCAGCTTGAAAATCTGGTTCACTTTTTCAGAAGTGCAAACTACTGTGGAGCCAGTTCCCGCTCACAGGGGTGTTTTTTAAAAGTTATGTTGCTGATCTATTTGATGGCTTGTCTTGCTCCTGTTAGATGAAACACTAGCTGAGCCTTCATTCAACTGCAAGACTAGCAGTGTTTTCATTTAAGTACTGCTCAGGCTGTAACACAACACCCCCAAATTTTTTTCTAAATAAAACTAACAAATGCAGCTTGCTGCTGTTACACAGGACGGTAGCTTCTGGGCTGATTCTTCCTTATCATTCTGTGCATAAGGGCTTAGGATTTATGCGTTCTCTCTCCAGTAAGGAATGGAGTGCTCGTCATATTAGGCAGTTAATCACTGATGCTCCTCTTGGCTTGACGGTGAAATACTGTAAGGTGGGGAAATAAAAACTGGTTTTGGAATGCATGCTCTGATTTCAAAGGTAAAAATGTGTAATAAGCTTTAATTACTTACTCCCTAGTAAGAAATAAATACATAAACTTCTAAGCATAATTCCAGCTGCTTATGTCTAAATATATCTGTTTAAAAAAAAAAGTAGTTATAATAGCAATTAGTTTGTTCAAAAATGCATATTGTGCAAAAGAAAACAGTTTTGGAGCTTATTTGGCTTACCAAAACTTGAAAAATTAATCTGAAATGTTTTGGACGGATCAGAGTCAGAAGAGGAGAATTTTATTGTGTGAAAATATTTTATATTCTTCGCATAAACAGGGACTTTTGCACATACCTGCTTAAACACGGTTGCATGCTAATCCCATTCAGTGTTCATCTTGTTGAAAACTTGTCAGACTGAAAACATTATTGTTGAAATTTTAACCTGCTGTCACTGAGCATGATGTTACTAATACAGTGCCACATTTACCTCATTTTTAGAAGGAAAATCTACTTACAGAATCCAAACGAGCTGTTCAGCTATTTTAAACCTGTCCTGTAAAAGTGCTGATGCAGTCAAGAAACATTTTCATGCCTTATGTAAGCTTTGGGTAAGCAGATGGATTCAGTCTTTAGTCATGGACTATATTTTTACATAAAAAAATGCTCTCTTAAGAGTTCTTCATAATCAATTTTACATTCTGCTGCTCTATGTCCAGAAATTGCAAAGACAGGGTTAGATTTACATTTCACTGTGTTTACCTTCTCATAATAAAATGTTTACCATATTTCCATTTGTTATACACTTTTATTTCCAATGCTCTCCTTTCCCTTCCAGATTTCATCATTTGAAACTGACTTGTGAAATTGGACCTGGAAATTGCGGTCCCATAAGAAGTCATTTCAGTAATGCTTTGCTGAGTATCCCAGCGAAAGATAATTTGTTGTCTTTAAATTACTTAAAAGCAAAATGCTGAAATTGAGGGTTCTTCAGGGCTTTTAATTTTGCATGTTTTAGAATTTAAACACTACAGTCGTCTTCGTTGCATAACTAACCACCTGAGTCCAAATAACTTTTTAAGGTATTTATTAATTCTTTTGATTATGGTAGAGATGAGAATAATAGGTGCTGAGGGGAAAAAAAAAAAAAAAAGCATGATCTCTGTTTCTTAGGAGGTTGTCCAAGCTGAATTTCTTAAGTCTGTGACAATTCAATGAGAAATCTTCCCCTGGCCCCATCTCTTTTCTTTTTATATATTTGATGAGGAATTTCCTTTATTCTCTTATATATAGATGAAGAATTGCCTTTAAAATTTGAATGGCAGGAGGTGAGGGTAGTGAGATGATAGATCCCATCCTATTTAGGGTACAGGCTTCTGGCACAACTAGAATGCTGGCCAAAACATCGTGGATTCATTAAGAAAGCAATTTCTAACTCCACATTTGGGCTATATACAAACGAGATGCATCAGTGATTAGAATTTTCTTTAGTATACTTACTTGATGACTAGGAAGTTATAAAAAATGGAGGTAGGTAATACCCATGTAGTCGATGCTTGAGTTCCAGTATTCAGTGTGTTTTGTATAATGAGGAATTTTAAATGTGTAAGTGCCTTACTGCTTGAAACAAATGAAAGGTGTTCCCTTCCACAGAGCAATATGGGAATTTCTGTTATGTGGACTCCTACAGACAGACATGTTAAGCCAAAGTAACCAATACTGGTTTGCTCAGAAAGTTAAAAAAGGTTACGTTAGTGAAGAAGTTACCTTTTTTTACAAATTACAGAAGTAATCTGGCATGCCTGTTTTAATTCTGATGATCTTGAT
>NW_009260616.1:6656546-6666101 GCF_000687185.1 Egretta garzetta
CCCCACCCCCAATCTCCCTTCAGAGTTCTGCAGAAATGCGTCTTGTGTGTGTTGTCAGAATGAGTTTGGTCTTCCAGTGTAACCAACAACTTAAAGAAACGCAGCTTTTTGGAGAAGAGAATTCAGCTGAATTTAGACTATGCCACAGCCTGTGGTGTGTGTACCTTCAAACTCTAGGTCTCAAACAGGCCCCATTGACACTAATCTGTGAAGATGGAAGCACTGAGGAGCACAGGGCATGGAGATGCGCTTGTAGATAGGCTGGGACTCGGAGCAGTTTAACAGCGTTTCAGTGGAATCCAACTTGAACTGGCATATCCTGTTAACATAAGTTGGCAGTTCTTCTGGGGTGGGTATCTTGATGGCCTAAACCATCAAACAAGCTTGGTGGAGCAGCTCTGGGATCTCTGCCCAGCCCTTCATTGCATGGTGGGAGGTGTGAACCAAAACCGTAGTATTTGTTTTACATCTTCAGGTAGCTTCAAAATGGATACTGTAGGGTTTATTTCTTCTTCTGGGATTACTTCCTTTCCCAGAAAACAGTGGAATTTTACTTTTTATGATCTAGATTTTCTAAAGGATCTGGTTTTTCTTACTGACATTTCTCCCACTTCTGTCCATCTATTGGAAGTCAGGTGCCAAGAATAAGCTACTTTTCTGAAATTATCTCAAATTCTATGAACTTCTGGTAGAAATTATCTTTTAAAAATATTGAAGTTATGAAAAGGTAATTAGCAGAAGGAAATTGATTAATAATGGGGGGGTAAGAAGAAAAGTTCTGCTTAGAAGGTCTGCCTATTGTAGATTCATGATCATAAAATGGTTTTACTATGTTTGATTTCCTCCACTAAGAATTTGTGAAGGAATGAAGGAAAACAGGGAGAAATCAAGATGAGAAGAGTATCTCTTGAACCTTTTCTTCTCCTGAAATTCCTGAGTTTCTCAGAACTGTAGGAGAGACTTCCCCACCACCATGCCCACCCCGGGGTTCTTGATTGGCAATATAGCTGTCACTTGCGGTGTTATTTCTTCATGAAGCATCACACGGGAGTGTTCAATCAGGATTCAGCTTGCGTATCTGACGGTTTTGGTGATAGGGAATTTGATTTAGAGCCATACTACAATAAATTATAAGTGAACTATCGCTCTTACAGATATCTTCTATTCCAGTATTATTTCCAATTTTTAGGCATTAAGTCATTCTGTAACCCATTGAATAGGAGGCACCATGTATCAAAATACTTCCTCAATCTCATGAGTTACTGTTTATTTTAAAAAGTTATTTCCTTAAACAAAATTCTTCTCTCTTACAACCAGCAGGCACACAACCAAAGTGCTGATAATTTTTTTTCCGTTATCTTTCTATTGCATTTAGCAGATAACTATAACTTTTTGTTGCATAGTATTGCAGCAATGGTCTTTATGCTGTAATAACTTGCTGAAAATACTCAGTAGTCTTGGGCAATATTTTACAAATAATCCATCTTCAAGTTGGTATTTTAAATGTATACCAGTAATCACTGTTGAGTGCGCTACCTTTGTGGCTGCTTTAGTTTGTGTCAGTGTTTTGTAAAGGATTATTTCCTGCTACCCTCTTCAGAGTGCCTTTTAATTTAGGAGGTCTAGAGACGGTTCAGTGAAGTCTTCTGTTGAATCTACCGTAGTAATGTCTGATTTTTAAACTTGTCCTGATGAATGTATAACTAAAAATCCTGTTCTTTAAAAAGCTATAGTAGACACAGGTTGTATATGCACATGTACCTGCATGGATACAAGGGAAGGTGTTCTGCCAATGTTTGTCCTGCTGGACAGGACCTTTTGAAAGTAAGTGAATTTTTTAACAGTTTTATTTTCAAAATGTTTACCTCACTAGGTGTTCAGTAGTAGGTATGTCTCTGTACTGCTTCACTTTGCTAATTACAATCGCGATCATGGTAGGCAGTTTAATTTAAAAGACTCTGCGATGAATCTGGTGTCCATACTGAGAGTGAAGTTCGTAAGTCCAAATTTACAGTACTTCATTTCCTTTAAAGGCATTCCTTTCACTTCAATATCCCCAAGCCCCTGTTACCAACAAACTGAAAAAGTGCTTCCCCATGATGAAATGGAAGAACGTAAAGTAGCATTTGACTGCACTCCACCTGTCTTAGAATCAATATTCAGGAATGGGGGGGGAGGTGGATTTCATGAATTGTGGGAAGACCTATGTTGTAGAGTTCATTCACTTGCACACAAGGGGTTTTACAATGTCATCTAGTAACATCTACCTAATAAAGCTTTGAAAATGAAAAATCAAACTTGTCTGAATGTTTAACTTTTTTTCTTTAAATAAATGTATGCATAAATGATACTTGACTGGTTCCAAGTTGTCTTGCTTAATTCTATAATCTTTTTTGATTCTTATCCTAAAAAAATCCCACCAAACTATTTAAACTTCACAATCTTTGTGTTTGCAAGCACTGTTTACAGTCACTTCAGTCTTGAACTGGTTTAACACTGAAAATGAAACCAGAGGTAAAAAGCCAGCTTACTGTGATGAGTAGTTTTGTGTAAAATACTCCCTGCCATGTGGTGTCACATCTGGGCTACTGCTTTCATTTTAAAAGCATCTTAAGATGCAACACAAAATTTTACCTTCTCGTGAAACCTTAAAATGTTAGCTTAAAATAACCCAGTACAAAATGAGGAGGAAAATACGCTGGAATCCAATTTTCCCATTCCCTTGTAGGACTACTTCCTAAAGCTCCCTCTCCTTCAGAGACTGTTTTCAGAGAAAGCAGTTTCTAGCTGTAAACTTGAAGTTTGTAATCCATTAATTGAACTGGTTCCTCCTTTCTCTGCAAAGGAACTGTCCTCAGTTTCCACACTTAGTGAACTGACACTATTGATGGAATGTTTTGTCTGATGTGTTGGGGATTTTTAAACGCTATGCCTGATCATGGAATTGCATTTGCATGCTTAGGCACGGGCAGACAAGGTAGCGCAGTTTCCTTCTGTAGGAAATACAGCTGCAAAACAAGTCACTGCAGTGAAATAATGCAGCAAAAATCTTGAGGCCCTTGCTAGGTGCCTCTGGCCAAGGACAGGCCTTTCAGCCCTCTCCAAAACAGTTAAGATCAGCAACCAAATGTCAAGGCCATTGTGCCAGAGGTTCCTTATCTGCGGGAATTCTAGCGTGCAGTCTGCAGCAATGAAAGGATGGTCGGGAGGCCAAAGAAATCGATATCCCTGGAGCTGAAACTGAAGTTAAAGGCTAACTTCTCATTTACAATCGCAAACTCTTTGACAAAAGACAGAAAAGCAGACTTCAATTATAAACATGGTCTCTCTCCAGGTAAATGGGGCTAATGTGCTCCACAGAGATTAGATATACAACTGTCATTTTTAGACACTTTCGTTCAGATGACTGATGCGCTTTTGCAGGTGCTTGAAACACTGATTATAGGAAATAAAGATACATATTTTCCCTAAATCACTAACACATTTCTGCCTGCTTATAAGAAATTATGCTTAATAACTAAAACTAATTAACATTCCAAAAATTTTGAGTGAATATTTTAATATCTCATGTGTTTGCCTAGTAGTTTGGCTTCAGCAGCAAAAAGAGGCACTGGTGTGTTGGAGTGTGGGATATGTGAAATACTGGCTAAGAGAACAGTTAAAATCGGCAGCCACGTGGGTAAAGCTGTCATGCTTTGGAAAAGTCAGGATGGCTTTTTTGAAGGAGTCTTGCCTTACCAACGACGAAGTTTGTCACGTCAGCAAGTCCTCTTGTTTATGTAGCCTATTTGAATTCCTAGAAATCTCTGTTGGAATGCCTTACTAATAGGCTGAAATGAAACCATGTAGTGATGGGCTAAGAAAGGATCTCACACGGATGATGTGGACGTTGTATGGTCGGAAGATACAAAGCAGTTGGAGTAAATAGCTTTTGCGGTGGAGGGAGGATGCCAGTTGAACTCTGCAGAGATCTGTGCTGGGACTTTACTCTGAACGTAATTTGCAAATGATGTGAAGAAAAAGGTAAGTGGTAGGGTAACAAATGGTGCCGGTGATGGAGAGTTACCCAGGACAGTAAAAAGGAGCGCTAGTAATGATGATTAAATGAATGGGTTTTGCACAGTAACAAAATAGAGGAAGGTTCTTCAGCATGGGAATGGTACAACTGGTATGTAATGGTTATCATGATTGTAACAAAGGTCTCTGTATTTGAGTGATGTGGAAAAGACAAAACAGTGTCTGAGTATGCCTTTATCTGAACAGATGATGAACCAGGGAGCGTCAAATGAGGCCAGCGGGAGCTGTAACAAAAAAAAAAGGGGAATCTTCATGCAAACAGCGAAAGACTGGTGGAAACTCCTGCTGAGGGATGTTGTAGATGCTGAGGGCTGACGTGGAAACAGGAGCAGTTTATAGGAGAGAAATTTGTGTTGAGTCACTAAATGCTCTGTCTGTATGTGTGGAGGCCTGGACAGTAGTAGATGCCAGTATTCGTTGGCTGTATCTTGCATCCTTCCCCAGGCATCTGATTTTGCTGACTGTCAGCGATAAGATATTGGGCTCCCTGAGTGTCATTCTGACCCATTATTTCTAGGTCATCCTCTTTTTGTCTTTGTACTGGAAGTCACTACGTAGGGAGAATGTCACAGTAGATGTCAGCAGCAATCCATGGGGGATGGTGGGGAGATGGCCTCTCCCATCCTCCTTGTCTGTGGAAAACGCTACCCCACCTCTCCTCAGGCAAGGATGCTGATTGGTAAGATACGGATTTGCAAAGTTGAGCAGTGGTGAAAGGCTGTCTGCTTTGTAGTGGGCTATTCTTGCTATCACCCTAATTTGTTCCACCTGATCTGACCGATGTTCTTGCCTCAACCTAATTTCCGCCCAGCTTGTCCACTTACCCTGGTTTGGATGTGCTCAAGGTCACCTCAGCCTTTCCCAGGCCATGTTTTTTCCTCTTCCTTAACACTTTCCCTGTTGGAATACTGAGATGATCTGAAGCTGAGCTTTGGTTTTGCTACTCTGCAAGAGTGAGGGATGGATCCATGTCCATCTCCTGTGCTGGCCTAGACTTCACCTCCTTGACCAACTTGGAAATAAATAAATAATACTGCTTCTTTCTAGAAACCTTTATTACTTGATGAGACAGCTGCAATTCTAGGTGCCCACTGCCCACTTTTGCCTGCCTTCTGTCTAATCAATTGCATTTTATTTTTTTAATTATGGTTTCTGTACTGTTCTTTTTCATACTAAAAAATGCTGGACAGTCTCCCAAATCTCCTAGCAGATAGAAGGAAAAGTGCAGTAAATCAAAATAAAATGATAAATGCAGTTAAGCCTGAAAAGCAGCATTGTGTGATTAAATAGGACTCTGCTGGAGATTCCCTTGCTGAGAACTGAGAACTTGTACACTCCTCATTTTGTGATTTGTATTTGTTTGTTGGTTTGTTGTGGTTGGAGTTTGGTGGGGGTTTTTTTAGTAGCATGTGTATGATGCATCTAAATAGTTACCTGCATGCTTGTTTTGGGGGGGACTTTTTGCTTCAGGTTAGGTCTGGGGCATCGTGGTTGGTTGTTTTTTTGAGGAGTCAGTGTGAGCCTGCAGGATAGTGAGGGGCGGCATCAAGCCTGAAGCCTTGCTGAGAGTGGGTTTGAGCAGTAATACCTGTGATGCGCTGCTTCCCCAGTCACGGTCCTGATGGTACCATGTGGTCTAATGAATAAAGAATCATTTCAGCATCCACATGCGGCATCCAAGGCACCGCAGCTGGTTCCTGCAGCGGTTGTAGAGGACAGGATAGAGCCAGGGGCTGCCAGCAGAGACCACCGCGGTGGCCGCTCGGTCGCCCAGCCCGGCTCCGTGGTTGCCAGCCTGCTGGCGGCCCAGGCGCGATTGTGATGATTGCCCTCAGCTGTCCTCTGCCTGCCCCTTCCCACTTAAAAACCGCCATGCAGAGTTTCTTCTTTTAACTCACATCTTGTCAAATAAAAGTAACGGCAGGCTCAAGTCTTGGGTGCCTTGCACCAAAACAGCTTGGCGGAGCAGAAAATGTTTGGCTGGGAGAGGGAATGTCAGGAAGGACGGCGTGGCGTCATGAGCAGCGCAGCATGGCAGCACCCACCCTCCCTCCTGGCCTCCGTGCCGGCAGGCTCCTGGCTTCTCACCGCTCACCACAAGCCTTCCTGATTTAAACTTTTTCATTTTCAAACAATGTCTGTTTCAACCTTTAGTTTAGGCATATGTTTATTATTTATTACAAATGCTTCCAAAATGTGGCTTCATTTTAATTTCATCTGACTTTTATGAGGTGGTGGACAAGTCAAAGCTAATAATAAATGGGTAGTGGCAAACCTCTGCCAAATCAAACAAACATTAACTCAGCAGAGCTTTCCAATAACGCCTTCAACGTTTTAGACCTTCAATGTCTGCTGTTGCCTTTTTCTCAAATGCCTTTATAACAAGCACTCTGTCACCACTCCCCTTTATGATGTTATTTTTAAAAAACAGGTTTCTTCACATTACAGGCAACATATAGCCTCCATTTAACTATCGCTTACTTATCCATTGTAGTCTTGAATTAGCTATTTTTCAGCTTTGGACCTTGGAAACGAGCGTAGTGATGTGGTCTTTCCCATAGCAGTAAAAGGAGACAAGCGAGAGAAAGGCTGACTTTTCCTCTCCCACAAATGAGCACTCGAGGCCTAAATGTGACTGTTGGCATTGTACATCATAAAACCCAGCCTTCGTGGGGACTCCTCGTCGGCCTGATGGGGGATAGATGGAGCAGCTGTCTCTGCCAAAGCTATTTGTTCAGCTGACAGCCTGGCAGGCGCAGAGCGCTCCGAAAAAAGTGGCTGAACGTGAGCTGCAGTAATTGCTTTGGTTGTGGTAACCTGTCTGGAGCTGCCATTTTCGCCAGCTGCTCGAGGGGTAAGTGTGGGGTATGTGCATGGGAACTCAGTGGGTTCCTGGACTCGGTGTGCATGTGTAGGGTGCCTGCTCCTCCTCAGTGGTAGGTCCGGTCAAGTCATAGCAGAGCTTTGCACATCCCGTTCTTGCTACTGGAAGAAGGTATGGGACCCACAATGTGCATAAAGGTAACGTATTACCGAGTTCTATTTTGGACTGTCATCTTTTCAGAACACTGTGTAGGTATGAAAAAAAGGGCATCCTTCAGCATGGAGTTTGTCTACTGTGAAGCTGGCTAACAAATATGTCCTAAGCTATGTCACATGGATTTTAGAAGAACACATTCACATGATGCAGTTTATGGTACATATGTATGGTCATAGTATGGTTTGGGTTGGAAGGGACCTTTAGAGTTCATCTGGTCCAACCCCTCGCAGATGAGCAGAGACATCTTCAACTGGATCAGGCTGCTCAGAGCCCCATCCAACCTGGCCTTGAATGTTTCCAGGGATGGGGAATCTACCACCTGTTCCAGTGTTTCACCACCCTCATTGTACAAAATTTCTTCCTTATATCTAGTCTAAATCTACCCTGGTTTAGTTTAAAACCACTGCCCCTTGTCCTGTCACAGCAGGCCCTGCTAAAACATTTGTCTCCATCATTCTTATAGGCTCCCTTTAAGTACTGAAAGGCCGCAATCAGTACTGAAACCCCCCACAGCCTTCTCTTCTCCAGGCTGAACAACCCCAGCTCTCTCAGCCTGTCCTCCTAAGAGAGGTGCTGCAGCCCTTGGACAGCCCTCGGATCATTTTTGTAGCCCTCCTCGGGACCCACTCCAACAGTTCCATGTCCTTCTTGTGCTGAGGGCTCCAGAGCTGGATGCAGGGCTCCAGGTGAGGTCTCACCCAGAGCGGAGTCAAGTGGCAGAATCCCCTCCCTCGACCTGCTGGCCACGCTTCTCTTGATGCAGCCCAGGGTAGGGTTGGCCTTTCTGGGCTGCCAGTGCACATTGCTGGCTCATGTTCAGCTTTTTGTCCATCAGTACCCCCAAGTCCTTCTCAGCAGGGCTGCTCTCAATGCTTTCATCCCCCAGCCTATACCAATACTGGGGGTTGCCCCAACCCAGGGGCAGGTCCCTGCACTCGGCCTTGTTGAACTTTGTGAAGTTCACATGGGCCCACTCCTCAAGGTTGTCCAAGTCCCTCTGGATGGCATCCCATCCCTCAGGTGTGTCAACTGCACCACTCAGCTTGGTGCTGTCTGCAAACTTGCTGAGGGTGCACTTGATTCCATATTACTGTGGTGTGAAAGCTTTTGCTCTCTTACATTTTTTTAATATATATGTAATATGTAATAATAATTGGTACATTATAATGTAATAATATATATGTCATATATTCGTAGATATGTTGCTTAAATGTTGCTTAGGGGAGCCCAGAATACAGACACAGTCTCCATAGGAGTATGGTGAATGCTTCCTCCTTTATTCAGAGTTACAGACATATTTATACTGAGGGATGGGGTCCACATGACATAAACAATGCTTTCATTGGTTCAATAACATTGTCCACGTGCCTCTAGATACATGCTGATTGGTCTAACACACAAACACACGCGCTATCATATGCAAGCCTTGCAATTAGAGTACAACCTGGTTAGTCTGCAAGCTTTGCGATTAGAGCACGTCTTGGTTAGTCTTATCAAGTTCCTTTGTTCTAGTTTACAATACGTGCAAATTCCTCCTTTCAGGGCCCCAAGGACACATTGTCCTTATCAAAGCCGGGATTGTCCGTGAGATCCCATAGTATTTTATGGCCTTGTTGTTCAAGAAACTCCTCTACATAGATAGATAGGTAACAGCAGCAAACCAATATCCTTGCTGGTTTGTCATGTTACGGAACAAAAGAACTGCAGTGAAATAATTAAACTGCTGCCTGTTTTCTTGTCCCTGTACACTTCTAGGTTGTTGTTGTTATTATTATTATTAATTTTTCTAATTTGCTTGTATCAATGGCATTCTTTGGCACTGAAAAATCTCCATTCCAGTGTGGAAGTGTATTTCTTTGCTTCAGTGATTGCCTTTTTATAAAATTATTATCCACCACCTTTAAGATAAGGACAAGGAACTGGGAGACTGTTGTGGATGTGAATGTGTGTATATTGAAAAGTGAAATGTGAACGAAGAAAAGGCTTCACAGTTGTAAAGATGGTGGCAATATAGGATTAGCAAGAAAGGAAAATGACTGTTGAGAAGGCACATCTGATGAGAATTTTGTGGTGGTGTTTAGGTTAGAGACCAACTGTGTTAGACTGAGGTACCTGACAATCTTCATAGAATCATAGAACCATAGAATGTTTTGGGTTGGAAGGGACCCTAGAGGTCATCTAGTCCAACCCCCCTGCAGTGAGCAGGGACATCGCTAACTAGATCAGGTTGCTCAGAGCCCCGTCCAACCTGGCCTTGAATGCTTCTTGTTCTTATCCTTGTTCTTGTTCTTATTTTCTTATTCTTATTCTTTCTTATCCTTTTCTTATTCATGATCCTTCTGAGCATTTCCCAAATGTTGAAATATGCTCTTTAAAGCCACACATGTGCCCCAGCTTGTAGACTGACAACAGCAGCTCAGAGGGACACGGCTTCTCAT
>NW_009260616.1:6666475-6670240 GCF_000687185.1 Egretta garzetta
ATGGGGCCTCCACTACCTCTCTGGGCAACCCCTTCCAGTGTTTCACCACCCTCATTGTAAAGAATTTCTTCCTTATATCTAGTCTAAACCTACCCTGGTTTAGTTTAAAACCATTACCCCTTGTCCTGACACAGCTGGCCCTACTAAAAAGATTTTCCCCATCTTTCCTATAGGCCCCCTTTAAGTACTGAAAGACCACAATCAGGTCTCCCCGCAGCCTTCTCTTCTCCAGGCTGAACAACCCCAGCTCTCTCAGCCTGTCCTCATAGGAGAGGTGCTCCAGCCCTCGGATCATTTTTGAGCCCTCCTCTGGCCCCGCTCCAACAGTTCCATGTCTTTCTTGTGCTGAGGGCTCCAGAGCTGGATGCAGGGCTCCAGGTGAGGTCTCACACAACTCACTGATGAAAAGCAGAGTCCAGTCATTTTTCCTGCCAGTTCCCGTGTTTGTTAAGGCATACAATATATAAAATGTAAAAAATGTTGTTCTATGAACAGAAAGATTAGCAAGGTCTGGTTTCTTGTGGATTTATTTCCCGTGCCCTTCCACCATAACCTGTCTTCACCTAGTGCAGCCTATATGGGCACACTTCTTCCCATTAAATATCTCTAGTTCTGCCCTACGTTCCCTAAATTCTCACCCGATGCCTTCTCCCCCTCTCTAGCTCAGCAAGAATTAGCACATGCTCTACTTTTTTTCTGAAGTGCGTAGGTGCCAATTGATGATTTGCTAGAGCTGTGCCGGTTGCCAGTCCAATTTTCAGGAGCTGGCAGGCTGGCTGGCCTCCCAGCAGGTAACAGCAAGCTGGTGCTTCGCTCTTTCTCTTGACTGAAGCACTCCTGCTTTAGCCGCTCCTGCCCAGGTATTGGTTTTCAGAAATCCTATAGGCACTTGACATCTTTGAGCGCCGCTAGTCTAGGCCACCACGCATGTGTTACATACTCTAGGCCACCGCGCGTGGTGTTCTAAGCCTCATTCCTTTAGAATCCCAGGATGAAGTGCAGATTTTCACATGTGCATAGATAAGGTTCTCCCTTGAACTTCAGCGTGAGGCTTCATTTTTCAAACTTTAACATTAAAGCACAGCAATGGCACTTAATCATTGGAAGCGTGCCAGCTGTACGTTGGATACCGCTACCAGCAAAGGGGCATGAAAATGGATAAAGATGAGGAGAAGAGGTACCTAGACAAACACCAAATAAATTCTGGAGCTAGGAATAGAAATTAAAAGGTACTGATAGTTTTGACCTGATCTTTCCTGGCTATGCAGACTAGCATGGAGTCTGAATATTTCAACAATCTCCAGCAAAAATTTCCTGGAACTGGAATTCCTTTGTGGTGCTGCACATGGCACCAGCCAGACGATTGCTAGAGAAAGATATCAAAGAAAAGTGGCTAATAAAAATAAATTATATTGCTTTCCATTTTTTATTAAATTAAAATAGATTTTCTTTTATTTTAAATTTTTAAAAGTGTGATATTTATGTAAGAAATGAGAAATTACTTAGCAAAGTTATCTTTCAGTCATCACTGTTGTGCAGACTAAAAAAGCTGTGGATCTTCAGCCATGGATCATTTCTGAAACTGCACAAATGATTCAAAATCTCCAGAAAACTTTTTCTCAGTCATTTGAATTTATTTGTTGTAAATAACTCCATTGATTAGGTTTATTCTATAAATGCTCTAGCCTTAAGGCTTTCAGACTTGTGTTGGTTTGGGTTTTTTTTTTAATAGAGAGAAGCTGGTTTAAAAGGATCCTGTCAAATTCTAAGAACCTGTTAAAATAGTTTCAAGTAACTGCTCTTCCACTAAGCTTAACTGTGTTTTTATCATTCAGTTGATCATTTTATTTAGGTCAGAAGCAGAGACTTCTGGATGAATAAGGCTTTGATCTGCAACTATACCTGAGCAGTTAGGCTACCTGTCATGTTGTTCTGTGTATCCGTGCAAAGGGAAACAGCTGTGTACAGCTGTTGTGTACCTGTAATAATTAAATATGCACAAAAAGACTATACAAAAAGTGATGGCAAATGAATGCAGGGGCCTGCCTTCACCATTTTTTCCCTGGAGTATTCCTGTTGTCATAAACTTAAATGCTGCAAATAATCTTATTAATATGTATTTTTCAACTTTCTTGAAATTATTTTTCTACCATCATAACAGCTTCCCCTCTGAGATTTTCCTGTGCTGGGGAAAGAGGCAGTTTTCAGCTAACTCACCTGACCATGTTTGGTCAGGGCCTTGCTCTAATTAAAAAAGCCAGCCAGAGATAGTAACCAGGGACTTAAGAAACTCAGGACAAAGCGATAGACCAGCATAACTAAAACAGAGCAGTTATGCTGTGATAGCTGTGTCAGTGCTTCTGTAAGAATATAAAGTTACTTTATCTTGGAAAAATCCCCGTATTTGCCTTTTTGGAATGCCGGTCTAGAAGCAAATGCTCACCCACGTGTTCCTTTCTGGCCTGGTGATAGCGGAGTTACTAGCTGGCTATAACCTTGCCTATCATTTTGGCCTAGCTGACAAGCATCCACAAAATTTCAGTTCAGCGGGAGCCATGCAGTCCACCAAAGTCTGTCTCCTTACCTAGAAAAAAGAATGGGAAGAGTTCACTTTCAAAAGCCCCATGTAACTATACATGGAAAAAGCTTTCTTACTCAGTCAGATTACGTTAGCAAAGATGCGAAGCCTTAGGAAACAAAGCACTTCATTTTGCTACATCTCTCATGTTCATGCCCCCTTATTTTATTGAGAGCCCACCGTGCCAGAAAAAGGAAATGATCAAGTGGGTTAAGAGACGTGACATTTGATTTATTGTGTGTTAGTGGTTTACATCATGTTTAAGTAATATTGTGTGACGTGCTCTTCTGTAACCAGGCACTTAATGAATTTGTGCAGGAGTTAGCGAAAGTTAAAAACGGCCCAGTAGAAGAACAGCACATCAAGCATATTCGTTATTATAAATCAAATTAAGGCATTTTTATGAGACATTTTGCATGTAATGAAAAGGAAAAAATGCAGCCATTTCACTGAATAAGAATATTGTGCTCTTTGCTTGTGAGCAGAAAGCTAAATTGGAGTAGACATAATAGCTGGAGTAGTGTTCAGAAATGCACTGAAATGGGATAGGGTCGCTGTATGACTGACCTCAGTGGATTTGACGGACGTGAGGTATTTTTGAAAAGGTGCCATGCACTTGGGAGTGTAGCATCGGCCTTACCTGTTTGAAGAATGCTGCCCAAACTTATCTTGTAAAGGGGAAGGAACTGCTTGAAAAATGGGGGGTAAAAGCATACATCTTTGAAAGATTTTTGCAAAATAATGGACTGTAATTATGTTTTCAAAACAGATTTTAGCCAGACGCATACTCTGCATTTTATTGTGCCCAAGTTCAAGGGTAGCCAAAGTTAGAATTACCTCCCTTTTTTGTGTGTAACTGCACAAGAAGGATGTATCACCCGCCGTGTGATTCTGCTGACCCCGCAGAGACTTTTTTCAGAGGCAGCATAACCACGTCCTGCGCAGTCCTCAGTACGTCACTGCCTCAGCGCAGAGGCTCTGGCTCTCTGCAGACTTCACCCCGTGACCATCACAAGCTTCACTCTGGCCTCTGAACATGCTTCTGAGCAGGAGACCCACAGCATCTAAATACTGCGTCTTGAGAAGCCTCAGATACCCACTGACGTAGTTCGATAATGGGGTGTACAAGCAAAAGCTGCTCCACGTGTAAGTCATGATGAGCCCCAACCAGGCGTGTTTGAGTGGTT
>NW_009260616.1:6670259-6688165 GCF_000687185.1 Egretta garzetta
TTCCTGCTCATGCTGAAGAAATAGGGTCCTTCCAGAGCGACCTGTGGGAGCCAGGAAGGGCTCTTAGCTGGGAGCTGTGTAGCACCAGATGGGAACAAACAAGCATAAGAATCAAGGCCAGCTGAAAATGGCCCAGGTGTTCTTAAAACGTGAGGAAGAAACTTACATATCACTCCATTATTTATTCTAGAAATTGCCTTGGTAGCCAGTATACTTTAGAAGGATGCGTTCAGATGTTACGTCTAAAATGGTATTTTTAGATAACCGATAAAACTCACAAATAGTAACCTTTGTGCATCACTTTTTATCCATCTATCTGGTTAAAACTACTTTAGTTGAAACATTACTGCAGGCAGTACAGAGACTGAGACCAATGTTATTTACTCATAATTCAAAATTTTTACAATCTGAACACACTGCTTTCAGCAAGAAGGTGCAGCAGTTTGATGTTGACTCTGTGGAATGCTATCAAGCACTAAGCACACAAATTTTGATCTATCTGAATGCCTTTTCTTAATATGGAATTTTTTTTTTAATTAAGATTTATTAGTTTCACCTGAGAGACAATAAGGCAGATGACTGACTGCTTGCGTGGAAGCATTCAGTTAAAGAGATGAATGAAACTGTCACCATAAAACACCCTAAATATTTTCTTCTGGGCATTACAATCTCAAGCTGGTGGCTTCCATTTGGCACTAAAGCAAAAGGAAAGTGGTTTAAATATTCTGCAGAAAGAAAAAGGACGTGTTAATCACCAGATGGAGACTGTAGATGATAATTATTTTTTTCAATCTCAACAAATGCATTTTTTCATGACCTCTCCCCCCCGCCCCCGCAGTTTAACAGACCACTTAGATTTCTGTAAACTGATTTCTCCACTGATCATAAATACCCTCTTCTTTGCTACCAGAGGGCAACATATTTGCTTCCAATCCCTGCTCACAGGACATTTTTCTCCTAGATTTGCAGTCCCTTTCTACTTCTCAATCAATATTTCGCGCCAGCCTGTGGACATTAGGCAGAACAGAGTGGGAACAGCCACTGCAGGGCAGATCCTCCGAAGGCTGTGGTGTTCAGCCAAGCAATGGCTTACCTGCTCACGCACAACAGTCTACCTGAATCCGTCACTTCTGTACTTCAGAGTTTGTACGAACAAGCTGTGCTGGATCAGGCAGAGTCCGATAACCCATGACTTGAGCAGTGTAAGAACCTGCTGAGCACTCTCCCAGACTCTGCAAGGTCTTCTGGAACAGAAGGGGTATTTTCGTATTTTGTTGTCCCTGCAGATATTTTGAAAAGACATTTCCCCATCATTTTTAAACAAACACAAATTTCCGTAATCACAATATCCCATGGCAGGGCGTTGCACAGCTCAGCACACATTACTCAAGTCAGTATTTCCTCATGATTTTTCAGAAATTGTGACCTCCTACTAACACTAGAGGCTGATATATGTTGCATGGGAAGAGACAAGGAACTATCAGCTGCTGTTCACGGCCTCCATGTCAGTCACAAGACTTCTTTCTCCCTGATGTATATATATTCTGTAAAATCTTCTCCATTCTCCTTTGCCCAACATGTCTTTTCCAAGCTGAGGAGCCCTAGCCTGTGAGGTGTTCACAGAGCCAAAATTCTTCCAATAATTTGACTGTCCTTATTGCTGGCCTCTGTTCCTTTTCCAATTCTGTCAGGTCTTTTTTAAGATGGGTAGAATTATAGAATCATAGAATCGTTTAGGTTGGAAAAGACCTTTAAGATCATCAAGTCCAACCGTTAACCTAACACTGCCATCCCACCACTAAACCATGTCCCTAAGCACCTCGTCTGCCCAGCTTTTAAATACCTCCAGGGATGGGGACTCAGCCACTTCCCTGGGCAGCCCGTTCCCGTTCCAGTGCTTGACAATAGGGTAGGATACTACAGAAGGTAGATTAGATGTGCACATGGTCCTGACTATCTGGGAAAATATGGAATTGTACAATGGCTTAATCATTCTTCATGTATGATTGGCTTTTTTGACTACTAATGAGTAAGGAAGTGGAAGTTCTTTGAAAATGTCTGCTGTGACACCGAGGTCGCATTCCTGAATCCTAATCAGTCTGTACTAGATTGAGATCCGGGCAGATTGCTTAACAGAGTGAAGAGACACTAGAGGTAAGAGGTTGTTTCAATTTTCTTCTTGAGTCGCTTTTTTTTTCCTTGTGGAAAAAGAAGAAAATTAGTTCTGACACCTTTTTTTTAGATGAAGTTGTTTATTACTCCATGTTTCCTCAAATGTAAATGTCTTTCAGTATATATGTACATCTGTATATATATCCTATATGTCTGTCCTGTCTCTTCACTATTATGATCTGAAGAACAGTTCTAGTACACTAAAGCAATTATTCTTTCTATTTTAGAATCCTGTCTCCAGCAGTGAAGAGCCTTCTTGTTTATTGCTTCCAGAAGAACTGCAAGAAACTATGCAGTGGGCAGATACTACATAATCTGGCAAGAGGAAAAATCTTCCTTCTAAGTACCAATAACTAAAATACTGATATATGCCTAGAAGGGAAAGGGCTTGGGTGCTTCCCATTCCTTTCTCACAGTTCTGGTATTCTTGTATATTCAACCAGTTTTCAAACCCCACTTGTCTCTTACCTACAGGGCTAATCAATGTTTTGTTAAAGGATTCAAAATATTCCCCTTTCACCTATCTACCGACTTCTTATGCAGCCTGAGAATAAAAGGGCAGATTTCTTTCCAGAAGGAAAATTCCCTGCTTGTCATTTTCTCCACCCACAGTAGGAAGTTAACTCATCGGAAAAACTTTCAGCCTGCTTATTGACACTGTGGACATATATGTATAGCCAAACTCTTAGACTGAGCAACTTGGTTTGCTTTGATGGTTATGTAAAACAGTCAAATAATGAAATAGTCTATTTCTTACATGCAGATTATTTCCCCCTCTAGTGTGTATATATATATATACACATGCATTATTACATGTTGCAGTATTCATTATTATATTAGAGTATATGTTACTATGCACATATTATATAAGTATGTATATAATTTGAATCCTGTTAAGTACTGAAGGGTTTTTTTTAGTCCTGTTCATCTGACTGCACTATGTTGATACACAGTTATGTTAATTCTCGCACACACCTGTAAGCAGCAGCACTGACAGCAATGCTGTGTTGAACTGTACGTGCAACTATGATGAGGCACGTACACTAACAAATCCTTCCCACCATAGGTGACCAAGGATTAGGACAGCTCTATTTCTTAGCTGAGAGTGGAAGTTTACAGGCCAGACCCCACTGAAGTGCTAGCCTGAACCAAGGAGCCCATCCCAACTAAGCAGGGTGGGTGCTGTAAGGGAGAATTGGGTAGGAAAGCAGAAGAGACAGCAACGTTCTTTCAACCCAAAGGCAGAGTACCAAAGCCTCAGAAAATGAGATTTTCATTACTACGTGCTGCTTCTAGCACAGCAGATGAAAAAGTGGAGCTAACAGAGCAGTTGGAAGCAAGAACTGTTTTCCAGGAAAAACCTGCCTTGAAAAGTGCTTTGTGTGCACATTGGAGCCGTGTGATTTTTGCAGTTTGATTCTAATTGTGCTCTGACAGGCTTGTATCTCCAAGGCTTGGGTTGGGGCAGTGGCTGAGAAAAGGCACTGTTTAATACGATTTGATTAGACTTTTGTGAAGCAGTTAAAAAATACAAAACTAGCAGATAGACGCTGTGTGTCGTAGTGAGATCACTGTGCCAACGTATGTTGTGCAAATACTCCAAAAGTTGTGTAATTTGTTGGCAGTTTTGAACACGGTTTCTGATACCAACATTCTCGCCCCGATCAGAAGTTAATCAGGAGTTAATATGGTTGCAGATACATGGTTGAGACACTTCTACTGTAGTTCAGATGTCAGAAAGTGTAGTTTACATCTCTTTCCCAAACTGTAGTTGTCACGGGGATCTTTCAAGGGAGCGGTGAATAATTTCCCTTGTGCACAGAATGGGGCACACTCAACAGCTGGGCCTGCACCTCAGTGTAACTCTCTTGCTGCTAGACAGCATCCTAACATCTTCAAGGTGTCCTCAAGACAGGTGCCTTCTTCACTTCCCTTCCTTACATTGTTTTCCTTCTGCACTCACGCTCAGCATAACTTTCACAGTTTCCCTTTACAAATCTACCTTGAGGCACATTTTTTCTCTGCCTCTGAAGACAAAATGCAGCCAAGGGCACATGTGCTAGTATGCAAAGGGAGGAGATGGTTCTCCACTGGGTTGTTCCCTTGGTGCTGTGGCAGAAAGACGACGACATGGCCTGATCTGAGAAGGCATCAGGCTGCAATCTCTTTTGCCTCTCTAACTCTGGAGTTCCCATGCATCCTGTACATCATCCTGCCTGACTCCCTGTTGAAGGCTGACAAAATGTTCATTCCACGCATGCGGTTGCTCGACATCTTTTGTAAGAACCAGGAATGTGCAGGTCTGCTCCCTGTGCTAGAAACACCAAGCTCCAGTGATGCCTTGGGAGCTGAGTGGAGGCCGGACATATGCCAGGGTGTGGACCCAGTAGTGTTTCTGAGGCACATGAGCCCCATGCATGCTGGGACAAACAGATGAATGATGAAAGTTCATGCAGTTAGATTCACCGGGTCTCTGAATTATTCCATACTCTCAGAAGGTACCTACAGACTTTGTTAAGCATACAGCCTACAAACTCTTTGTGAGCTGCAGAGAGGACCTGTGCAAGATACTTACTGCGACTCTCATATCAGCCCTTAGGGAGGTCATGATGAGTATTCCAGTGAGTTCATAAAGGCACAGTGTGTTGTTTCATGTCCATCCTGAAGCTGAGTGAGGCAGTGGAGACCTTTTCTCTGGGGCCTAAAAAGTGCTATGTGCAAAAATGTTAGAAGTAGCAGCACCTGGGCGGTCTCCTTCCTACAGCTTCTCCAAAGAGCAACCACACACAGCAGGTGAATGGTAATGCCTAATCTTCAAATATCCATGATATCAAATGATAAATGTATGTTTCCTATGAAAATGTAATACAATTCAAGCTTCAATTTAAACTGTGTTTCTAAAAGGTGACTTGGTTTTAGAGTGTGTGCTTATAGCTTTGGCTAAATGTGTAAACCATTTAGCACCATCCAGTGGTAAAACGGTGTACTGCTTATTCATAGCAGTCTCGGTAATAAAAAAGGGGGCAATTAGAGAGTTGCATGTTATAAACGTGCCAAAGAATCTTTGAATACATTTCACTGAGGTCATTTCAAAAAGTTTCTGAGGCTTTTTCAGGCAAATTACCGGATTTATATGCTTGTGTTTCCAGCAAATCTGTCTCGGGTCAACCGTTGGTTCAGATTTGAATATATCATAGTAACGAATGTCGGTATTTTTCAGTCTAAAGTCCTGAGGTTGAGTTTATTTCCAGAAGATCAACATGGAAATAATGTTCATTTTAGGATAAGGGCTGGTATAGACTTTTCTGTTATTCTCCTTTCTTTGTGATGCCTTCTCTGTTATTCTACTTTCTTTGTGATGCCTTAAAAATACCAGTTCAGTAAAATGGGAGCAGAACTAGTAACCTGCACTGTTACTAGGCTTGCTTAACTTTTCTTTGCTGGCCATTGAATGGGCTTGAATGGGGACAGCCACCAGGAAGGCAGTCTGCAAAAGAGACCACTGTAGGCAGACAAAATGAGTAGAAACGAAATACAGAATTTAAAAGAGTACAATTAATTTGGCTCTAAATGAATAACAACAACAAAGTCCTTTGCTAGGCCAAACCCAATTCTGCAATCTGAAGAGGTTTTAAATTATGCAGTAATCATGCATCATTTCAATTAGTACCACCCTTGGTACAGATAACACTTGATATATGCATAACTTGATTAAAGAAATAATTGACCTACCTGTGGGGTAAAATGATCTGTAATTATCCTGGTTGATTGTTACATAAATGTTTGTAATTTTGTCACTGTGTGATTATCAAATAAGGATAAAAAAAGACCTTTTTGTTCTACAAAAAAAAACCCCAAACCTTGCTCCCGTTAAAATAACCTTTTTCGTTACTTAAAGATTTATTTTAATGAGAAGCAGACTTTAGGGGATGAGATCACGCAACTGAAGAGAGAGAAGAGACAGGCAGATGAACTGATCTCTGAGGCAGGAATTAAACAGGCAGCAAACCAAACTGAATAACAGTGAACAGAAAATCCTTATGTTACAGTCAAAGGTATTTTTCCTGCTATCACTGAATAACTCAAAGCATTTATTTGGATTGACTCCTCCTGTTTATCTGAGGAGAAGTATCTGACACAGGGAGTGTCTCCATTTTGCTGTGGATACAGGAGATGAAATTCAGCTGATCAGAAAAGAAAATTATTACTGTTACAGTTTAAATTCCTGTCTTTAAATCTACTATTCAGTCACATAAACAAAACATTTTAGTAACAGCTGAAGAATTAATTCTCTACTGTTTGTTTGAAATCAGTGTTAACTGGGTCTAGGATTCTGATAATGGGAAGTAGAGAGCTTTTGCAGACTCTAGTAGGCTCCTTGAAAGTCAGGATGCTCAGCATCTTCCTACATCCATAGCTTGTAATGTTACAGTTCTCATGTATCTCTTGGACTTCCAAAAAGGAGCATGAAACTTTGAAGTGTCTTTTTTGAGATCTCGACCAAATTTTAGGAAGTCATGTGCAGAAAAAACCTCAATTTTTTTTTAATTAGTTTTTTAATACTGGATAGACTTGACTGCAGTAGCTTGTCCAACATCAGGAAAGGAGAACGCGCTCTGAGAGAGAAAAGCTGGTGATGCCAGCAGTAGGCAAACGTGCACAAAAACACTCTTTCAGTTTCTCCCAGCGTTAGATGCTAGAATCCCAAATACAAATACAAAGAAGTACGTAGTACTTAATAAAATGGCACTCCTTAATGATTAATCAAGGCCAAAATATGTAAGGGTGCCTCTTTTAAAGTATCATAGAAGACAGACAGACACCTTTCAAAGAACACTGGGGAGAGATACAGGGAGATGTGCTGAGTTTTACAAAGCCACAACGATCCTTTTGTGTAATTCCCTGTATAGACCTCAGCCACTCACTGCAGCAGAATGATTGAGAGCAGTGCTCTGCTGTCATCCTCCAAAGTGCAGCACTTGGAGGGGGGAGAAGGAAGGGTTGCTGCAGGCAGGGACGGCGATCCAGGGAATGGCAGCACAGTGCTGTGCAGGCAGAGGGGTCCAAACACCAAGCCAGCTCCGAAATGGGAGCCACGTATCCCCACATTAACACAGCGCTGAATCCAAGCTAGCGCGCTTTGCCTTCAGCTCAGCTTTCTGGCTGGGGCTCTGTGCAGAGCTGCCTCGCGCCCCTCGGAGCTGCAAACTGCTTTTCGTGCATGCCTCAGAAAGCTCTTGTAGGCATACTCTGGGTAATGGAGTGTTTCATTCCAGGCCTTTGAGAGGACGCTGCTGCATAGATCACACACGTCCTTCGGCTTGATCCTCATGTCATCTTGACCCTCCCTGAATTTAAAATTTGCAACACCAAAGGAGCAAGCAGGGATGTCACTTTATCACATGGATAAAACCATGGCTTTGCAAGTGGAACTTGCTTTAAGAAAAATGCAAAAGTACACAGACATGTTAAAAAGGAATATGTAACCTGTGATTAAATTGTATATAGAAATTAGGTGGAAAATGAGACACCATTAGAGCCTTGTTTTGTTTCTAACCATTCATGACGTTTCACACGTAAGCTGTTAGTTAACCAAAATTTGAATGCTCAATGTTATTTTGCCTTCTTGTGTGTGTACCCTTACCAAGCTAAAGCAATGTGTAGAACAACAAACAGCCATAGAGCAGCCAATTTCTAAAAAGATAAGAGACGTTCTGAAATTGCAAAGGGCTGTGCCTGGTATGGAAGAGAAAATATTTTTTTAAATAGCGATGGTGCAAGAACAGATAACAAGCAATATCAGGTGATTTG
Source organism: Egretta garzetta (assembly GCF_000687185.1). Classification (NCBI taxonomy): domain Eukaryota; kingdom Metazoa; phylum Chordata; class Aves; order Pelecaniformes; family Ardeidae; genus Egretta; species Egretta garzetta. Next base: position 6,678,243 of record NW_009260616.1, read on the forward strand.
GTTTATGGCAGTTGGGATTTTGAGGGCACAGGACTCAGTTCTAGAGCCATTCTATTTTCAGTCATCGGCTGTGCTCTTAGGGAGGCTGAACTCACTCTAACTGGGCACCCAGTTCTCCGAATGTCCTCTGCTCATCATGATGGATTGCTGACAGTTCTTCCTTATTCACTTTTTTAAAAAGAAAAAAAAAAAAGAAATTTTATTCTGCTATTTGCCTCCTTCGGGCACCCCTCTGCTCTGGCGTGGGATCCTCCCCGGGCTGCAGATGGAGATCTACTCCAGTGTGGGCCTCCAGGGGCTGCAGGGGGACAGCCTGTCCCACCATGGGCTGCACCAGGGGCTGCAGGGGAATCTCTGCTCCTTCTGCACTGACCTTAGTGCCTGCAGGGCTGTTTTCTCTCACATCCTCTCACTTCTCTCTCCCCTGCTACTGTTCCCCAGCAGGTTTTTTTCCCCTCTTCTTAATTACATTATCTCTGGGTATAAATACCTGATGCTTGCAGTATTACTGGGGCAGCCTCTGGGCTTTGCGTGGTGCTGTGGGACACAGGCAACACTGTCTGCAAAAATGGAAAACCCGGGCAAAATGTCAGCAAGGAACATGTGTGTGGGGACAACACAGAGGAGCTCCAAAGGGATTCCAAAAGCAGACCAGGTGAAGAAGAAGAACCAGCTGATGGGCCTGTGAATCATAAAATTACACTTTAAAGTTTCACAGTGGGTGGTTGGTGGGGGGATGTCCCTCTGCCCACAGCTGTGGGGGAACTTACAGCTACCTCTGGGACTATCACAGGGTGCAGGCTATATGTGTTTCCTTGTCCTCGGGCCGATGTCCTTGTACAAAGTTTTTGTCTGCATGAGTTAAATCGATTAGCTAGTGTTTCACTTGTGATGTGTGTAGTAGCAATATGTGAGTAGAATGTGTCTATGCTACCACTCCTGTGGAAAGCTGTTTACTATGCTCTTGGGGAGATGGGAAGCTTTGGGGGTATAAATCCACTATTTGAAGCTGCTAAAAGGTGAATTGCTGGTCTGAACAAAAGCCTAGTAGAAACATGACTTGCAAACCAGGACACTTACTGCTTACACACGGTGACAAGAATGTCCTTTAAAAGAAATAAGTGATTGCAGCAGGGGTGGATGCACAATGGCACACAGACTTGGTGAATATGCAACCGTTCTCCGAACACAACATGGCATTAGGTACATCTTAACAGTGACTCTTCTATACAGACCTCTAGCCCACATCTAGCTCCACAGAGCAGGATTTTGTTGCCCAAAACCAGGCTCTGCCATGTCACTTCAGGTATTGCAGGGAGTCTCACCTGGCCTGAAGCTGCTGCTCCCAAGTAGCACAGGCCTGCCATCAGGGCTGTGCTGCACCTCTCTGCCCTACCAAGGCATCTCAGGCTCCCCAGGAACTCCCAAGGGACACTGGATGTTTGTCTGTAGGTTACCAAGTGTTCTCCATACAGAATAATTCAAGTGCTTAAAGTTAAATGTCTAGTAGTATTCTGGATATCCTAGGGTATCCTGCCTGCCCCAAGATGCCACTTCACAGATCTCCCACGGATCCTGCATCATACATGCCAGCTCATGTGGGTATCTCAGGTCTTCTGGGACACCTAAAACAGTTCTACACATGTATGTTTAGACATTTTAATTGCCTTCCTACATTTAGACACTGAAGTTTAGTCGTACGCCATCTGGTGCTGAAAGATACCATGAGGGATTCAACCCTGAGCTCTTGCTGTTGCAGTTCATCCGAACCACGCCAGGGCTCTGTGTCAGGATGGCATGAACCCACGCCTAGAAATGCTGGGTTTGTTTTGTACTTTAAGATGAGAGATGACCTTTTATTTTGACAAATAGGGTATTTCAGCTCACAAGTTATAATTATATGAACAAATGTTGATTTGCTTATTACAGTACACATATCCTTCAGAAAGTCCTAAAAGCATAATGGCTGCCTTGTAGGAAGTCTCAATGCTGTAGCAACAACACAGCAACACCTCATAGGAAGGAAAGATTAATTTATTTTAAAACAGACTGATTTCAGTCCGTCACACTGTGATATCCACGAACCCCGGGATGCATGTAAGTGGTTTGCTGAGCCGTCAGGCATGAAGGCACTACGCCCAGGCAGCCTGCCCAGGATTGCTTGCAATGACATGGGGGAAGAGGGTCATCAGGCTTGGAGCCCCTCCTCACACTTCCTGGGTGCTTCTTAGGAGCATGCTGCTTTTGGATGTTTCTTATCACATCCTTCAGAAAATGACTGTGATTTATCTCTCTACCTTGTCCAACCTCTGTGTCCCCAGGATGTAGTCATTGTCTCCATTTCAGGTCTGACGCCTATAGGTGTCAGCAACACATGCTGTAGCCCTTCTCCTGCTGGTATTTTGCTCTCAGGCATTCACATTCCCTCTCCATTCATACCAGTATAAATGTTTTGAATACAATTTTCCACAGCCCCGGAAGATTCTTCAGCTTCTCTTTTCTAATGAATTGTAGGCACTTTGGTCCATGCTGGCAAAAATGACAGTTAGCTTTTGCGAGTCATAGGTTTTATTCCCAAAAGCCTCCCAAGCTTCTGGTGTTGCCTCTCAGTATTTCAGCAACCTATTACAATAAACTTCCCAGTTTCCTGGCCCAGAATTACAAATTAAGATTACGATTCACTTACTTCTGTGTAATCACGATCTGTAAATTCTAGTCTGAGCCAACCTTCATATTCTCTCTCTCCATTTTATTGGATTCTGGTGAACCGTTTGGCTGTGCCTTCCCACTTGCTCAGCCTCCATACCTCAACTTACATTCTCCCTTTTCATCCCAGACAAACTAGGAAAAAGTTTGAGAGGGAGAAGAAGAGACACTTTCCATTGATAGGACAGTCAGAAATCTGCTCAGTAATGGAAAAAAAGTATTTCTTTCACTTCTAAATAATTGAAATGCTCTCTGTGAGTTGTTGTAATGCTCTGTCACTGGCTGTCATGTTATGTATTTGTCAAAGAGTTCCTCAGTGGCTAATCAGAACTTTATTGGTTATAATAGAAATGTCAGCTGGCATCAGACAAAGATCTTGATCCAGATTCTCTATGCAGCACTTACAGCTGGGAGCAGCTGCTACATTTCTCCTGAGATTAGGAGCACAGTGATCAATGCCAGATAGCAGATACGAAGTTCAGTCCCACAGATCCCTGTTATGAGAAAGTCAGAATGTTTGAAGGAAAACTGAACCATGGAAGAATCAGGCAGACATTTTGTAATTCATATGACTAAGAAGAAAATAATTTTCTGCACATAATTCCATCGCAGAGCATGTTTCATACAATGCTAAGCATTGAAACACAACTTCAAAAACCACACAAGGTTTGTATCTTCATTTTTACATTCTGTTAGTTACAGCTGGAGAAAAAACACTTCATGGTAGGAAAAAAACCCAACTACTCAAATACTTGATCATCAGACCATTAAGATAATTTGGAAAATAGTTTCAGAACCATTAGAACAATCAGGAAAATCTGCTCATTAAAGTGGAAATCTAAGATTTCAACACCGGATTAAATCACTAAAGTGTAACCTCTTCAGCCCTTTTTATTGATTAGAATTCTTGCCTTCCACTGCAGGCCTGGCGTGACATCCAGTGCCAGGTACTATGGCTCACGTGAAGGTAAAATAAATACATAGCTAGAATGCATTCCATATGATTTACATGTGCCTGATACACTTCATGCATCCTTACAGCCTGGAAGAAACCTTAAAAACACCTGCTAGTGTCACGAATGAGTGGAATGCACCTCACTCAAAAGAAAGAAGCAGCAATATGTTTTATTGAGGTAAAATAATAATTTGACAGAGTTCAATGAATTGGATGGAATTTTAAAAAGTTTAATAGGGGTGGACCCCTTTGTTTTCTAAACTCCTTATGGAGCTTAGGTGCGGCTAGGTTCAATCTTAGTCTCAGACTTGGACAATGGTTTAAGTAAAATGGAATTATCTGTACAAAGTTCATAATAATTGAGTAGCTACACAGATTAGTAATGTTTCATTAATATTAATTCAGCATGCTATCAGCCACTTACTGAGGATCTGTTGCGAGTAAGGGATCTCTCCATCTTGGGCAAAGAAGGATCTTAGTTTCACGTAAGGAATCTCAAACCCCAAGAGGCGTCCCTGCTCAAGGGAAGAGTCACCTGGCATGCAGTCCAGCTGCAATTTTGGGGGAGCTCAAATTGGACTTATCCAAATATCTTCCATTGGTAAAAGGTCTCTCTGCCTTGAGGAGCAAGCTTGAGAGGTGTCCCAGCTCCAGGGGAGACCACCACGATGCAGCCATGCTGCCTAGCAGGGAGAGCTCAAAGAAGGCTTACTTAGGCTGCCATATTTATGGAATAAAGTGGTTGGCTCGTAGTCAAATCACACGCAATGGAAAGGTAGGCATGAGACTCCTTGTACCCAAAACATCCTTCCTTCATTGATTAATAAGTCTTGGAAAAGCCACCCACTATTCATGCATTAATTGCATGATCAGTGTTCCAAGCTCATATGCATCAATGCTCACTGTGTGTCACTCTGCTCCTTTGTGGGTTTTCAGAGAACAGATTTAAACTAGAGGAGTTCTTGGCCCAGCTAACCAAACTACTGGTAATCTGGTTAGGGGGTTGAGTGAACCCGTCACAGCTAGACCAATAAGAAAATTCCATTTTGCAGAATTCTGATCTCTTAATAGAATCTTATGAATCAGGAACACGTGTAAAGGAAAATATTATCCCAAAGTAGACACACCAATGTGAGAAAATTAATGTAGTGCTTCTTATTTCCACTGCCTCCTCAGCCCCAACCCTGTCTTCTGCTACATGTGATTTCCTTGTTTACTGAGGAAGGAAGAGGATACAGGTTTGGGGAGAGGTTTCATCTTGATATAAAAAATACTTTTTTTACAGTGAGAGCAACTAGTCACTGGAACAACCTCCCCAGGAACGTGGTAAGAGTCCCCATCACTGAAGGTTTTCAAGATGCGATTGGATAGGTTGCTAGAAAATTTACTTTAGGCTTCCTTTCCCATGAAAGGTTGGAAAAGACGACCTTCTGAGGTCCCTTCCAACCCAGGCTGTCCTATGGTTGTATGGTTCTATGAATTAGTACTTAATTACTGTGGTGGCTTGGCACTGACATAAAGACCTCCACCACATGCCAGAATATCAGTCAGAGGAGCACATGGTGCCTCTGCTCAAAGGCACATAAGAAAAGGTGGTAGACATTTGGGGTAGGGAGCATTGTTGGAGACACCACTGGAGATGCACTCTTTGGAGGAGATGTTCTGTGCTGGAGAAGATATGGCTCTGAGGGACTGCAGTTGTGGGTGACCCATGCTGGGATGAGGACACCCCTAAGGGACTTCAGCCACAGGTGACCTATGCCAAGGCAGGGACTCCCCTGAGAGACTGCAGCTGTGGGTAACTCACACCAGAGTGGGGACACCCCCAAGGGATTGCAGGCCCTGTAAGAGCCCACACTGGAGTAGAGGAAACAAGTAAGAAGCAAGGAGAATTGGAGAAAGAGACTAAGAAGCAAGGAGGAGGAGAAAGAAACCATTACCCCAACCTCCTGCACTACCCGTTGCCTGACCAAGGGGACTGAGTGTGATGTGTTGTGTTGGACTGAAGTTGAGCCTGGGGAAAGAGGAGAAAATGTTTCCCTAGGAGATTGTCTAGTTATCTTCATGGAAGGTTTGTTTTTGGTTTTTTTTCTCAACACCCAAATCAGTAATTAAAAGTTTATGTTAATTGGCCATACATTAAATTAACTGAAATTCCCTGAGTCAAGACCGGTTGGCCCATGACACCTACCCACTCCTGAAAATGACAAGAAGGTTTGACCAGCAATCAGTGTTAAGAGCCTGCTTTGTGTAATCTTCCACTTTGACCATGATGAAGTTACTTGGTCTCCCTGAGCTGCATTTTTCCATTTCTAAAATGAACATACCTTTCAAAAGAGGCATTGTAAATATATTTCATTTTGAGATGCTGAAGTGGAATGGGAGATCACCTGACAATAGAGTGGGGGAAGACCCCCAAGTTTGGGTAAGTTAGTTATTTTTTTTTGTTAAGCAGATCAGAATATTTGCAGAGCCACAGTTGCTGGACACTCTGAGGATCATTTGGGGCATGTAAATACAGACAGAATTGAAAACATAAAAAGTAGAATGGTTACAATTGTCCCTTAATTTCCTCTAACCTCCATGGCAATGAGCTAGCTATTTTCAAAACCTTGCCTCATCTAGCTCACTAAACTTATTTTCATGACGTCCTCCTCTACCCTCTTGAAATACTTTTCTTTAAAATTTACCCCCATTTTTCTAAAATAGCATTCTCTTTGGCCACCCTGTGCCACAGCTCTGTCGAATGGTGGATTTTAACGCTCTACATTTCCAGCCTCACCTATTTTATCACGGACTCATTCTCTTTACAGTGAGCCAGTATGCCTTGGTGGTAAGTGGCAACTAAGCCTTTGCAGGCCTGTGCTGGGTATGAAAAAGCCCTGTTGGGTCTGCCACCTAAAGCCCTGGTTTGGGTCTGTCACCTAATGCCCTGTTGGGTCTGTCACCTAAAGCCCTGTTGGGTCTGTCACCTAACGCTCTGTTGGGTCTGCCACCTAAAGCCCTGGTTTGGGTCTGCCACCTAAAGCCCTGTTGGGTCTGTCACCTAACGCTCTGTTGGGTCTGCCACCTAAAGCCCTGGTTTGGGTCTGTCACCTAACGCCCTGTTGGGTCTGTCACCTAAAGCCCTGTTGGGTCTGTCACCTAACGCTCTGTTGGGTCTGTCACTTAGAGCCCAGTTGTGTTTCTGTCACCTAACGCTCTGTTGGGTCTGCCACCTAAAGCCCTGGTTTGAGTCTGCCACCTAAAGCCCTGGTTTGGGTCTGTCACCTAACGCTCTGTTGGGTCTGCCACCTAACGCTCTGTTGGGTCTGTCACCTAAAGCCCTGTTGGGTCTGTCACCTAAAGCCTGCCATTTTTCTTACGAAATGCATGTATGTGTATCACATGCTGCAGTTTATCCTACTAAACAATCATTCAGCCTGAAGGACCAACAATTTCCACTGGTATTTCACAATTCTTAGTCTGTTTGCACTTACAAGAATTATTCAGTACAGTTTTTCCGCATTATTTTCCATGGAAATTTAGGAAGAGTTTAGGATACTCTGCATCATGCAGAATCCTGCCTTAATCTCTATCTGCAAAATGCATGTGGTTACTCCCTGCAAGCACGGGGAGATCCACTGAAGTCTGATGCTAGATTGAATGGTGTCGCTTTCATGTTGGGAGGACAAAAAACAGTCAGTGTAATGCCATAAATGTAATAAATGTATTTGGTGCCTTTTACTGTTATACTGTGAAAATGGCATAATCTGAAGGGCACAGTAACACGTAAGTATTTCAACAATTGAATAATTTGGGTTTTGTTTTATCCTATCTGACCTCTTAAAAAACACAAACAAAAAGCAACTGTCTTTAATTCCAGCACGATGGGAGAGACAAGGACCTTTCTCAGGCAACAGCTAAGCTGCTACAACTTGATCAAGACCTTTCAAGACAGAAAACAAAGTCTGAATTATGTCAGTCTCTTCAGACAGAAAAGCGGAACAAAATCTCTCACAAGGCAAATTTGATGAGGAGTCTTACCAAATCAGTGGTATATGTGGAGCAATATGAGAATAAGTGCTACTGTACTGCAGGTGGAAAATGAATCTGTTATTATGTGATTAAATGACATAATTTCAATGGGATATTAATTTTATAATCAGATTTACCTTTAAAATGCTGATTCCCTAGCTGCATGTTACAGGAGAAGATTGACTTGTAAATGACTGATTATTTTTCCTCTGTCACTTGCCATGAGATGAATAGGTTACTATGGATCTCACAAAGATTATAGGTTTGTTTTTCTCAAGATATTTATGGTCCTCTTGCACGCAGAACTAGTTTTGTAGATTGCCAATAATTGTTAGGTAAAACACTGCTTGGATTTTCTTGACAGAAGAATGCATTTCTGATGTGGAAAAATAAGTAATATCTATGAATGTAAAGAATAAATCAAATACAGCATCTTAAAGTTTAGTAAAATTTTCTATTGTTCAGTAATTTGAACAGCATATGCCCCTCTAAGATTTTTAATTATGCTTCTACACAGACAGTGTTCCTCATGTTGTTATAGCCCTGTAAGTAAATCGGATGCTCAGTTTTCATTATGCTTCATAGAAACTGCTCAGGCTGCTTTACAAACCTCTGCCTGTATTTACAGGAAAGCACATGTTCTCATTATACTGATAGTTTCACATGTTGCGAGAAATTTCTCTGCTGCTTCATGCATTTGTGGCTGGAGTTGTGTTTGGTTTTTTTCACGTAGAAGTTGATGGCATTTCTGAGCTCAAATCTTGTCACGGTAGGATGTCTCTTTATTTGAAATTATATGAGTACGGGAATTCATTCTTCTGACAACCTCTATTCTCCTTTTGTAAGCGGTAAATTCCAGCCTAAGGAGATGTCAAATCATGATGAAGAGAGGCTTGCCTAGAAAAAAATAGTCACAAGTCATGCTTTACAGCCATTCAAATTCAAAACCACCAGCGTGGGTATATCAAAGCAAAACGTTATTAGATGTGCACAAATTAAGGCTGCCTTGGCCTTAGTTTTCTAATTTGGTAGAAAAGCAAAGTTGAGAAATAAGTAAATTTGCCGCTTTTCTATGCTCTACATTGTTTCAAGGAAAAGAACTTATTTTCTACCTATTCTTTTCTTTAACCTCACTGTATAAGCACTTTCTTTTGGATTTGTTTTTCTTCAACTGAAGTATTACCTATTTGTATAGCTTCACAAACCAATGTCCAATACTTCCTTCATCTGCCTTTCTTCTCATGCTTTGTTATTTTTAATATTGCAGGCCTCAGGAAGCTGTGTGTCCTCAGTGTATCCTGGAAGGCATTCAGTAGTATCATATACACAAATTACTGACAAATATATGGATAATCAGCCATGGCAGATGCAGCATCGCTAAAACAAATACTCTGGATCTTTCCACAGGTTAACACGCTCTGGCAATGAAGCGTGGAAGTTATGCCAGCATGAGCAAAACCCAGACTATATCTGCACTGCACTGTCAAATACGTATTGTCACCCCAGCTTCCAGTCAATAGTTGGATACAGATCTACCTACCGGAAAAAAAAAATCGTTTTTACCTAAACTGCTAAATACACATGACAACATAGGCGCTGCCGGTATTCCTTTGAATGTATTCCCATGCTTCTACCATAGGAGGCACTACTTAAAACCCATGGGTAGTCAAGTAAGCCAAGTCCTTGTTCACGTCAGGCACCCGACGCCTTCGCCGTGCCGCTGTTACCCCAGGTACGCCTGTTTGCTCAGGCGGGGAGCGTGCTGCCGCCGGCGCCCTGGGGCTCTCTGCTTCTCCTGGGAGAAGCCCTGGGTGCCTTCCCTCGGCACGGCCTGAGGCACAGCCCAGGGAGGATGGCGAAGAGCAACCACACAGCCGAGGAAGCCGGGTGCTGGCCAGGGCCGGCTTCAGAGCCGAGGGGTCAGCCCAGGCCGGGGCAGAGGCACCGCGGGGCTGTGGGAGAGGGTCACCAACACAAGGTTTGTCCTTGGGACAGCGGGGTCTTCTGCAGGGAGGTAACACCTCCTACCTTTGCTACTTTTGACCCTTAAGCCAGAAGCTTTGCTTGTACTCTTGTCTCTGAGTCCAATATTTAAGATTAGATTTTCATATTGAGAGAAGCAGGAGACCGTGCAGCCGGGGGTCGGGCAGGGGCAGGGGCAGGGGTGTGAGCAGGAGCTCCGCTTCCTCGCACCTCCCTGGCAGGCACGGTGCTCCTCCTGGCAACCGCAGCAGATGCGACCTTG
>NW_009260616.1:6688835-6692617 GCF_000687185.1 Egretta garzetta
TCTCGGTGAGGGCGCGGGGTGCCCCTAGGTTGTGTGGGAGCAGCTTCGCGTGGAGCGTCCTGCGTGGCTGCCCGCCTCGGGACATCACCCCGCCACGCTCTGCCGCCCGGGGACGCGCCTAAAATTGGATGCGCGAAAGCGTTTCTGCAGTTTTGCGAACACGGCTTTAGTTAATTTGAAGTAAACGCTTGCTTTCTGCCGCAAGACTTACGACTAGTTTAGCTATTCCTCTCCCTCTCTGGGTAAAGTTAGTTGGCCTCCAAAGAACAGAAGAAACTTTTCGTGCAAGGTTTAGATGATGCTTGGGTCAACCTAAGGTATTTAGCACGCACGCATCTTGCTCACCTTTATGGTCTTGCTGACATTTTCTGAAGGACCTCGTGACTTCAACACAGGTGTCCGTAAGCCAGCAGTACTAAGCAGGTGGTACAAATATTTCTGCGAAAAGCAGAACGTTTAGAAACCATTTCATATCATCTGTAAAATCGGGAGATGAAGTAAGGGGGAGACATATGCTCATAAAAATTAACTGACAAAGTAGCCTTCCAGAATAGTTACAAACTGCCTTAAACAAATACACGTAAAAGAGGCGAATGTTGATTGCAAACACGGCTGTATGTAAAGGAATACTGTGGGAAATTTGAGTTCATGATGCTTGTGAAGGAGAAAGCCTTTCCAGCAAAAGCGTGGTGCATGTGCTAGCCTAATGGATACATGGCTGAAGCTGACTGGCAAAAGAAATAGATCTGTGGCTCAGTTCCCAGGGTTTTTAAAAGTCAGTATTAAGATTATAGCATAAGACTGTTATTTAAAACTCATTTTCCAACTACATCTATACAGATACTATGGTAGGTGGTCCTGTTCTTTAAACAGGAGCTTCGTATGGTAAAGGATTTGATTGTTTTTTGTGTTGTAGAACTGATGGAAAACAATATCTGATTCTAATTAGCCAGACAGTGGTATATGTGGGTATGAATTTTTTTACCTTCCCTGTCTAGTAAGATGAGTAAATATGTTTTTAGTACGTGTTAAAAATTCAAGCCAGTAACTGTGTTTTGCTGCGTTTTGGTCAGCAACTCTGTTACTGCCACAGGTCTTTAATAAATTCTTCTTCTGGATGAATATCTATTGGCTAGTGAGACAATATAAAAGTATTTTGTATTGCTTAATTTTATCTAATTAGGGATTCTTAGCCCTTCATTTTTCTGCATGCAATGCAGGAGCTTTTCCTTTTTTTTTTTTTTCTTTTTCTTTTTTTTTTTTTTAAACTTGGTTGACAGAAAGACAAATACGGGACTTTTCAATACTAACCTCAATTCTTACGTCACTTTTTTTCTTCTATTTCTCACCTGTGTGTGTGATTTCTACAGTTTTTCAGAACAGTCTCCCATTACTTAAAAAATAGCTTTCTTTGATGCACTAGCAGTACAAGCTAAGACTTTTGTTGTAGGTATTTGCATGCTGGCAAGCCTTTGTCCAAAACGGCCCTCTTTCCTTCTCGACTTAATTCAGTGCATGCTACTGCAGTTATGGAGCCTTGCTGGTAAAAAGAATTTAACCTGTATGTGTCTAATGCAGTTGAATTCAAATAAGTATATCTAAGCACTGGCCACAAATCTGAATTTTTCAATCCCAGTATGCAATTTGCAGAACATATTTACAGGAGGTTACTAACAAAACGGTAGCAATTTGCTTGGGAAAAAAAAAGCCACTTCAAGTACCTGCTTAAGCAGCAGGAGAAATGTGTGTACATTTTAATGAGTTTATGAATTGCTTCTAAGGAACCTTTGAATGCCCACAGAGAAATGAATCCTGAGTGGTTTGTTCCAGTGTGCTCTGCTGGGGGACTGCATTCTGATTGAAAAGGCAAAGTAAAAGCTATAAATTTGAAAGTACTGTCGAATTCCTCATGTTTAACACTTTAAAGATTCTCTTCAGAAGGACTTTTCTACATAATTGTGTTGTTTGTGCCGTTTATATCGTCCTGAAGGGAGGCTATGCCTGAGCAGATCAGTTTCCTGTTCAAGAAATAGACACATGCAAGTATGAAATGTAGACTTCTTCAGAGCACAAAAACAATTTTTGTCAGCGCTTTCGTGTCAGCAGCACAAATCAACTTCAGAAATCTTAATGCAACTGTTGACAAAAAAAGGTATTATTATGTGTAACTGTACCAAGGTACTGCGTAGAGTTCACTGCTAACATCAGGAGTTTCTGTGTGTGCGGTTCAAGGTACACAAAGACTGTGAGAGTTAAATGCTCTGATACTGATCTTAAAGCAGTAGGGAGGTTTTGTGGACTGAAATGGAATTACTATTATGCTTAAGTATACTAAATATGTCTTGCAGCGTTCATGCTAACTAGATGTGACAGTCTACCAGACAGAGAATAATAGTAGTTAATGTTAAAGTATTTTCTAAAATAATAACCACATATTCAATGTAAACAAATTCATACGTGCAATAAAAATCATAAATTGTACTTTACATCAATTGTACTTTTAAGCCTCTGGGTGCTTTTATCTTTGATCGCGTTTTCCTCTTAATGGCCCCAGAGCTAGCTGATCCTGGGAACACACCAGCTGTACTTAAACTAGGTGCTAAAAATTCCATATGAGCATCTTTGTTTTCCTTTTTATGTCTGTCAGTCATTTTTAAAGTGAAAAGTTTGGAAGTCTGAAGAACGATGTTTCTCTCTGAAAGATGGGAGAATCAGAACTGTGTATTTGCCTCTCGTGACGGTCATTCTGCTCCAGGTCCAGAGTAACCAACTACCTGGCCTAGTCCCGCTTTCTAGTTTTAAACTTGCGAATGCCCTCTAATAACAACGGTGCCATGGATGTCTTCACCTGTCTCTCATCTGAGAATCCTGTGTGGCTTTTAACACTGGAGCAATGCTTTTAATACATCTGTCTCCTTTAGCAATACTTCTCTCTATTTTTTTTCTTTTGTATCCAGCTATAACCGTACCTCCTCCTTTCTCTGTTGTGTCCGGTCTTGAGTCTTGCTCTGATAAAGCTTTGGTGCTTTCTGCTCTTTCCCCTTTTACTGACCCAGCCAGCTGCTTGCACTTCTGGCCTCCAGACGGGTTTTGAGGCATCTCCCTGTCCTAGCAGTTCTTCCTTACAGGTGTTCTGCATCCTCTGGTAGTTGTGCCTTGCAGCCGTAATAGCTTGCTGTGGCTGTGCATACGCCTCTGAAGTACCGTGGCGAGAGCTGTCATTAGTTCAGGTGTTGCAACCTTTTCTCCGCCTCGAGTCCTGTGTCTCGCAGGCCTGCAGCCCTGCACCGCTTTCCTCTGCTGGCTGCAGCTGCCCTCCTTCGTCCGCGGCCCTAGGCTCGGCTGCCTCCGACACACGAGGTGGCAGAGCAGAGAGGCAGCACCACGTGCCATTTGGCTGGAGCTTATGATCAGAAGAAAATCATTGGGAGTCACAGCTTTAGCCTGGTGGCCCTCTCCCTGCCATAGTGGCACCCATCATCTCGCAGTCGGATGGGCTGAGGTCTCCCATGGTGGGAGGTGGCGGCAGGGAGGTCTTGTGTTGCCGGTGATATGGTGTATGAGACTTGCCAAGTTAGGGCATAGAACCATAGAATGTTTTGGGTTGGAAGGGACCCTAGAGGTCATCTAGTCCAACCCCCCTGCAGGAGCAGGGACACTGCTAACTAGATCAGGTTGCTCAGAGCCCCGTCCAACCTGGCCTTGAATGCTTCCAGGGATGGGACCTCCACCACCTCTCTGGGCAACCTGTTCCAGTGTTTCACCACCCTCAGTGTAAAGAA
>NW_009260616.1:6692952-6697034 GCF_000687185.1 Egretta garzetta
AGTCTAAACCTACCCTGGTTTAGTTTAAAACCATTACCCCTTGTCCTGACACAGCTGGCCCTACTAAAAAGATTTTCCCCATCTTTCCTATAGGCCCCCTTTAAATACTGAAAGGCCATAATCAGGTCTCCCCGCAGCCTTCTCTTCTCCAGGCTGAACAAGCCCACCTCTCTCAGCCTGTCCTCATAGGAGAGGTGCTCCAGCCCTCGGATCATTTTTGTAGCCCTCCTCGGGACCCACTCCAACAGTTCCATGTCCTTCTTGTGCTGAGGGCTCCAGAGCTGGACGCAGTACTCCAGGTGGGGTCTCACCAGAGCAGAGTAGAGGGGCAGAATCCCCTCCCTCGACCTGCTGGCCACGCTTCTCCTGATGCAGCCCAGAGTACGGTTGGCCTTCTGGGCTGCCAGCGCACATTGCCGGCTCATGTCCAGCTTTTCATCCACCAGCACCCCCAAGTCCCTCTCGGCAGGGCTGCTCTCAATCCTTTCTTCCCCCAGCCTGTATTGATACCAGGGGTTACCCCGACCCAGGTGCAGGACCTTGCACTTGGCAGCTTGGTCAGTGTTCTCTCTCCCTTTTTCTCCTTGCTAGCGACTCATGTGGTTACTGATAGAGATATGAGTCAGGACAGAGTTGGTCTCGCAGCAGGAAGGTGGGCATAAGGAACACGTGGCGATGTTACTTCACTGCAGGAGCAGCGCTGTGGCCCTCACACCAAAGCACAGTCATGCTGGAGAGGGCAGCATCTTCCCCAGCCTCATGTTTGGGGTTGGTGGCTTTACCAAGGAGCACTGACTGTTTTGTTCTGTGTTCACCTTTCCCCTAAGGGCAGAGTAAAACTAATGGCTCGGGGCTGATGTAGTGTAATTGTTCAATGAGGAGAAAATTCCTCTGCTTGGGTAAGTCCATCAGCACACGGATTGGTCAGTGTTGATGCAGGTGAGAAAAAGGGAAGGATGAGGGAAGGGGAACCTTAGTTTTCTTGCCTAGAGGTGGCTTCTAGTTCCTTCCATTGTGAGAAGTGCATTTACATTCCCCACCTGCCTCTGCGAGGAAAGCGCCTGGCCTGGCGTACGTGCTCCTGGGGCTTCAAGATTCACTCTTGCTAACCGGGGGTTTGTGCTGTCTCCTTACTGCCTGCTGGCACTCGCCATTGCCCCGCTGTGGAAAGCCGGAGAGAGGACTTCGCAAAGGGTCGGGAGTGTATTGGGGTAAGTGAACCAGCCAGGGATAACCTGCATATTTGACTGCGTGATGGAGGTCTCAGCTGCCGTGTGAATAAGATCACAGGAAGATGAGGTCAAGTGAAAATGGTAGGGTTGTGATTTTATAATGGGATTCTTAAATATTTAACAGGAGTGCCCAGAGCTCGAGCTAATTGCTCTTTCATCCTTCTTATACTAAAAGGAGGAAAAATACATGCATGGAATGAGTTATTGGGTATATCGGATTTTAAGCAAATAAATGTCTGATATCAAATGCAGTGCTTCTGTTTTACCCTTTTGAACTTGTATTGCTTTCAGCTTTATGACGCTTGTCATAGGATGAAATTCAGTTTGCTGAGGCTGAGAAAATTTGAGCGGTTTCATGCTACACATGAGAACTGAGAATAGAATACACTGAGATTTGGAAAAGAGATATAAAAGAGACACTTCCTCTAAAATCTAGGGCCAGTCTTATGAGGCCAGTTTTACAGCCACAAAGATATAAAATGCAGAACACGCAAAACCTCACACATCAAACCCTAAAACATGTTTTTAAATTCTTGCTCTATTTTTTCTCCTGTATCTTTCTATTTTCACATGCTGCTGGAATGAGTCCTACTGCGAGGCAGCACAAGTGTAGTCTGAGTCTCCTCTCAGTCAGTGTTCTCAAGTGCACTAGTGGAAAGATGAGTCTGCTGATGCTGTTCTGACGTGCCTCCCTGACTTGTGCAGCACAGTACAGAAACGCGTGGAACTTTTGAGGGACTTTGTTTAGGCCATGTGCTGCTTGAAGGTCAAGGATGTGGCACAAGCTTGGCAGAAGATTGCAGAGGGGTTGAAGTACGTTCTTGTGTGGCCACATTTAGAAATTTAGATATTGTTCAGTAGCTTGTTTTATTGCACTCCTGGAATTGGGTTTAGAAAGACCGTAGTCAGCCTTTGTTTCAGAAAGTGTTTTAGGGGTAAAATCAGATCTTACTAATCAGAAAATACCTCTTGGGGTAATATATAGATACAAGATCTGTGCAGGCTAGTTTTATCTGGTTTTATTTGTATCTCATAGAAATGCACAGCGGCAATGCCAAATTTTAGAAATGTAGCCTGCTGTAGTCCTATCACTGCTCTCTAAACTGGGCATTTTGGCTGCTGCGTTCTCTAAACCCATTGTATGCAAGAGGTGGTGAGAGGGGACCGAAAAAATCTGGATTCTAATATCAGATGTCACACTGACCTTCTCAAAAATCTTGGGCATATTAGCTATTTGTCTGATTTTCCAGGACAGAGGTGATGCTGCTTAGCCATCTTTGAGATCCATGGATCAAAATCATAGACTCATCATCATTACACTTCATGGCATGGTTAAGTGTCGCAGGTGGATAACTGTAAAGGACGCAGTCATTGAGCAAGTGTTTGTATTGCACTTTAGCGCTAAAACTCCTTTCTCTTGTGCTGTATCTCATTCCCTCTCTCTTTGACTTTTTCCAAGGAAGTGGAATGTCAGCAGTGAGGATCTTTCTGCAAATGTTCTTATCTGAAAGCGTGAAACAAATTCAAGAATGTGACATAGGTGAAGTGATAACTGCCTCAAGTACCATCTTATCATGATGATAAAGGTCTTATACTGAGCCTTCCATTTTACATCTCCTGCCTGGCATGTTTTACCTTTCCTGTGCCCTACAAGGCTTAAACTTTAACCCCTACAAGGGCTTAAACTCTCTGGATAGTAAAAAAAGGCTTGCAAAAGACCGTTCTTCCTAATTGCTTCTGTGCAAGACTTTTTGAACTTTTTGATTCTTTTTCACTTACTCCAGTAAAATGGTACTGTGTTTATGTTAATGGCATGGGGTCAATGGCATGGTAAAGTGAGGGATCCACTGTTGGATCCCCAACCAGACCAGAAAGCTCCCACTGCAAATAGTCGCATAAAATACTAGGAGTTTTGGTGTTCTTTCCACACTATCTCTCATGGAGTTTTCTCATGTAAGGCAGGTTGCTGAAAGACATCTCATTTTCGTAGCCAAAAGCCAGGGCTTCTACAACAACGAAATAAGAAGAATTCAACAGTAAAATGGATAAAGACAGTTTTACAGAAATAAGGAAAAGTCGTGGTTGCATGTGTGTATCCTGTGGCCAGATACAATAGCTTCTTTTGTTTAGTCTGTTCAACTAATGGACTTTCAGATGCTTAGGAACTATGTAGCCAGGGATCCAGTTCTTGGGTAATTTTTACATCTTTGCATTTCTGGTCACTGAGGGAGAATCCAGGGAGCTGGGAGAAGCAGGTAGCGGGTATAAAGATTGGAAGGATGGCTAACGCCTTGTGTCAGTTCCAGAAAAGGGAAGGTAACGCTATGCCTTGGTAGGAGGGTAACATTCCTTCTGAAGCAAGGAGGGCTGTCAGGAGAAATGCTTTCTTCTGCGGTTTTTTGTTGGCCTTCTGGAGTTGTCCTGCTATCACCACTAATTAGAGTGCGCTTATCCTTGCTGCCCACCAAGAATCTAGTCAGTAAAGTGTCTTAAGGTAGTGAAAGTACTTAAAATGTGCAACGGAAAGCAGTCACTTCTCAGCTTTGCTGTTCTAAAGGCAAAGTTAGACTTTCGATGTTTTTTGTAAGATAATAGAATTTAAAGTACTTTTAATAACAACAGATTCCTCAAAACAAACTCCTCAAAACTCCTTGAGCAAACTCAAGATTCAGTGTTTGGTGTAACATAAGAACTAGGGCTGTAGCGGTGCTTTTGGCAGAGAGAGATATAAAATTACACTCTGAAAATATTTTTTTATGTTCATGCAAGCATAAAGCGTCTATAGATGGTGTTGGTTTTCCCAGTAAAAACTGTTTGCACAAATGTTTTTGTAGCTGGCAGTGCAGTGTA
>NW_009260616.1:6697191-6702378 GCF_000687185.1 Egretta garzetta
TGAAAGGGCTGCTTCTGTTTGCTGGTCAGTGAAGTTGCTATTGGCTTTCCCAGGCCCCAAGGGACCAGATCCTGCCCAGACTATTTCTCCCTCTTTTGAGAACCATTCTTTCTGGTTTTTCTTTCCATTTGTACAGTCTGATTTCTGTCTGGGTTTTGCTTTGTCTTGTGAAACACCCTTCCTCTTTAGCCATCCAAATACATAAGTTGTCTCTCTTTAATACCTGTGCCACACTTTAAAGTTGTAGTTAATAATTGTCTAATAATTAACGTTACTAATTTATAAATTGTAAGTAAAGTATGGAAAACTATGTATGGGGTGGATTTTAAAGGCGGTATGATTTATATTCTCTAAATATTTATAAATGGTGGCTGAAGGGAGCTGATGCTTCCCATGTTTGCCTCTCCAGTAAAGAGTTAGGTTTCTCTGTGTTCACGTGTTTGTTCAGGCTTTCTCTTTTCACAGTGTCCTCACCAGGAGATTCCTTGCCACCTGTGTGGAGCTAAGGTGGTGCAGATTTGTGGTTACAAAAACGTTGCTCATAACCATCTTAAAGTTTTAAAATACTTCTGCGTGGTTTCCTCAGAATAATTGTTTTCATTGAGCTTTAGGTGGATTTAGTAATAACTTGTCATGCTGATGTTGGCTCGGGCATTTTAGGTGCTTATCTAATTCCTCTTTCTATGTTTCACACTTTAATTAAAATGTTCTTAACTCCTCTGAGTAGACCACAGGTAGGTCACTCTAGGAAATGCTGACAGATTTTTAGAGAACGATGCGGAGCAAATGTGTTTAGTTAGGATATCTTCTGAAGGCCTCAAATGCTTTATGATGTTTCTCTACTGGGTTGGTGCATGCTAGATTTTCATTAAAAAGTGATCAGAGATAGTTGTATTTAAACACAACCACATTTTCCTTAGAGACAAGCAAAATGTATGTACATTACAGAGTTAGAGGGGCAATTATGCCAGGAACAGAAGATTAGCTTCTGCTCCAAGTATTTTAATAGGCAGATGGCAGCTATTAACTTATTATTGTGGGAGGAAGGAATCAAAGTCATAATCAGGGAGAATGATGTTTGTGGTGTAATTAAACTATCTAACCAGTGCTGTACACTGTTACGTGCATATGAGAATACTGAAGAATGAATGAAGCCGTGTGGTCTTGCGAGAGTAAATCCTTCAGTCGTGTTGTGGGTCAGGTGGTGCAGAAGCTTCGATAGCAAAGAAAAGATGATGGTGAAGAAGGAGCAATTGCTTGAATAGCCTGACTGATAAAAAAAAAAAAAAAAAAGGCTACTGAATAATGTCATTCATATAAACTGAATCACAATGCGGTTTTGAAGATTTAAATAAGGTCTTTGCAGAGTTAAATAACAGATATTGTCAGGAAACTGGAAGTCAAAGACTACAGGTAGAGGAAAAAATATGTCTCCCCTTGTGGTTTTAAATTGCTTCCAAAAATTGAGAAGCATAGATAATGAGCAATATAGATGAAGTCTGTATTAAGCACAAGGAATAAAGAAGAGTATGTAATGATAATAGTTTTTACCCGTTTGAGAGAAGTTCAAAGATGGGAACTAGATTTAGGCCAAGATCCAGAATTAGAAGGCTGCTCAGCTGTGTCCGGGTCTGCACAGAAACACGGAGCATGAACACGTCCTGAAAGGGGAGCAGCAGCCTTCTGGTCATAGGTACGTGCTGCACGTGGGCATCAAGGACAAGGGAAGGGTACAAGAGAATAAAGTTTTAGCAATGAAGTTGAATAGGGATTAAGACATGAATGGAAGTTATTAGCAGAGATGCAAGCATTGGAATACTAGTTTATTTTGGAAAAGCATGTTGTGCTATGTCTATCCTGCAACAGCATCCTCAGAAAAATCTTACGTAAAATGGTAGAAGAGCGAAGAGAAGGCAAGGGCTGCTTTGTTTTCTCTCTAGACCTTTCTTAAGGTACTGGAGTTACAAGAGGCATGATAACAGACTGGGTGATCTGTACAGAGTAGGGTGGAGGTTTGGGTGATGTTCCTACCACTGAGTGTGATCTAATGCAGCCTCAAGAGGGTAGAAGCTCGTGCCACGTGCCTAAATCCCTTTGTCTTTTACCAGTTGGCCTGCCATTACCTGTATCCAGAGCAGGGAGCTGACCCTCTGTGCTTCAAGGTTTATCTTCCCTGTTGACCTTCAAGGAGGAAAAAGCATGTTCTGTCTGTGATGGATGCCATTTTGGCTGGCATGTGAGGGTAAACCTCAAAGACTAAGACCAGTACAGTGTGGCTGGAAGTGCCCGTCTCTGTCTCCTGGTCTGATAAATAGCCGACCCTCCTGCGATACGGTCATCTGTGTAACTTGGGCCAACTGCAGCGGCATGCCGCCTGTCTCCAAACCCTACCCAGCAGAAGGAAAGGCCAAGAAACCTGTTTCTATGGGAACTTCATGTTCCAGGGCCCTAAACCCCAGATGTCTCCACCCACAGCCTCGCTTAGCAAACACATTTCTTTGTCATGGCGTGCTACAAAACACTGAGTGGGCAAAGCCACAAAATTAATGATGCCAAAAACTCTGAAGGCCTTAACATGGAGCTTAACATTATGAGCAGAATAGTAAGTACCTCATTTCACAGTTCAGGGTGCTGGCACAACAAAAAAAAGGAGGAAAACCAAATGAAACTTTGAGTTGAACAGGCCCAGCTAGATGGTGCTGTTCTGACTGGGAAGGATTTTGTGTGGCCTGTGTCCAGAGAATTAGTGTCATGCTAACTGCAGGTTCCAGGTTTCTCAGAGCAACCTGCCACAGCAATGGCTGCCTAGCTGCAAGGCAGGGCGTTTGCAAGGTGGCACAAATCAGAGCTGCTTTTCAGTATATTTGGAGTATGTGTTTTAACACATATCTTAAACAAAGGGCCTGTGCAGGGGAATACGTGGCCTTTGTCTTGGATGAAATGGTTTGTTTTCTAATAATATTCATGTAAATGAGCTTTATTTGTATTGGTTTTAAATGGGAATACAATTGTGTTGCATCCAAGAGCAGGTCAAGTTTGTTCAGGGAAGCCTGGAGGAGGTCTACACTGTCAGATAACCTGCCTTAGGAAGGCAAAAGTGCACTGGTGCAAAGTAGCCGGTCTTAATTACAGCGGGGTTAAGAGGTATTGCAAACTGAAGCAGGTAGTGCTTAAAAGTTGGGGGGGGGAAAGGACACAAGACATGCCTGCTCTGAGGAGCATGTTGATTCACTGCCTCTTCCCGGTGGCCGTGAGCTCTTACATACTCAATATAAACATTAAAAAAACCCTCTGGGGACAAGAACTGTGCCTTTATCCCAACTTAGGGAGCGATTCATTGTTGTTAATTTATAATTATGATGCTGCCTACAAAGCTTAGTCACAGATCATGGACCTTTTGTGCCAAGCAGTATGCAAAAAGACAGTCCCAGTCCTCAAAAATTGTAATATTTACTCTCCCAATGTGAGAGATTGAGCAGATGTAGGGGAAGGTAACTTCTCCCTTCCCTCTCAGCATTCCTAAATGTGTATTTTAGTAGGTGTAACAATACAGAGACATTTAATCTCCATCAAAGCAATGGAAATAATGAATTTGAGCCCAAAGAGAATAAAGAATCTGTCGTGTGCCCAGTTATAATTGTTTCCTGTGTATTTTCCCTAGTAAGCTTACAGGATCAAAAGTGACACATCTGCCTGACTTGCCAAGATAGGTGGACTGGGGTGTGGGGAAAGCAAAGCAACCTGCTGGCTACAGCAAGATTTTGCTCATTTTTAAATTAGATTTATTAAGATCTTGTTACCTGTTTGTTTTGTGATCTAAAGGATACAAATTATAGCTACTTGAAGGATTTCATTTTTTAATACAATTTTATCACTTCTTGCAGCCCAGATACTTTGTTGGAAGTTAATTGAGGAGGCTTGTGAGTTCCAACTATACTGCAGTTAGATTGCTATCTAGTGATATTCTTTTTGTACCTGGCTTTAGAAAAGTACAATAAACTGATCCTTTCTTTGGAAAGAAAGGTTATTAAATCCTGCCATTAAGTTTCTGTGATTTTGATTCAGTGAAGCAGATGTGTGAGCTTAATTATACAATTGATGGGATTGCAGTCACTTCTACCAGCTGAGGATGGGACCCGAGGTGCCTGTCTATTCTGAGATTAGAAAAATGTACCTTCGTGTATTTTTAGTGTGAAAGGGTGCGTTTAAGAAATTTGACTGACAACTTCCACCTCTGACTGCCAGCATTTCCATGTCATAGCTCTTATCTTCCCCTACATTGCTTTTTCTCTGGTCTGATTATATATGCTTTATTCCTTCATTTGTTTTATGCAGTCTGTTACAGTTTCTAGAGTACCTTATTTGTAGAGAACAAGTCTCTTTTGTGACTCAGTGTCATCCACTTTCTCATTCCCTATTATTCCATCGTGACTTCATCTTTTTTCTTTTTTTTTTTTTCTTTTTTTTTCTGTTCTGCCTAAAGAAAGAAAAAGAGATGATAACCCTTCCACTTGTGGCATCTTTTTCTTACCCTTGACCTCACAGAAGGTTGTGCAGAATGATCAATACAAAGCACAGTAAGTGGTACAATACTGTCATTACTTTCAGTATTGACATAATAGACAGAAGCATCTGCTGTGTTTAAACCGTTACAAAGCAATTGTTGTGAAATGTATTTCCATAGCTACAGCTTCGAAAGCAATGTCGGCCTTGTCTTCCCCGGGCAGGCAGGATTATTATTTTATACAAAGAGAGCTGGCTGTTGGATACAATTCATAAGATCATGCCTACCCAGCGTTTCTGGACATTTCAGAGAATTATTTTGTTTGGAAGATCAGTTCTCAGGCTGAAGCTTGGTACCTGCTTTTATTAAGTGATATATACATTTTTGCCATGATTGCTACTCTCACTTTTATAGAATCATAGAATCATAGAATCACTTTGGTTGGAAAAGACCTTTGAGATCATTGAGTCCAACCTTTAACCTAATCCTGACGTCTCACCCCTAAACCCTGGCCCTAAGCACCTCATCTATCCTTCTTTTAAATACCTCCAGGGATGAGGACTCTACCACCTCCCTGGGCAGCCCATTCCAGAGCCTGACAACCCTTTTGGTGAAGAAGTTTTTCCCAATGTCTAGCCTAAACCTGCCCTGGCGCAGCTTCAAACCATTCCCCCTCGTCCTAT
>NW_009260616.1:6702544-6763567 GCF_000687185.1 Egretta garzetta
CTGGTCACACTATTTCTGATACAGGCCAGGATGCCATTGGCCTTCTTGGCCCCCTGGGCACACTGCTGGCTCATATTCAGCTGGCTGTCAACCAGTACCCCCAGGTCTTTTTCCACCAGGCAGCTTTCCAGCCACTCTTCCCCAAGCCTGTAGCGCTGCATGGGGTTGTTGTGACCAAAGTGCAGGACCCGGCACTTGGCCTTATTGAACCTCATACAGTTGGCCTCGGCCCATCGATCCAGCCTGTCCAGGTGTCTCTGCAGAGCCCTCCTCCCCTCAAGCAGATCAACACTACCACCCAGTTTGGTGTCGTCTGCAAATTTACTGAGGGCACACTCAATCCCCTCATCCAGGTCATTGATAAAGATATTAAACAAGACTGGCAATTTTATCCATTGTACTTCTGTCTTTGGGATGATCATCAAACTCCTTACCAATGTGTATGGCTTCTCGGTGCAGTGGTCAAGCTGTGGAGTCTGTTTTCTGCCAGTTATTTGTGTGTAAATTGTCTTTCTTCACTGGCATAGTTTGGCAGCTGTGTCAATGGCGTCTGGGGGAGATCCTCAGTGTATGATTAATTCATTTTACTAAAACAGAGAAAAAAATTAGCACATTACAACTGGCTGTTTATCCAGGAGCTTCAAATAAAAGTGTTCCTTAGTTTGGAAACCTGCCAATCTATCTCATAGCCATGAATAGATTTATTAATGCCTGGTTTTGCAGGGGTTAAGAAATGGAATGGAAAGCCTTAATAAGGTCTGTAATGAGCTGCTCTGGGATGACTGGGGACACTTACTCTGAGATGGTAGACTATGTCCTAGAGCTCTTGAACACCCAAAAGGTGTACTCCCTCCCACTCCTTGACACCACCCCCGACCCAAAGCCCAGTGGAGAGAGGACATGCGAAGACACTTGCCCATCCAATCTCTCTTCCAAGAGAGCATACTCAGAGGAAAGGAAGATTGATTCTCCCATGGTCACAGGAAGTAGGATGTACAATTTTAATATTTACACTTTTGATCTATATAACCTGTGTCTCTAGTGTTCTTCCCTCTCTGAACCAAGATGCATCCAGCCTCTAGTTTTATTTTCCAATCAGAGCTTCAAAATCAACCTTCCTTCTGTTCTGAGTTCTAAGTCCTCTAGGAGGTACGCAAGCTGTACGGTAATTTCTAGGCTCAAGCTGTTCAGACTTTTCCACAGTTAGAACCAAACACAGAAGTGAAGATCTTCCTTCAAGTAGTTTGTGGATCTTCTCATAATACCTTCAGGATGGAATAAATGGTTCTGGAAATCCTTGCAATTTTTATTAGTTTTTCTCATCAATTTGGTTATTTACTGTACATGTTTCTAGTCTCTTCCCCCCCACGCCCCCCTTAATCTCTGTATCTGGCATTAAGACTACATTATAAAGAAGATCAAAGACACTAATGCAATGTCTGGACAGTTCCTTTGTTCTACTTACCATTTCATCCCTTTGAAGACTTAATTGCAATTTAAGTTTGTAAACAAGTATTTTCCATTTTTATATAAGAAACAGTTCTTCTGCATACCTTGCTCTGCTGTTAGCTACAACATAAGGACATGGCAAAAGAAGCTGTAACATGTCATCCTGTTTACTAGAAGGGTTATACAATTAGAAGCTGTTTTCTCACTATTTGATGTGAATATTAGGTAACAAGGTAGAAACAAAATTAGCGCAGTAGAAGGACTTCAATTCCTAACTGCTTTTTTGGAATAAAGGATTGTCTATTTCCCTGAAATGAATGTCAGAGAATGTACACGAGCAAAAATTTGGTGTCCTTGCCTTTCATTTTGCTGTCACTATGGTTTATTCAACAGATATCTCTGCCAATTGTGTGGGGGGTCTTTTGGGGTTTGGTTTTTTTTTTAGCAAGGTCAACATACAAAAATTAGCCTGACACATAATACTCTAGAACATGAGCCTGAGATGAATATGGAGAAAACACATAAAAAGTGCTAATTAAAACAGTTTCATCCAGTTAATCTTCATATAACTGAATGAGTCTAAAAATCTGTCTTTGATTTTTATCATTGTATTCTTTGCTTAATTTAAATTTTGTGGAATAGTTACAGATCCTGTAGTTTCTGAGTGTCTCATTCAGTTGTCATCCCTGCAATTCTAGTAGCAAACATATGCACGGGTACAGACCAGTGCTGAAACAGTTTCTTGCATTAGATCGGATTTACCAGCAGGCCGTAGAATTAGTTACTAGTTTCAGCCGCAGCTACCATGAATGTTGGGAGAAAACTCAAAAATGCCCATGAAACATTTCAGCGTGCTGTATGGTGGTTGTATTATCTTGTCGTATGAATATTTCAGAAGATCATGTTAAATGTGTTCCCCCAGCTATCCACCCCCTACTTTTTCTGTATAAATATCCTAATACAAAGGGTTGTTCACTCAATTGTTTTGAGTTGGATCCTTCTATATGACTTGCGGTTCCTAATTACTGACAATCCCATACTTTTCATATTTCCTGCATATTTTATCTAACTATATGTGACAGTAAGTACTAAAACTTTCTTTGAAGTAAAAGCCAGCCAGCTCTTTGCACTGATTTATACCCACTATATGCTTTCCCGTACTTTAGGAGGGCTTTTTTTTTTTTTTTTTTTTTTTTACTTTTGAAGTAACACACGTCCAGACAATCACTAGTCTGCCTGTTTGTGGAGGATAACTGAGTTACACATGAGTGTATCCTTAGTGTAATTTGTTGTAGGAATATAAGGTTGTATGAGACCACAGGGACCTTCGGATCTTGTCCCCAGCAATCTTAGGCCACAAGAAGAGGGGCTGTCTGGAGGAGATAATAAGGGAGGTGGGCTGGGTCTTGCATCTGTCTCCAGGCAGAGTCCTGTGACGGCACATCCCTGAGCTAAGTCTTGATTGAGATTCTGGATTGAGCTTGATTGCAACTGGAAGAAGTGGAGGGAAGGGAATAGGCAATGAGGACTCCTCAGCTGACCATGGAGTATGAGGGGTGGTAAGTTCATGGAATAATTTCTAAGATGGCTTCTGCTCCATTGATGCCTCTTGTGTGATTTTTCTGTGGAAGAGAATTGCTGGCCACCAGGCACAGCAACTGAAATTAAATTCAGGAGAACCATGATTGACTTAATCTGGACAAGATGGAGGAGAAGAAGAAAATAGGTGTGAGGTAAGTGGTAGTGTATGGGCTCTATCCTCATGTCCTATCTGTTAGTGGCCTGTTTGAATGGAACTTGGAAAACCTCTACTTTAGGCAAATACCTGGAGGTCAATGCCTAAAATATTGTGCTGTTGGTAAAGGACATAAGAGATACAGGACATCACCAATGCAATGGGTTCTTGCAATGGCTGCTAATCTATTAGATGAAGCTCCTAATTCATTCTGGGGAGCTTGCAACACCTATGCTACAAAGTGAAGCAGAAGCTATTAACCCAACCAGCAACTAAATTGCTATTCTAAATGTGTGCAAAGTTAATTCCAGATTCCACACCTGGCTATTGGTATAATTCTGAAATCATAGCAGCTGTGCATCTGAACAATTTTAATAACCAACACATTCCAATTTTTTCAGTTTTGACCACAGCTAGAAACAAGGCATGATCTTCAGTGTTTTTGGAGCAGGGAACGTAGCTTGGATGTGACTCCTCCATGAAGAAGCACACATGTACCAGTCTGGAAAAGGAGGAGCATTGGGAACTTCAGACTGACTTTTTTTTTTTTTTTTTTTTTTTTTTTTTTTATTCTGCTACCAAATATCCATCAAGATCTTATGTTAATCTCTGAAACATCTCAGCTACTGGTACAATTCCCTTCCCAAAATGACCAAACCTTCCGTGGCTCGTAACTAATACCTATGCATCTAAGGGCAAAAATACTGTCTCTCCCAGACCAGCTAGCTGTGTGTTGACAGGTTATGTAGCTGGGCAGGAGAGGAAAATGCCTGCCCAGGATTTTGAGACCGTATGAGAGCAGTACTTACAGGTGGGCTTATATGACATTCCTTACAGCGTGCTTGAGGGTGCTAGGCTGCCCCTTGGAAACCTGCCCGTAAAGGATGGCCTCGTCATTGTCAGGGACTCGCAGCGCTCCCCTCGGTCTGCAGGCTCTAGCTGTAAGCATGTGAGATGACAGAGAGTATCCAGAGGGAGAAAGCAGTAACTGCAAGGAATGTTCTGCTGTCTTTGCAGGGTAGCACAGCGCAGAGATACCCCCAAGCTCTGAGCCACTGGTATACCTGTGATCCAAAGCAGAGGTCCTAGCTCAGGGCTCCAGAGCAGTATGTTATGTTATCAGCGTGCCTGAGCTGATGAGCTGTGTAACTTGGCACGGGTAACTAAGCAGAGAACAGGTTTGTACTGATCCCACTGTAGTCTGAGTTTGAGCTGGTGGATGCTAACCTATGCTGTGCTCCATTTCAGATATAATAATGTCCTAATTGTAACCCCTCTGCTTGCTGTTGCTGCTTTAAGCGATGCCATTGACTACATAAACTTGGCTTTCATTTGGCAGGATTAAAGCATCATTATGTAGTGGTCTGGGGAGTATCAGCTATCTTGTGGTTCTAGAATTACTGTGAGTCTCAGTGCAGTGAAGTCAGATAAATTTAATAATCGGGGGTAGGAACCCTAGCAGAATAGGTTCTTCTAGCGTCTTCACTTTCATGAGCGTGCAGATGAAAGTGCTTTAGCTCCCTGCACATAAAACCAGTTGATAATTTGGCAGTAATGATTCTAACCAGGCATATATTTATCACTTCATATGGAAAACTAATTTAGGCATTGGGAGATGTTTCACTTTGAAATGTTATGCTCCCTATATTTTGTCAGAAGGAGCCTTAACTGAGAGTTAGTAAGTAATAAATATTGTCTCTAATCCTGTGAGGTAGGAGAAAGAATGACTTAAATTAATTTTACAGCTTCCTCATACTTTCAGTAGCTATTGGGAAAACAGAGCCTTGAAATATTACCTGACCAGATTTGCATCTTCCCAACAAGCTTATTTTAATAAGCAGCTAATGATAATTTGAATACTATTTTTAAGATAGCCTAAATGTAAAGGAAAAGATGGGGTTTGTGTGGAGATCAGCAAATGGAAATTGAGGTGCACTGTAAAGCTATCATATTCCAGTGCTGCAGGAATGATTTGCCTTGGACATCTGATCTGTATTTTAGTTTCTGTGAGAAGTTACAGATTATTTATATAACTATACATACATTATGACTATATATAGATATATACTATGTAGATACATTTAATTCCAAGTGAATTGGAAGCAGTTAAGTCCTTCTGCCCCCAAAGGAAGACATATGAAACTAGCAAGAAGAGCCGTGTTGTGTGCTCAGCTGCAGCAACTGTGCATCCACACAGATGAATGTCTGCATTGCTAAAGTGTAGATTTCTTTTTTTCCTGGGTGAAGTACATAATTGCTGGAATTGAATGTACATGGTGAAGTATAAAAATGCAGTGTTATCTTAAAATTCTGGCTTTGAAATGCCTAAATCTGGCACTCTTCTATATAGTGTAGAAAAATAACTAGCTTCTAGGGCTCAGCTCTAACCATTTAGCTGAATCAACTCATCCTTGTGTATGTTTTCATGAATTGTTAGATGAAGTGTATTTAACAAAATGTGTAGCTGGATTCAACACACTGAATAGGATCCTACCTTGTGCCT
Source organism: Egretta garzetta (assembly GCF_000687185.1). Lineage (NCBI taxonomy): Eukaryota > Metazoa > Chordata > Aves > Pelecaniformes > Ardeidae > Egretta > Egretta garzetta. The sequence continues at coordinate 6,708,232 of NW_009260616.1, forward strand.
TGATTCTTAAAGAATTACACATGTGGTTAATTCAAGACATACCAGCAATCCCACTGAGCTCTTGTATTCTATATACTTCTGTACCTGGGGCATCGCAAGGTTGAGAGGAGGCTGTGCTTCCTGCACAGACTGGAAGGTGGGAGAACATTTTGGGGTCAGCAATACTAGCAATAGAAGCTGTTTTACTACCAAAATCATTACCAGTTCATATATATAATGGTGTGAATTTTGCTGCAGATTCCTGTGCTCCTTGGAGACTGAAAAACTAACAGGTTTTCTTATGAGTATGAAAATGTCAATAGCCTAATTTCCTATGGTTTTGTGTCTTGCGGTTGGCTGACTTCCTCAAAATCAAGTTAATACTGTAGTTCCTCCTGAGGCTGTGCTGAACTCCTGGGTAAGGTGCTGTAGGAACCTCACAGAAGGTGTGCATTGGTAGAATGGATGCTGTAGTGCTCAGAAGTACAAACTTCATCATTTTTTTTCTGTTGGTGTAAAACAGATTTTATGAACGACCCTTCGTCTCCGATGGGTTTCTCTGATACCTCATATAAGGGTGAGCTCATCTAGCATTCTCTGTCTGTTAAATCACTTTAAATCTTATCTACCAACTGACTGTTTTCATTAAACTTGTTTTAAGAGACCTCTAACTCTGTTTGAAATCTAATACAGCACTCAGTGGTTATTAAAGGGGAAATAGGGGCAGGCACATAAATTAAAAAGACTAAGAAGAACAAAGTCTTGAGAACTTTGCTTGCATACTTTGCTGTGCAATTGCTTGAAATTGTGGGTGTTAAATTCTCTAGGATGTAAATCACAGGGACAGGGTTCCATGTTTACATTCTCAATAGATGGAAAGAGTTGGGACCTCTTCTGCTTCAGGAAGCCTGTTTTCTTCCTAATGTGCTCAGTTTTTTTATTTGTCCCTTTCCTAAGCTGAAAACTAAGACAGGCAAATGAGAGAAATTGTCTGTGAGGGTAGCCCCAGACAGTGGTGAAGAGATCTTTTCAGGTCAGATTCAGGAAATGAGTTTCTGTTGCTCAAGTGGGGAGAAGAGACTGAGAAGTTCACATGACCTAGCACTAGAAGTGAAGCATACTACCTGTGCTGATAGACCTGGCCCAGGACTGAAGTGGTCAGTCATAAGTGGTGAGAGGATACCAGTGAAGCTGTCTTCAACAAAGAAGAATGGCAGTAGATGGTGAAGTTCAGGACTGAGAGCTACTAGGTGTGGCTGGAAAAAACAAGGATTGTGAAGGAAAGACAGAGACTGAGGACAGCAAGGGAAGAGCGACAGAGTAGGTTGCTCGTGCTAATGCTCATCTGAGGAAGTTTGGAATTGAAACTGACTGAAAGGCTGTGACCCACAGTGTGGTGAAGAGATGTTCAGACTGGAGCTGTGAGGTGACTGAAGCAAAGCCTTTGCAGAGGGACAGTGACCCTTGGGGAAGACTCTGATAGTGGCTTGAGCAAGAAGGTGGAGACTTGAAGGGTCAGACTAGATTTTAGAGGACTTGGATGAGAAGGAAGGTATACGAATTGGGACTGGCACTGATGAGGTTGCAGAGGATTATGCAGAAGGTTGACATGCATGTGCTATTTTGGAATGGATTGTCATTTCAGTTCAATCTTGAAGTTTGTACTTGACCATTGGGTCTAGTTAAGTGTTACTCAGTCATCTTTGGTGATTTTAGCCCATGTTGGTTTCCATTCTAACTAGTCTATCTACTTCTGTCTAAACATTGTCCAGCAATTCTGGCCTCTAATCCCAAGGTAATCCCAAACTAATGCTGTCTCTTGAGGACAGACCTGCCTTCTTTTTAGTGGAAGTATCAGTTGCTCCAAGATCACCTCATCTCGCATCTACCCCAAGACTTCCCTTAAGGGTTTTCAGCCTTAACTCTGTTGCCCCTGAGATTCTTCCTGGCATTTCCAAGAGCTGCCCTGTACTGCTGCTCCTCTATCCATGAAAAAAAGAGGCTCCTTTCAAGACTGTAGGGACTAAGTTTAACCTGATTCCCATAGCAACACTATTAATCCTCAAACAAATACCAAACAACAATTGTGTTTAGGGATGGAGGGGTATTAATAAAGGTGTTCTGGGACTGAACACATTCCTACTGAATAAATGTGTTTTTCTTTTGTTGTGACTTCGGCAATCTAGGTATTCCTGGCAAGCTGCTTTTTGGATAATAGCTAAGGTATCAACTACTTCTATATGCTTTCATGGTTTTTAAAAGGTTTAGTGCTTAAAGGTGATGCTCTATTCTTGCAGATGGTGCCAGGCAGGGGTTCAGTGCCAGCATTTCTGCTCTTTATCTTCCCACTCGGGGGAGGTTGTAATTAACGAGGCTGAGTTCACCACATTGTGCTCTGCAGTGAAGTTGATGGTATGAATCAAATCAGGCTTGCTCAGTTAAATAGGAGGAAATCCAGGTACACTGGGGGACTCTAGGTGGAAGAAATGACAGAAAGCTGGAGGGAGTTTTGCTTTCTGCATGAAAATACTAAGTACTCAGTTTCAAGTTGTTGAAAACTCCAGACTTGCTGCTTGTAACCTCCTTTCCCTATTGCCAAAACTTAACAAAGTTAAATTCTACTCTCTATGTAATAGAGTATACAGGCCTCTCTGGACCTGGGAAAGAAGTTGTTCTCTTACTCTGGGGAGCTATTATCTTACTCTGTATAAGCAGTATACAGATGTCAAGAGTCAACTGAGGTGGCTGATTACCCCTCTAAAGAACTGAAATACAGGGAAAAGTGTTGTCCCAGATGTAGCCTGGAGGAAAAATTTTCTTCCACCACAGAAACACATTGAGAACTTTAAAACAAGTTCCAAAGGAGTGAGAATGTTTTCTGTCATCTCATGTTTTGCATTGTTTTGTTTGCAGACAATGAAGAATGAGAGGCTATTAATGGCTGGAACCCCAACAATCATTCTTCTCTTTACTGAATGATTGGGACCTAGGTTATATTTTGTTTCCTCTATATATTTTATAGCAGGCAGGCCCAGGTCTCGCGAACATTTATGTATGTGCTTATCTTGATCATCATACATACTGATCCTGACCTTGGACACGCAGAAGAAGAAAGTAACTGGAGGTCCAGTAAAATTGTTCACCCTTCATGGGTTTAGATTGAGCAATCAAGGTATGCTTCTCTCTAACATTTAGAAAATTGAAACAGTAGGTATGGCATTTGCTTCTGCAAACTGTGTATGTCTGTAAGGTTCTCAAATTGCTGCAATCAGAGGTACTTTTAAAGCAAATTTGGTTTGGTTATATACTTCCTATATTGCTCAGCATACTATTCACTATTCACATCAGTGATGCACATAACCAGTTTTCTTATTTTGAAGAAAAAGCTTTCTTTTTTCCTTTTTTTTTTTTTTCTTTTTTCTTCTGTATTGTTAAAAGAAGGAAAATGCCTTGTCAGGGACTAGTGGGGTCCAAGGTGGTTGCTTTCTGGGAATGAGTGGTGCTTTCACATATTAAATTGCTTCTGTGCAGACATTACCATCTGATACTTCCAATAGCTTTACAGAAGCAAAGAGGAGCAGAATCCAAATGACCTTTAGCAGGAAAAGGTTGGTTTGGTTTTCTTTCTTTTTTTCCTACTGGGTGAATATTATATCATTCTTACATTTTAGGGGAGGTCAGTATCACAGCTGAAATAATTGATAATGGTTGTCTTGACCTTTTCAACTCTTTACTTTAAGGCCTGTTGGAAACCCAGTCTTTGCACGAAGCAGATGAAGATGTGGTCACTGATGTTGATTTCACCAATATGATTTCTGAAGAAGAAAAAGAAGAGTTAAAGATTGAGCTAGCCAAGGTAATGAATTTAAATTTCTGTGAGTGTTACTGTTTCTACTTCCTTAAACTGGAAGATGTTAATTGTAGGATGAAGTACACATCATTAAGGTATGCTCTTCCTTGTTAGTAAAATTATTCTAGGCTACAATAATGTGAAGCAATTAAATTTCCTTAAGTAGTTTTAGAAGACTAAATATCTTCTACTTAATGACTGTAGAGAGAAAGTTAAATACACCTTACCATTTTAGTCAAGGCATGTGTCTTTATTTATAAACCTTCCTTTATAAAAAATGAAAGGTGTTGTTCTTATTAGATCTATGGTATTGTTGTTATAGTGGTTCTGACACCTGATGGAAAATATTCTTTGTATGGTTCTCAGAAGAAAAGCTGATGATGATGGTTACAGACTAGACTGATGATGATAAGCACAGTAATTTCACCACGTTTTTGTTTCCTTTGGCACTGATTTGTTTAGAGAGAGTTATAATTTTTATTTGCATTTGTTGTTTGCTTAATTAAAGAACTTCAGGAGATGTCATGACACCATGAAGAGGTTTAAAAATAATACTTAATAACAAGTAGATGGGAGGAAAAAGGTGTGAACCCATGTGGTCTTTTTATTACAAAGGTTAGAGAGATCATCTAGATTCAGGCTACAATGGGAGGGTGGATTCAGTTTTAATTACTGCTGCTGAATACCACAGAAACAGAAATGACATTCCAAAATGGAAAATGAGAGAACACGCAAAAGTGAGGGTTTACTTGTTTTAAATATGAGACAAATACCAGAAATCACAGCTGTATGAAGGGGCGTGTGTGATTTTGTCTTAATTGAAATAATAAATATTTAAGACCGCAGGTTGGAAACTTCATATAGAAAGAATAAAATAACAACCTGTTTGAATAGTAGGAAAGCCAAAATGTGGGACTGTGAACATATACCCTCAAAGTGCAAATTGGGTAGAGATAAAGGATTCCTTCATAATTGTTCCGTAGTGCTCTGTGAAGCGTTTGCTGCTATTATCCACAGAACAGGCACATCCAGAGGACAGTTCTTTTGGAGAGATTGATCCCTGCCTTTCATACAACAGATATATTTAATTTAATACTTAATACTCTAAGAAGGCACATTCTTAACAACTCTCAAAGCAGTTACCTTCAGTGTTGATTTAGGATTTTCTAGTGAAACGAAAACCAAAAGATTGGTTTTTTGCTCTAATGTTTTATCAAGCCTTGTGTTTCTGAGTTGCTAGTTAATTTTTACTTCTTTGATGATTCTCTTACATCTGTGAATAATAAGAAGGAAGCTGAAACTTTACCTGTTCAGTTCATCAGATAGCAATGAGATAGGAGTTGGGATGTTCATTATTGGCTTTTCGTCAGGACCAGGGGCAACGGGCTCACACCGAAACATAGAAGGTTCCCTCTTAACATCAGGAAACACATTTTTACTGTGAGTGTGACTGAGCAGTGGTGCCCAGAGAGGTTGTGGAGTCTCCATCCTTGGAGATACTCACAAGCTGCCTGGGCACAGTCCTGGGCAACTGGCTCTGGGTGGCTCTGCCTGGGCAGGGGTTTTGGACATTATGACCTCCAGAGATCCCTTCCAACCTCAGGCATTCTGTGATTCTCTTCTCTTTTTTTGGCGAAAGGGACTTTAAGAGGCAGATGGAAACAGGAAAGAAAAAAATAATTTCTTGCAACCATCTGAGAATGATATGCCTCTCTCAAGAGAATTAATCTCAAGAATTTCTGGGCATCCTTCCTGCTTGCTGATTCTTGTGGAAGCAGGGAGTTCTCAGTGGCTCATTGTAGAAATGCCTTAATTCATGTACCGATACACAAGTGAGAGATTGCCTTTCAAATATTATGATCTTGGCTGACCTAGAAATTATTTTCTGAATTGCTCGCAGCAGTTTACTGGCATACATCTTATGCTTAACAACAAAATAAAACTGATAATTATGCTAAGAAAGGTTTGGAATTTTGAGTGAACAAAATCTAAACTTAAATAAGGCTTATGATTCTTAGAAAAGACTGTAAAAAAACTGGTAAGGCCTTGACTCCTTCAGAAAGAAACCTTTGGGGATTGGCAAATGTTTCCTTTTGAAAAGCTGTTAATCTTTACTTTCAAGCCCCCTCTGCTCCACCAGTGGTACTTTTGTTTTCTTCCATGTCCTTGTGTGTTAGGTAATACCTGTTTGAGCCTGTAGGAACAAGCACCTTTCTTCTTATTGTTCTGAAAGGTTAAAATCTTCCGTAATGCTGCAATCACTTAGTAGCTGATATAATGGGGAGCTGTTGTGAGCACCTGTTGTGCATGTATTTAAACAGAAAAAAAAAATATGTTCCATCTCTGTGTTGTAAATCTGCTGTATATATTCTCTGTCTTCTTTCTCTTCCTCCTTCCCTCCCCAACATTAGGACACTACTGTTTTTCTGATAGGTTTCTTGTATACTTTTTTCCTATTGCCCTGCTAGTAGTCTTTTTGTACTGGAAGCTTTTCAGAGTGTGGACTGACTCTGTTCTTGTATTAGTGGTCTGGCTAACACGGCAGGGCTCTGACTCTAATCGAGCCTTGGGATTTCTACAGTGCAAGTGAAATGATGTAGCTCTTACAGGAACTTCTAACAGTCATTTGAATTAAGAGGTCAGTCTGACACTTTGGAATAATAGCAGAAAATTGTAGCCCGAAAACTTTACATAAGGCCAGAAGCTTGTTAGCTGAACAGATTTCCCCCCACACACACTTCCTCCCTAGGTGTAAGGAGCGTGGTACGGTGACTCCTGAGTCGTGATGGGGGCTGAGGTTTTGAGCTATCTTTCTCACTGCTGTCAGTTGTCCTTCCATTACACTCATCAACCTCGTCATTTACTTCTTGCTGTCTTCTCCCTCCCATACCTTCACAAAAGCAGCTGTCTGGTTTGATCTACAAGCTTTCTAGCTGATGCACAGGTTCAGCTGTGTGTGTTACTGCATGTTTATTTCCAGTTTGAGGAAAGGTGCAAGTACCTTTTTCTGCAAACTTCTGACTAACTTTATTGATGAGTGTCCCTGATGTCTCTAGGTGCTGTTCACCCAAGATGAAACTTGTAAATCAACAGGTACTCAGCCTGGAGGTATAAAGTTTGAGCTATATGACTTGGTGCAGAGGGGAAGTGCCTGTTATTATTTGTGCTATGTTATTCTGTTCACAGTTAAAACTGCTTTCTTTAAAAAGCTACCACCGTAAGGTGCTTACATTTCCTTACAAATATTCTATGCATTTTAGTATGCATGTTATAATACAAAGCAAGCCTGCTCCAGGGTAACAGTTCAGTAACAGTCACTCATTTACTAAATATGATAGCTAATAAAAATGTAAAGGTCCCATGGATTGGCTTCATTGAGAGACAGTTTATGTTTGCTGTAACCTTGTGTCTTCTGACTTAAAGAGGATTATCTGAAAGAACAGTATAGAGAAGATGCAGTCTTGTGGGTTGTTGTTTTTGGCTTGTTTTTTTTTTTTTTGAAAGCCAGTGAAATGAAGGAAAAGATTATTTTCTTCTCACAAAGTGAACTTCTTTCTGTTATCAAGTACCCCCTCATAGTTGTTCTTTCCACCAGTGAAATAGCTGGTCCTTCCTTATGGAACAGACAAAAATGTAGTATTTTCTGGCTTTTCTTACAGGATATAGCTATGCAGAGAATTGATGTTCACTTCTAGCAGAGGCAGGCAGATGCATGCTGCAGTCTGGCTGCCACAGTGGTGCCTGTGGTGGTGTGCTGTGTGAGCCTGCCCCAAGGATCCAGAGTATTTCCAAGCCGTGGTTCGACGATGTGCAAGGTTTTGTGGCACTGCCCTTTCAAACTTTCTACCCCTACTATTTTCACCCGCATGCCTCCTGGCTGGTTTTGGCAGCATAACTAGGAGGTGCTGTGCTGTGAGCTAGTGTGAGGCAGCTGTGCAGGGGTGAACTGTGGTGGTGCAACCGAAGATGGGTGTACCAGTTCACAGGGGCCAGTGGGCTTCCTTGGGACAGCACTGGCTCCAAGAATTCCCTGTCAGGGGACTGTGGCCTCGGCCTGCTCCTTCTAAAGTTTTTGTCAGCATATCACACACTGCTGGTGTTGGTTGAGTAGCTCGCTTTTTATTTCTTTAAACAGTACCTGACAAAGCCTGTCCCTCGAGATAGAATCATAGAATCGTTTCGGTTGGAGAAGACCTTTAAGATCATCAAGTCCAACTGTTAACCTAACACTGCCGTTCCACCACTAAACCATGTCCCTAAGCACCACATCTACGTGTCTTTTAAGTAGTTCTCATTCCTAAACAGCCATGTCTGCCTTCCCTTCGGTAGTGATGTGTGCCTGTGGGACATATCACAGACCACAACCTCGATGGGTGTACTGCTTGTACTGCTTTAATTGATCATTGCCTTCCTCTCTTCTCCATCTCCAGCCACTTGTTCCTGCCTGCTGTGCTGTGCCCACACAGACACTTGAGCACCTTTCCACACTGGATCTGGGAACTGACCTGGCCTAAAAATAGCTGTTGTTTTTTCTGTAATGGCTTTTACCTGGTTCAGCCAGGCCAGGGCACTACACATTTGGGTGGTATAGTGGTAGGGAAAAAGGATGCTTAATCTAACTTAGATGTACACATTTAACTATGCTGGCTTCTGTTTTCTGTTGGGGTCCCTTAATATTTTAATTGCCTACTGTCTTGATCCTTAAAAGAAGCATAATAAATACTCTATTTACTATTCAGCTTACCATTCAACCCATCATCAGTATTATTCCAACCAATAGCCAAGTCTTTCTACCTCCACAATTTACATAGTACTGTGTGTATCTCAGGATATAGATAATACCAACTGACCACAATACCAAGTTTTTATTAATTGTAGTTTGTCAAAAATGCTCTGTTTTACTGAATAAATACTTCATGATTTGTTTTTTACAAGCAGTTTTGTGAGTGTCTGGTGGAAAAATGGGAAAGGTTATAGGCTAGAGAATTATTGGGGTGGGGTTTTTTTCAGACATGCCACCATCTTAAAAGGACGTTCAACCCTCTAAAATTGCCCTAAAATAATCAAAAAAGGCAAAACAAGGGAAAATATTTTTGTGTTTGTATGCTGGACTTACCTGGACTTCACCGTCCTCTTTCCATATTGTTAGTCCCAGGTTTCAGAGAGATCTACCTATAGTTGTGGATTTTTTTCTGAGTTCTCACCTTTGTGTGATTTACATGTTACTTATGTCAGGTAATCATGGGAATTGTAATGTCTTTGATGGTCAGCTCCCCTCCTTGCTTTTGCACATGTCCCACTTAATAATAGAGGAAAGAAAATACAGCTACGAACTCTGATTCTTAAGCCCATGAAAAGGGAGAAGGGAACTTTGTCCCTATATGATGCATCTCTATTCTTCTGACTCTTGCACTTAGAAAGAAGGGAAAGATGAGGGCTAGAAGGTTGTATTTCTGTTGACTTAAACCCTAGTTTCATAATGGAGTCTGCATTTGTAACAGTGGACTTTTCAAAAATGCCTAAGCAGGTGATGCCTGACTTCCATGGGAGTTAGGTATGTAACCTGCTTAAATGCTTTTCAAGATCCCACTCTAAGTCTCTAATCCTTTCTGCCTACCTCACAGTCTTGAATCACTGATACCTGGGCATTTGAGGGAGGCTTTGTATCTTCAGTTATTTTAAAACGATGGAACCTGAGGAGAATTTTGTCAAATCCAAACCAGACACTGATCTCTAAAGAAAAATAATTTATTATTGTTAATACAATCAAAAATGGTGTTCTCACTTATACCACTGAGCACATGGTTGATGCTTGCTTAGGGCTTTACAGCTTTAGGTGTCTGTTCAATGGAACAGATGGAAAGTAATTTTAATGGGCCTCAAATGTTTACATATCCAGGTACCTAATGATCAGCCTAGTGCTGGCCCATATGGAAGGCATTAATGTTTAAGTACATGTAAGCATACCGGTATTGGTTTAAGTTAAGGTCTTTAGCAGTGTTACTCCAGTAGACTTGTGCACTGAGGGGTTTGCTGTGGGTGGGAAACAACTAAAGGGAGCTCTGAGCTGCCACCTGAGGAATGCTGAAGTTTGTGATTCCTTCTTTCTGTAAGCATTTAACCAGTTACCCTCTCAGAAGAGAAACTCATCCTGCCTCTTGACAGCATTTCATCTGCAGGTTAGGAATATAATGGAGCATTAAGGACATGGGAAGAAATAAAGCAATTTTGGATTGCTTTGCATTCTACCGGCAAAGCGTTGGCATCACAGGTATCGGTGAATACTGCTGTCTGCTTCACCAGGGTTGTGATTTTGCCTTGTGTTCATAGTCTTGCTGCTTAATTCCTGGGCTGCTTGAATAATTTGGATAGCAGGTGGTGACAAAAGAGAAACGGAGAGCTGGGGGATTCAAGGGTGAGACTTTTCAAGAACAATGAGGTTGCAGCCAGTTTTACAGGGAAGTAGAACACATGAGTGTGTAAAATAAACATAATGCTGGTATTGACATCCTAAATATAGCCCTGGAGGTCAGCAACTCATTCTGCTGGTGCTTGCTTCATTCCCAGCAGCCTATGGAGTTAAATCACAGGGAGGCCATGGTTCCAGGGAACTTAACATATGGTAATCAGATACATTACCATATGTTATCCTATTAACATATGGAGGAAGGAACACAGTTGGTGAGGGAACTTCTAAACCTGAAGTGAAAGGCAGCTGCTCTGGTGTCACTTGCCCTTGTTAGCTCCAGTACCTCTGAGTGCTGCTTGTGGAATTGGCTTAGGAGGCTTCCGGGTGAAGACCGCAAACCCTGCTGGCACAGTGCTGCCCAAGGGGAGGATCCTGAGCCAGGGGCAGGCTGGTTCAGCGGCCTCTCCTCCCGCTCAAGTGTTCTGGCCCTTGCCTTGTGAAGACACTGGCTTGGTTTAAATGTTTGAAATAATGTCCGCTGCAGGGAGAATTGTATCCCTCTGTTTGGGCTGAATGGCGTCTTCACAACTTCACACAGTTTGGTTAATGACTAGGAGCTCCGAAAAGGCTAATCTGCTGTGTCTCTGAATGATTCTATGCTTTGGGTAGGACCTGTTCGTTCATGTGTCCATCTGCTATGTATTTTTATTTTACTGTTTTGAAATATGTAGGGCCTAAAACATACAGATAAAACTCATGTGATAAGGATGTAACTTTTTATGATACTCTCAAGTCATATGTTATCATGCGATTTTTTTTTTTTTTTAGCCTGCTCCTGAGAATTTGCCTCTTTTTTTTTTTTTTCATGAGTGGAATACTAAAAAGCTGCAAATATGAAGTTAAAAGCCTGTGTATTCAAAGAGACATATCTGCCTGAATTATCCAGTCTTCTCTTGTTCTGCCCATTCCCATTTTACTAGTGAAGGGAAAGCTGATCTTTGAGACTCCTAATGCGCTAAGGCAGATCTTGGTCAAGTTGCTCAGTAGTCACTTCTTTACTGGAGAATTCTCTCTCTTATTAGATGCATGCGTATGATGGTGCACGTAGGTGGCGTAGTTTGAGATGTTAATTCAGTGCAGTGTCAGCTCTGTTCTGGACATGTCTTTGTGATCTCCAGAAGCACTTGAATCTCTGTCTCACCAGTCACCTACGAAAAATGCAAGTTTATGTGAGATTCATTTAAACTCTTAATATCGTATGTGTTTATCATTCTGTGGGAACAGGCTAACACCTTTCTCCTTTCTCCTCCCTCTTTGTGTCTCTCAGCTAGAGGATGAAATTTCAACTTTGCGGCAAGTGCTAGCAGCCAAAGAAAAGCACCTGGTTGAAATTAAACAAAAGCTTGGCATAAGTCTGATGAATGAGCTGAAGCAGAACTTCAGCAAAAGCTGGCATGATATGCAGACCACTTCTGCGTGAGTAACAGACCTTACACAAATTCATTCTTATATGTTGTGTAGCATGTTGGGGGTACTGTCTTGATGAGCTCTGGTGTAATATTTAGCAATTGAAATACTTGCCAGGAGGAGCAGGTGGCAGGGACAAACATGTCAAGCTTCTCAGAGCAAGGAGACCTGGAAAAAACCCTTCCACAGCAGCAACGTGCTTTGCTACTGTGTCTTGCAAAATCACAGCAAGTAGAACTGTCACGGCACTGAGAAGGTTATCTTCCTGTTCCATGACACTTTCCTACAGAGTCCTTGCTGAGGAGCAAAAGGACCTTTTTTAATCTTGGTGTATTACATATTTCAACTTTCAAAAGAGAAAATGTAAAATAATAAAACTAATAAAAATTACCAAAATGTTAGCAGCTATTTAAAAAAAAAACCAGTACCATCATCTGAATTATAAAGAATACTGGCAGGGTTAGCTGATGTGTGACTCTGTTTAATTCCTGCTTTTGGTTGCCCAAAAGAAACAGAAAAACAAACTGTTGGAGTAACTGTACCATCTCTGAGGTTATCATAAGTCTTACATATGTTGAGTTTTTTGTTATTTTCCAGCAGTGTGTTCTTAGGCAAGTCCCTGAAGCCTCTCATAGCCTTGGTTTACCACTGTGCAGAATGGGTAACTAGTTCACAAGTGTTCAGTGAAACTTGCCTTGTGTGATGTGGAAGCAGCTTTGGGTTCCCAGGGTGAAAGGTAATGCAGAAACATGAAGAACTCCACTGCTGTTGTTGAGATGGTTTTAACTTGATTTTAGGTTTGCAGGGTGGTGTTGGTTATTTTTTTTTTTTTTTTGAACCAGGCCAATTACAGTGTGGAAGTCTGTTGGTCTAAGTCAGTTGCTGACTTCCAGGAGGGTGACTTTTAAACATGCACCAGTTCTTGGATGAGGAAGCAGGGGAGGGAGGCTATTTGGGCTGCAGCTTGCTGCGAAGAACTACTGGTGCAAGCCTTTTGTCTCACATAAGGAAGGAGTTAAAAATACACATACGGACATAGTGATAAGACCTATCCTGAATCTGCCACAAAAAAATATTCGGATAGGTAGTGTTACTTGTAAGCTTCGTGTTACTTGTAAGCTTCAAACACTTTTTGCTCTGTATTTCTAATGGAACGTCACTGAGAGAGATAGCAAATAAAAAATATTAATTTCAAAGCTCTAGGAAGGCCATGGGAATTACTGAGGGGCTGGTCTCAGCTTCATACTGATCGTTATACTTACACATATGAGCATGCCATATTCCTCTAAAATTTGTGGGGCTGAATTAATAGCAACATTGGTAGAAAGAACCGCCCACCTTTCATCAAGTGCTGTCTGAAAAGTTATTTGATTATTTTTTTTTTTTTTTTCCAATTGACAACTGAATTTGACACTTATGGGGAGAAGCAAAAGTGAGCTGCTCCACAACAGAGCTGAGCTGGGCATTGACAGCAAGGCAGGCAGGGCAGTGGCATCACCCACGAGGGAGCAATCCCACAGTGCCTGAACAAAGAGAGCAGGGCATGTCCAGTGACAGTAAAAAGGGTCAGGTGAAGAGTTCAGATCTCCGGGTGAGTCTGTAGCAGTAAGCCATGTCCAAGGTCAAGCCAGGAAGTCAACTCTGTGGGTCAAGATCAGTGAGGTATCTGGCCAGATACAGGCACCAGTAATGTATCTCCGGCAAGGACCGAGGGCTTAAACGCAGTTTAAGCTTTATTGCAGCTCCCAAGCAAAGGGGGGGAGGAGCCTAACAAAGCTTCTCCCAACTCTTTCTCACACAGCATTGTCACCACAGTCTTACCCGAGGTTACACAGTTGTGCAGTGTCAGAGCTGGCCTTGAGCCCAGGCGGAGCAGGGGGGAATAGTTTGCAGTGCCTCTTCATGCACTCAGGGCCCTGACAGAGACTTGGAAAAAATATGTTAAAATGTACATTTTTACATTAAAATAATAATTCTTTGTATTTTAATGAAAATTCAAACAAGGCATAAACCCCTTAATAGGAATTGTAGTTTGTATGTCTCCTATCTCTAACTTTTGGACAGTTTCTCAGCTAGGTCCTATTTCTGATGACGTGTCACTAACAGGGGCACCCATGTTGGCTCAGTGAGGATGTCTAGCATGTGCTAGGAGAGGACAGTCTAGAGACACTGAGCTTTAGAAGAGAGGAGAGGCACAAGACACCCGAAGAGTTCTGGGAGACCCTAGCAAAATTTTAAAACAAAACCTTTCATTTTTACTTGAAATTTGGTAGCAAATTCCAGATCAGCTTTTCATTTTCCCTTCACAATGCTGACATTTTCCACAAGGATAGCGAGACTTAGGAGACTTTATCAGTATGATAGCTGCTACTTTTTGTTTCAGATGAGTTTTAGAAACAACAAGCCATTAGGTGGTGAGTGTCCACAAATAGTTATGTGGAACTGAGCAGCAGGAGTCCATTTGTGCCCTTGAAAATCCTATGTCCGTGGTCCAACTGCTATATAATTCTGGCTGACACTCATGCCAGTACATTGATGCCAGTACAAATCACGGTAATCTGGCGTTCTTCAGAATGGATGTGTTAAATAATAGAGGTGATTCATTGCTGCTGCACCAAAATAGCAATGGGACAGCATTACTCAGTAAGATTCTCTGATTTAGTAAGGATGAAAAGCCTGTTTTAAAAAATAAAAGTTCAAAATATTTACATACCTGTACTTTAGGCTTCTAAATCCACAATTAGTAATTTCAAATTTTAAAAAGACCCGTTTTTAAGGAGGCAAATTTTGCTTTCATTCAGTCTTACCTAGTTTTGTAGCTGCTGTGCTTTACTGGAAGTTAAGACCACTTTTCTTTAATGGGGAACTTTTCAAAGCCACAGAGAACAATTAAGCACCAAATTTGTGTCCTCTTATTGTTAAGAATGCTTTTAAGCTCTCCATTTAGGGATGCATTCTTAGCGTTAAAGTGGACTTCGAGGCAGAGGGGTGGACTTCTCTCAGAAACAGTTCTGTAAAGTGTGTCTGAACAACTAGTTAAGACTCGGGACCTAACACACAGGGTGGATGCCACCTGGAATGGCTCAATTTAAACTTGAGATTCTGACTATTTTTAAGCATTTACTTTTTAAATGGTTGGCCATGGGTAGCTTAGGGGTTAGCCTGAGCATGCTTGACATGTTCATGTCAGATATCATCATTAAAGGATTGTTATGATTAAAAAGAAAAAAAAAAAAGTCATAGTTATCATACTGAGGAAAGCTAGAGCTGGAGGTCAATGGGCTGATGTCCTCCATAGATTGAAGATTATGTCAGGGTCAACATACAGTTCTGTACAAAGCCTGTTTCCTTGTCATTAATTCATGCTTTAAGGTATGCAAAAGCAATTCTAACTACCTCTAGTAAGACATTATATTTGCAACAGTAATGTGCAGCTTTATTTTGTATCAAGTCAGCTTTCTTTTATCAGCTTTGTTTTTCTCTAAAGAAAACCTGTAATGTCTGCATTTTCATGAAATACACCTGAAGTCATTCACTTGTTGTGATAAGCGGAATGGTAATGCATTTTTCAAGTTCCTTGGTCATTTCCTCTGCTATTCTTCAGTGCACTGATTTTTAGTATAATGTATGTGTTAGGGAAGGCAGGGGCTTCTACTATAGAGGATATCAGTAACTGGAGAGCGCCTCAAGTTTAATTTGCTTTCATGGTGGTAACGCATTCAACTGGAATGGCTTCCCCCACACACCTTTTTAAAGATCAAGTTTCCAGTGAACAGAGGTGGGTGGATATTCAGATAGCTTCTAGCAATGCAGTTTTTAAATTTATATTTTAAACATAGATAATTCATTCTTGTTTAGATGCTAGAAGCAGGGTAATGTTGGCGGATTTCAAGGTTATTTATTTTAGCTTAAGAAATTATTAAAAATATCTTTACAGGGATATTTACAAACACCATAATTGAGCTGTTCTAATTAACATTTTGCTACAAAGGAAAGGTTTTATGTAACCTGAATGCAATATGTTTACTTAGTTAAAGCTGTTTGATTGGTGGTGCTTCAATAAAGTTCCCACAACTCTCCCTACCCTTCTGTACTTCAGATTTTCACTGCACAGTGCATTAAGGTAAGAAGATAGCTTCTATAAAGGCTGACCTAGTTCTATACAGAATTCACAGAATAGTTGAGGTTGGCAGCAATGTCAGGAGACTGTCTAGTCGAGCTCCCCCTTTCAGAGCAGGGTCAGCTAAAGCAGGGTGCTCAGGGCTATGTCCAGTCAGGTTTTGAATATCTCCAAGGGTGGAGACTCTACAGCCTCTCTGGGCAACCTGTTCCAGTATTCAATTACCCTTACTGTGGAAAGCCTTTACTTTTGTTCAAATATTTCTTGCATTCAATTTGTGCCCATTGCCTCTTGCACTTTCACTAGATACCACTGAGAATAGTTTGCCTCTATCTTCTTGACTCCCTTTCGTCAGGTTATTTATACACATTGATGAGGTTCTCCCATGAGCCTTCTCTAGGCTGACCAGTCCCAGCTTTCTCAGCCTTTCCTCATATGAGAGGTGCTTCAATCCCTTGGACATCTTTATGGCCTTTTGCTGGACATGCTCCAGTATGCTTCCCCCTGTACTGGGGAGCGCAGAACAGGACCCAGCACTCCAGGTGTGGTCTTAACCAGGGCTGAGTAGAGGGGAATCACCCTCCCTCAACCTGTATTCACTCTTCCTAATGCAGCCCAGGATACTGTTAGCCACCTTTGCTGCAAGGGCACATTGCTGATTCACGTTCAACTTGTTATCTACCAGACCCCAGGTCTTCTGCGAGGCTGCTTTGCAGCTGGTTGGTCCCCAGCCTCTACCGATGCATGGAGTTATCAATCTCAAACTGCAGGACTTTGCATTTCCCTTTGTTGAACTTCATGAGACTCCTGTTGCCCCATTTTCTTTGGACAGTCAAGGTCCCAAGTAACAGTATTCTTCAGTGCAGTCACAGAATTGCATTGCATTATATATGGAGAAGGTTACAAGGGTTAGTTTGTCCTCCTCACCAGTTCCTCACGTGAAGCACTAAGGATATCGATCCACTAGATACCTTGGCCTTTGCAAAGCGTGTGTGTTGTAACCATGCGCAGCTTTGTCTGTCCCTCAGCTTTTAATTTGGTGCTCTTCTGTAAATCTCTGGAAAAAAACAGCAGGGTATTATAATGTTGTCCTCTCCAGAGATATTTTGGTACTACTGAGTTTCTAAGGCACAAGCTGTATCTACAAAATTACCCACCAATAACCTCACTCCAGTCTAATAGTTCCTGGAAGCTCCTTTGTAATTCTTTCTGGAAATGTTAGCAACTGTTACAAGGCATAAGCCTCCTCTGTTTTAAATGGATAACCTTTCAGCCCATGGATGGAATGGTAATATAACTACAGAGATAGCTTCAAGGGAGATGAATATGGTTGGTTTTGCTAGTAGTCCACCCCCCCCCAAATAATACTCCAGACGCTCAGACCACTGTAAGCAGCAGTTTTGCCATGGCCAATAAATTATCAGAATAGCTAAAAACTTAAAAAATCCCCCATTCTCTCCTTGAGGACTGTAGTAGTGAAATGCAGTGAAATGTCTCGAAGCCCATATACTTAGTGATTCCAGCCAGGGGATTGGGAAGCCTTTAGCATGATGGAAAGTGGACCCATGCAGGACTGCCATCTAGGACAGGAGTCTCACAAAGCTGTGTTTTCAAAATGACTTTTCAGCTTTTGCCCTCACAGACAAAAATTGGCACTTGTTTTAGAAAGGGAAAACCTCATGAATTAGAGACCAGAACCAAGAGAACTGTAAGTGCCAGCTCTGAAAATTGTGCCTCCTAGGCAGCGCCTGGGGCTTACTCGGGTGGTGGCTGCCTTTTGAAGCCTTTTTAGGAAGGTTTCAATATTGCTGTGCTCTTACATATAGTACTTAGCCAAGATCTGGGACGAGAGCATTCAGCATGCACTTGGCCTTTCCCTCCAGAGACAGAATAAGGCTCTTTTCTTTAACGGCTAGTTGAAAACTGTGTGAGCAGGCTTACTTCTGCTGATAGGGAACCTGAGGACAATTGTATGGGTTTCCGCAGATAGTAGGACCTTAATGTTTTGTAATTCAAATTTCTGCCAGGTGATGAGAAAATAGCAGGCAATTGTTGTGCTGCATGTGTTTTGGACTTACAATCTATGCTACCTGCAGTCTTCATGAGTACTTTAAATATATAACTTTATATTTTATAACTCTATATTTTATAACTCTATATTTTATAACTCTATATTTTATAACTTTATATTTTATAACTTTATATTTTATAACTTTATATTTTATAACTTTATATTTAACTTTAAATATATAGCAGTGTGTTCCAGAGGTTCAGAATTTTCTCAGGAAGTCAGATATAATTTGTGGACAACCGCAGGCCTACTGTGACTTTTAGGAATTCAGTATACTGTGTTCCCACACACATACTTGTTATGAGCAGTAGTAAAAGAAATGTGGGTGTTTCTGTTCATTGCAATGTGAAATCACCTTTTGACATTTTCTTCTGTAAATTTGCAAGTAAATGTAGCAGTTGTGTAAGCGAAGAAATAGGCATAATGTGCTTTAATAAGCACATTACCTGCGTGTGAGCCTGTGCTATAGGGAAATAAAGGGAGCCTCCCACTTCCACTGACTTTGTGTCCTTTGGGTCAGATGAGGCAATGCTCATGCCTCTTTTCCACATGTGTCTCTGGCCTTGAACTTGGAAAGGTGGAGTAATGGAAAATAAAGTTGGAGAAAGGACTTTGAGAAGTTAACTTAGGCTATTCTCATTGTCCCTTTTAGAAAAGATGTACATCCACTTGTTTATGCTAGAAGCTTCAACTAATGGAAATTCCCCAGCAATCCCAGGTGATCTGTTCCAGATCAGTGAATGTAGTGTTACTTTCTCATGGAAGAACCCACTCTAATTATGATTGTGCACCAGAAAATATATACACATATATTTATAGATATCTGTATGTATGCATGTCTAACTGTAAGGAGGGAAGGGAGGCCTGAGTGTAAATCGGAATCTCTGAAATGACCAAGATTAAAAATATCCAGGAAAGGATCAGTGGAAAGGGGAAAAGGGGAGGGAAGGGGGAAAAAGGGGAAGGAAGGGGGGAAAAAACGGGAGGGAAGGAGGGGAAAAGGGGAAGAAAGGGAGAAATTGAAGGAAAAGGAGAAATTGAAGGAAAAGGAAGAACAGAAATGAAGCAAAAGGAAAGAGAAAGAATGAAAAGGAAAGGAAATGGAGGGAGGAAATGAAAAGAAAGGGAAGGGTAAAGAGGAGCAGGAGAGGAAGAAAGACAAAGGAAAGAGAAGAAAGGGAAGAAAGGAGAGGATGAGAAGGGGAAGAAGAGGAAAAGGAGGCTAGGATATGTTTAATCTGCATAATTTTGTTGATCTAGTGTACAGTACAGAGCCCACAAACAGTGTTATTGGCATAGTTTAAGGTGTGATGAACCGTGAAGTTGCAGCCTGGAACGTCTTAAGCTCATCTGTGCTTAAGCCAACACATTGTGCCTTTTCTACTTGGAGATTAACTGTACCACAACTGCTTGGTTTTCCCCTGTTCTATGCTGCACTGCACAAATAGTGCCTTCCACACAATTGTATTCCCAATTTTTCCCAAGGTTTTGAAGGTCACAGTGCAGGACAGCACAGAATATTTGTCACCTTTGTCTGGCACCTTTCCTGACCCGTGACTCTCTCCAGCCTTCTGAACAGTCATCTGCCGGGTGCTGCGCACGGGTTTCTGGCTGCAGGCATGTCCCCCGCGATCTGCAGAGGTTTGGTTCTCTCAGCTCTGCCCTTCCTCTCTGTGGGAGAGGAACTACCTGGGGCATACTTCCTCTGACCGATTTAGGCATATGTACCCATCCAAGTGCCAGCACAGTTTCAATTAATTCTTAACATACCTGGCACAGGGAAGAACATCTGAAAAAGTACATTTATTGTTGTTTGGTTTTGAAGTTGGAATGAATTTCAGGTAAGCACTAAAAAAAAAAACCAACCCCACAACACCTTAGAGTTCATTTGTGGGCAATTTCTAAGAGCAATATGAATGCTCTTAGAAAATGTTTTATGTACGTGTGATCTGCCATTTATATATGCATTTACTTCATTTGAGCATTAGCATCATTTAGTTAATGGTGAGCCCCATTTTTCACAGAAAATCGTCACAAAAAGTTTACTAACCGCGAGTTTTTCAGAGATCCAGATGCTTTACATCGATTCCAGAAATGTCATTCTTGAGCTGACTAAAGGTTTGAAAACTGAAAAGAAGCAAGCTCCATAGGGCATGGCTTGTGCTACCAGGCTCTGCTCTACTGCATGGTTTTGTTGTTAATTGTTTGCATTTTGTTGCATCTTATGTAAGCTTTATGACAGAAGAGGGTTGCTCAAATGGATTAATTTTGCCAGCAAGCATTGACGGAGAGGCACAATGCTGAATGAGAATGTACTAACTAGCAGATGCACTAGTTTTACAGAAGCTGAATTTAATTTTTTTTTATAATTTACTGTAGTAGGTCTAATGTGCAGCTTGCCATGCCAAACATGAATGTTGCATTTGTAACGTACTTCTGTCAGCAGTCTGCATACTGCCCAGGAAGGTTTGATTTAACTCTGCCGTGTGAAGGGTGATTTTGTATCAAGTTGAGATGAAATCAGGTAGCACGCAAGATGATTATCTTGTCTTACCCTGCAGGTGATGTTGGTCATTTAAACATGTGGTTCTCTGACCTCTCTCTATGCCTGCTGCCTGTCTGTACTCTATCTGAAGCACTATTTCCTTCACACGTTATGTTTTATGAAACAGCATCTTCTTTCATTTAGTTTCGTTGGCTGTAGAAAACAGCTAAGCAAGACCTGGCTATCATATGATAGTACAACCTAAACACAGTATACGAAACTGTCAGGTGAAAAAGGGGTCAAAATATGCTGCAAATCTACTTTGCCTAATTAGTATGTTACAGTACTGGTGATGTGTGTTATCCTTAAACCTTCTTTTAAATCTGGTGAGCATATTATCAGAATATAACTGCAATGTCAGCATATTTTATGATAACCTCTAATAATCAGTTTTGTAAAGAAATACCGTATTTTAAAAACCAAATTGTAGTCGGAAGATGATGGGTGAAATTCTTAGGTGAATGTGATATGCAAAGGTACTGTTCAGAATGACACAGGTGAAATTTATTTACAAGTTTACAATTATGACAGCAATTCACATAGCCTATTTGCTTAATCTTTCCTGTCTATGAAATACATCATAAATATTTGCTGTTAAGTGCTAGGTGAAAATCATGGAGTATGACCCTCATTAGCCACTACCAGCAATTCCTGTGTGCTATGGAGTATGTTTAGATGCCACAAAACCAGAGAAGGCATTTCTACTCTAGCTGCATAAATCAGGTAGCCTGTTTCTACTTTTATTAGTGCTATGGGGGCACCTGGCATAACACTGTTAAACTCAGGGAGGTTATGGTGACTTTTTATTAGTGTAAGAAAGGCATAAAGCCTAATGATGTGTTTGTGTAAAAATGAGCGCCATGAGCTGGATGGGAAGTGGTATTTCTCGAATCTCTGTGTCTTACATTCTCTGAGTTTGTTTCTGTTGGATCATTTCTGCCTTAACGTTCGGGGTCACTGACCTTATTTCAGCTGATGGCTGGCTGCCTGTTGAGATGCTGTCGCCCCTCCTGATGAGCTGGGTGGCCAGTACTTGCCCACGACTGCCAGCAATGGCTGCTCAAAGAATGAGCGTCTACACTCATGGTAGATGACTTGGCGTGCTGGAGCAGTTGGTGGTGTTAGGAGGGCTTAAAGCCAATGTTAGTAGGTCTTACCTGGCATATCCAACTTTATTTCTGCTCTTAAAGGTTTCTGAAAATTATGTAAGCGGTTTAGTGCCTTAAAACAAAACTGCAAACTGGTGTGTGTTACATGAGGATATGAAAATTGCTGGCTCAGATTATTAATGCCACATGCAACTGAGAAGATGCCCAGAAGTCAGAGAGAATATGTTGGAATATGTTGAGATCATTGATACCAGAGTGTTTGGCAAGGTATCAAATGAATGCTTTAAACACGACATAACTAGTGATGATAAAAATATCTGAGCCAAAATACTGTGCTGTATATCAATACAAACATACCTACCTACAGTAGGGCAGTGTGCTCCGTGGAAAGATAATTTATTTCTGAAGAAGGCATAGTGATATGTATAATGCTGGAGAGACAGGGATGGGGGGGCTTGATTTTTAAGCTAACTATCAGTGAGCTCTGCTGAGATGCAGATTACAGTTTCTTGGCTCTGCTGGCAGGTATTGCATGTTGCTCTGCATTTTTACATTTGTTGGGTTTTTGCTCCTTAAAGCTGCTCTTCAGCATTGCTGGGGTGGGTTGGGGGGGTGGGGGGAGGTTCATGCCAAAGGTCATTCTTGCTGAAGTTGGTGCTGAAAAAAGACCAGTTGTGTAACAGTCTTAGCTGGATTTACACTGTTACGTAATGTCGAAAGCATTAGGAGCAGAAATGGAGTCTCCCCATCTTTCTTACTAGTGGAAATACTGGGGAGGATGATGGGTTTGTGGGATTTACAGAGAAAACACAATATTAGTTGGAATGCCAAAATCGATGTCGTTTCAGCCAATTCCCAGAAAGTCTGTTCTGACCAATGTAATGTTCAGAAATATGTAGGGGACTCTAATGTTTCTCAGTTAAAGTTGAGTCTGTCTGCTGTATGGGGCATTTGGGACTATTCTCTTAACAGTTTTACACAGTGTGAAGAACCTGCAGCAGAAAGGTAAGGCATGGAGATGTTTCTTCATAAAGCTAAGTAGGCCTGTGAATAAAATGAACTCCAAGATGGCTTTTTCAAAAAATTAGTTCAGAAGGATATCTGCAAAGTATTCTACTAGGTACAGTCAACCTGTACATAAATAGGTGCTGCTACCAAGGACCTTTTAGACCTGGAAGTCAAGTCTTGGACTTCATCTTGTCATCAGCAAAATTCTACTTGTGCTGAATGGTTTAGGAAGTTTCTCTGTTAGGAAAATGTCTAAAGACTTGTTATGCAATAATGTAGGCATTTTAAGAAATGCATATAGGTACACACACACACACATATATAAACCCACCAGCATTAGAATATTTGCTTAGTTTGTTTTTTTTTTTTCATAGGGAACACTTATCAAAAAGCTACATGCTCATAGTTTGACTGAAGCATTATTTATGTCAGTTTTAGGGTCTCACCCCACTCTAGCTTATATGAGAGTATGTCCACTGACAGCAAGAGAATGACAGAGCTATCAAACTAGTTAAGCTAGAGAATGAGGCCTCAGTGAAATAAGAGCATTGCAATCTTGCTATGTCCAGGGACAGACAGCAGGGCTGAGGAGAAAGGGGACCCAGTGAAAATAATCTTTTTGGTCATCTTTGTATTTTGCCAGAAGAAATAAAACAGGCATAAGCAGTGCTCCTACCTTTCTAATTTGTGCTCCTTTTGTCACTGTTGCAATATTTTAGCCCTTGTTGTCATTCGACATTGCGCATGTGATTGATTCAGCTCACCTAACTCTAGTTTTCCAAAGGTTTGGTACCCTGGTCAAAGTTGCTCCCTGTAGACTGCCCTGCTAGTCAGTGAAAACGGAGAGAAGCACCTTCACACAGCGGGCCATTTCACTCGGCACTTTTAGAACTTGTTAGGTCAGTAGTCTGTAAGATTTGTGGCTTAGGAACATAAAGTATTCATGTTGGGAAAAATTAACTGTTGATAGACAATTGTCTGAAAGAATAGATCATTACTTGGCGTCTGCCTTCTAAGCTGTGGTTTGTAAAACGCAGTCCTCAGCAGAGGACTTTCAGCTTTACTGCTTCCTCTAAAAGGACCCGACATAAAATGTGATGTGCAGTATTGCAACTGTTAATCTCTTATGTACCCTCCTGCCTCCACAAAGTTATACTGCTTTCATATACCTAAAAGTAAGAAGAAAATACTCTGTTTCAGGAATTAGGCAGTGGGATTTTGGTACAGATTGTCGATCCTACGGATTTTGTTCAAAGGAGAAGTAGAACCAGTGGAATTCTGTTTCTGAATTTTTCACGATCATTTCTTCAGTTCTTGTCTGCCAATGCACACTGCAGGACGCAAAGCTGATTACAATGTGCTCTCCTTTTGTTACTAGGTCAGTAGTTCTAATTCTGAGCTTGTCTGCATCACTGGGAGTATCAGATCATTTACTCGGAAGGAAGCCTCTGACATGCTCAAAGTTAGTTTACTCAGCAAAAAAGCATCTGTGCAGAAAAGCTTATTGAATACTATGAGAATGCAACTTAACTGTACTGAAGGGTCTGCGTGGGTTGGAGCACATATTCTGCATCAGTAAATTAAGATGATTGTGTGCCTGAATGTGTGTGCTATACGTGAAACGAGTGACTTCTAAAAGGATTCAGTGCTATTAAGAATATGCATTCGCTGTCTAGATTTTTTTCATCTATTTTTCTCTGTGTCCCCTTTAAAGAAATTTTTAAAAAGTAAAATTGTAGCATATGGAAACAGATTTGATCAATTTTGTCTAATCTGAAATGTCAATAAATCTTTTTGAAGTGCATGTACCTAATGTGTAAATGTACCTAATATGTATATGCATGGAAGAGCAGATTTTGTATGTCCTGATTCTTTTCTATGCTTTAGACAGCAGATTTTGCTACCCAGTCAGTGTCTGCTGCAAGAATGCTTATTTGAGTTAAATTTATAGAAAATGTATCAAACAGGTATTCAACAAATCACTGCCTTCTACTTTTAAACAGCTTGTGCTGACCTACTCAGGGGATGTTATCTGCAAGGGGGAGGGACATAGTGAAGGATTCTTCTGGAGAGCGTTTTCTAATGCTAGCATTAAACTGCATTTAGGAAGCTGTGGAGAAGTGGGCAACTTGTAATTTGTTTTGTGCTTCAGTTGTTTTGTTTCTTAACCTTTCAGTGGATGAGACTTTTAAGATGTGGAAGTAAGGGAAAAGGGACTTAATTGTAGGGGGTTCCAGCCTCTCTTTTTTTAACACTTGTCACTATTTCTGTTCTGTTTTTTGTTTCCAGTTACAAGAAAACACATGAGACCCTGAGCCATGCAGGACAAAAAGCAACAGCAGCTATCAGCAATGTAGGAACTGCTATCAGCAAGAAGTTCGGAGATATGAGGTATAGGGATCTGCTGCTTCTCTGGTCTTATTTTGAGGACAAAAATATAAGTCGTCCGTCAGCTCTTTTTCCTTCTACATTAGTGTCTTAAAGCTTCAAGTACTTAGTAGTCAGAGTATTTTACAACATTTATGGTTACAACCAGAAAGAAGGGATAATGATGAATGAAGATGTAATTCTTATTTGAGTCCTGGTTAAAAAAAAAAAAAGTGCAATTTGAATTCCTTTTGGAATAACTTTGCAAGGTCCAGGAAACTTACAAGTAAAACAGAATAAAAAATTGCTGTTGGATCTTTATTAACCAAATTTTATTCATACATTGATTCTGGAGACCACCATCACCTGAAGAAGATAAGCCTGCCTTGAAGCTGCTTGTGGAAAGCTAAAGCAAAAAAATATTTAAGGCTGGTTTTTATCAGCTTTTTCAAGATGTACAAAGCCAAGTTTTGTTCTGCAGTTGTATGTATAAAAATGATATGATGAAAGTAACAGGAGTTGAGGTCAGGAGAACTGTCACTTAAATGCAACTTAAATGTCAGGCTTTGTATGTTGATATATGTTTAAAAGTGTTGGTCTTAAAGTTCCTCAGAATGAGAGCACAAATGAGGCAATTGTACACTGTAAACCAGCACTTCAGATTTCAACTTGGTAGCAGGATTACAGAATTTCATCTCAGGTGTTTCAGGGAGTTGATTTTTTTTTGTGATGAACTAAATGGACGTGGGTAGCTCTACAATATATTGTTTGAGCTGCAGAGTTAGGGTCTCATTTACTAGACATATTGGCATATACTCACTTTTTTTGTCATTTTGTAATGTATAAGGTAACCATGTCCTGAGATCTGTGTGAATCCATTTTACAGTATTTCAAATATATATGGAAATTTTTTGCTGCAAATGGCTGAAGCATAGTTCTTAGCAGTTAAAACTTATTTTTCCACTTTTTTACTTTTAATCTGAATCTTAAGAAATCTTTTGAGTCCCTCCTTTATACCTACCTTTTACATACAGCTTTATAAACCCTCTACAGAAGTACAACTGTTTTTCTAGGTGAAACCAGAAAAGGGAAATCTTCATCACTGTGTGATCTGCTTTACAGTGTCTTTTTCCACACTGCAGTTTAAAATGGAAATCTAGTGAGTGACTTACAACCAGGGTATAAACATAAACTAAGAGTTGTTGGACTCAATACAGTTAAACATTTTAACTTGTATGAACTTTTGACATTCATAGCACCTTGTATCTCCCCAGATGAACAGATAGTTATGTGGTAAAGAAGTGTATGGTTTATTTGTTAGTTCATTCGTTCCCTATTTTGAGTCTCCCTTGTCTTTTCTTTGATGCCTTTTGGCTCTTCTGTTATGAGAAACAGTGAGTGTAGTCCTGCTGTCCTTCGTGTCACTCATGATTTCCTGTGGGTTTATCATGTTTCATTTCGGTTCCCTCTCTTCCAGGCTGAGGCTCCAGATGCATGAGTTGCTTTCACAAGCCTTTTTCCTACCTTTCCTTATTCTTACTGCCTTCTCTGCATTCATAGATGTATTCTGTATTTTTGAGAAATGCATGAGATGTGTGTGCTGCACGTAGCCCCAATAGACCCTCTACTTCATTTTCTGTTCTTTCCCAACACTTCCTCCTGTAACGGAGACAAGCCCACTGCTGAGTGAGCAGGTCCTGTTGCTGCTCCCATTGCTTTAAATCCTACAGCAGTGACCAAAGGGTTGGTGTGCAAATACCTTGAATGCTGGCTCATAGAGGGAAGGATGACTCTAATAATTCAGTACTTCTCAGGTCCTGTTGCTTGTGCTTTGCATAGATTAACTGCAAAGGCAGAAATGTCTTTGCTATACTAGAGCATGTTTTTCCTTTAGTATTTCCCTTAATTAATCACTGTTACCAGATTCCTTTGTCTTACCTGTCAGTATCAACCTCCACCCCCATGGTGATCACGCTTCCAGCTAGCGCTTGGAAAGCAGATGGGTGCTATTTATCCCATTAGCCCTTTAGCCAAGGGCTCAAAGCAGAGGCTAAGTCCATAAGCGTTTTGATTAACCGAGAAGCTTGTTTCTAGTAGCTTTCTTTGATCAAAATTATTACCTTGAACCTGCTTGGGAATTTTTCAGGAAAATGTGGACCACCAGCACTGCCATTTTTTGTGGACGCTTACTGTTTTCAGTTAAGTTCTCTGTTGGGAGAGTTTTCTTGACGCTTATGATGGAGCAGCAAGAGGTATAGCCAGTATCCCATAGTTACATAAAGCATGGCATGACTTGGGCCTTCTGCATCTGCTGAGCATCCTAAATCTGGAGTAATGGTCAGTATGCTTCCCTCAGCAGCAAAGCTGGCCTGAGATATTGGCTCAACTTGGGCAGGTGCAGTTCTGTGGGGGGTCACGCTGTAAACCTTATCTCTTAAATGACCTGGTTTTAAAAATCTTCCCCTCTCCCACTCCAGTGCCAGCCATGTTGAGGAGAGTAAGCTGCAAGGGGGCATGCATTCTTTGTTTCATTGTTTGCTTGCTTTTTTGCTAATCTGAATCATTTTATTTCAGCGATCCAGTATATGGATTATCACCGCCCCCTCCCTAATGCCGATTTAAACACACATTGGGGTCTGGCTTAATTCCCTTGGTTAGGCATTAAGGCATTGGTTAGTCAGTCACCAATGGCATCCAGATGCAAATCCCTGCTCTGCTTTCATTCAGACCAGACACTTGAAACTGATGTCTAAAATCCAGATGATCGTCGTAATTCCCAGTATGTCCAGCAGTCTGGTGTGTTTGGCCTTTACCCCCTGCCTGTGGCAATGGTGATTTTGAAAGGGCTTGTAGTCAGCCTGACTCTAAATATTGAAGCCTGTCTTCTTTGTGAAAATAAATTCTGCTTTTCAGGTTGCCTGCTGTATCAACTGTACAGAGCACCACATGAAACATATATTTATGTTCTAAAGATGCAGGGTCTTAATTAATAACCCGAAAGATATTTCATCTTGTATTATCTCTAAAAATATTTACTGAAATACTATATATCAGCAACAGGCCAGATAGACTCCCCTGAATGTGCTATTTTGCTGTGTTAGAATTCAAGAAGATGAAATCTACAAGAAAGTAAGAAAAGTGACAAAATTTCATGTGTCCCAAAGAATAGAGAAGCCACCCTTTTGGGGCAAAGTGCTTTTCATGTAGCTGCTGTGCTTCTCTTTCATCCCCACCTCAGCTTCCCAGTGTCATAACTCTCCAATTCATTTTGTACATGAATAATCATTAGCATTTTACATCTTCTAAATTTTTTATTCATTGTTAGTGCTTGTAAGGTCTCTTTACAGTTGTAATGCATTCTGTTTAATATTATCTTGTTACCAGAAATGCATGTAAAACCAGTATACACATACTTTTTGTTTTGCGATACAAACCAGGCACTAGTAATATAGTTAAGATAATAGATTCTTCACAAATAGCTCTTGTGATTAATGATTTTTTTTGTTGCTCCTCCACCCCCAACTCATATTATCTCTAATGTTTTCTGACATATAGAAGGAAGGCAAAGCGGAAGAGGGGAGGCCCAGGTCACTCATCAAGCCGTAACGTGGTCTCAGACCTCTCAGAAGTAGAGGTTACACTGCCATTTCGACATGGCTCTTGCCATGCAGAGGACAGATGTGATACAAAGTTGAGGGTATTCATCCCTTGCTCCTTTGCATACTGGTACAGTTTGGATCTTTTCATGCAATACTGACAGACTGCTCTGCAGCTGTCTATCTGGGTCTAAGAGTTTCAGCCCTGCTGATGGCCTTTTTAGAAATAAGTTGTGATACCAAGTGGGAGACTTTCTGATTTTTTTTTTGTTTCCTTAAAAAAAAAGGAAAAGGAAAAAAGGAAACTACGTACGCTATGCTACTACACACACACTACCACATACATTGCTGCTACACAAGTAAATGCATTTAAAGATTAAGCTAACAAAGGCATGCATGCAAATTAGGATGTCAGCAGTTATACTGCTTATACATCCTTCATTCAACTGTCTCGTACATTGTCTTTAATTACATGATAGCACAGACCCCTTTCAAATTCAGTGCTTGGGATGAGCCAGCTGTAAAGATGAATAAAGGTAATACAATGCCTCCTTCCTGCCAGGAGTCGGAAGGCACCTGTGGAACGAGACAGAAGGTTGCAGGGAGGGAGAGCTCGGGGCCACGACTGTGGCAGTTGAATGTGTCCCTCGGAGGTGGTGGGAATCAGCACAGAAGGCACGTGAGGTCCCAGAGGGGTGGAAGAAGGCAAAGTTCATCCCCCTGGAAAGGGGAGAGGGAAGTTGTGGGAAATAGAAAGCAGACACTGGGGGAATGCATTAACCTGTTATTTTCTAAGCGTCTAGAGGATAGCACGATGGCAAAAACATAAAAGGGTTTGTCAAGAGTAATTACCTTGAACTGACAACACCTGTCATAGAGGATGGAGGGGAGGCAGGAGATGTGATAGAACTTGACTTTGATAAGGCTGTCCACGCTGTTTTCGCTCCTGTAAGTGAACTAGAGAAATACAGCTTAGGTATTACTGCTTTAGCAGGAAGAGGGCATAGAGAGCTGAAAATGATTTTCAAAGAACAGGTCTCAGTAGCTCACCATAATGCAGGATTTTTCAGGCATCTGTCCTGAGTCTGTTACTCTTAAGCATTTTCATTACAGGTTTAGATGATGGCATCATGTGTACACTTAGAATTCCCAGATGACTGCAGTGGGAGGGAATGCAAGCACTTTAGACAGCAGGATTAGAATTCAAGTTTATTGATGGGGAGCACTGGCCGGCCAGCTGGGCAGTGGCTTTGCAGATAAGGGCCCAGCAAGTGCTAGGCTAGTGGCTCACAGATGTAGCTGGAGTCAGTGCTGCCACGCTGTCGTTGCTAATACTTACTTCATTCCAGCAAGTGTTGTCTATAAGATTCAGGAGATAATTGCTCTGCTCAGCTCTGACAAGGGCTCAGCTGGAGTATTCGGGCCAGTGAAAGGGCACTGCCCTTGGAAGGGTGTGCAGATGAACTGGAAGGAATGGGGAGAAAAATAAATTTAAAAAAAAAAAAAAAATCAGCTTCAGAAAATACAGCCAATGAGTGTTTGAACTTTGAAGGCTTTTAGGTGAGACAAATGTGGCTGAATAATGAAAGGAGAGGGAGGATGTAGTAAGTTAATGTGAGACATCAGGAAAAGCATTCGGCTATAAAGCTGAACGGGGCACAGGTTGTTTCAGAAGGCTGTGAAATCTCTCTCATTGGAGGTTTTTAGAAGCAGGCTAGGCCACTATCTGTTGGAGATGGTTCAGGTATAATTAATCTGCTTTAGTGCTGTGGGATTTGATTTTTGCTGTGCCTTTATTGTACCTTTGGGGTTTTTTATTGTGGTGGCGGTGGACTTTTTTTTGCACACCCTTTTGCTGTGTATTTCCAGGATTTCCATGATCTAGGGATGTTCTGGGAACTTAAAACTGTTGCTGAACTCATTGGGAGCTGAATTCCTTGAAATACTGTAGCTGTCATACCCCGAACTACCATTCTTAAACCTCTGTCTCTCTGATATCCCCTATAAAGGCAATAGTAATATTGTCTTGCTTCAGAATGTAAGTTCGTAAGCATTTCTGTTGCTGATGGGTGAAGCAGTTGTTTGCACTCATTTCTCCTGACACTTGCCCCTTCATTTGTGCTGGTTTTGAGATCTCTGCAGTAACAGGGATTTCTCCATCATATGGCCGTTCAGTTATCTCTGTTAGCACAGGGAAGGGGGTGGCTGTTACCGGGAGTCAGTAGGTAGTAAAAGGAGGCTACGTATGGCAACAGCATTACCTAAGCTGGTCTAAGCAGAAATGGGTTGTGAAAATAAATCTGTGAATGTTTAAGAAGCACCGGTATAATGCATGATGATGAGCCCTGTAAATAACCCTGAAGAGATCAATGCTTTTCTTCAGAGCAAGGTATGAATATTGTGCAGTAAATAATGCATCACACCACACATTGAAAAAGGTTGTGAAAAATAAGTATTGAAGAGATGTTCATTAAGTGTGCACCGTCTATCCGGCTCGCTGCATGAGGCAGGTGTTCCCTTGAAGTGGTCTGTAATTAAAGACTACATCAGTGACAGACAGATGAAGGAGAGCTGTCTGCTTCGTTGTTTCTCGACTTTGGAACCTTAATGACATCCTTTGAATATTGTATATCAGTGTGCCTCTCCCAGATCTGCTGCCTTAATTAAGTTTCTTGTGAGCTGGAAAACAGTGTCAAAGTGTTTCAAGTATTGTTTTCAACGAGGAAGAAGTATTTTAGAAAATATCATTTGGGGAATTAAAAGTCCCTTATTTTTTCCATACCCTTCTCAACTGAGAGATGATTAAGAAATCCAGACGGAAAAAAAGATGTTTGCTGCTGATGTACATGTACAATTCCAATTCTCCTATACTTTAATGAGATCAAGGGAGGATTTGGGGAGGGAAATCAGTTAGCATTGTTTGAGTCTGACCTAATGAAGAGAACACAAAGTTTAGCAGACAAAACTTCCGTTCTTCGTTGCACACAGAATAGGTGACTGCATAGTGAAGGAGTGTGTGAAAATTTTTGCTTTGAAGGACTCTGAACTGATCCACATTCTAGTGTGAATGCCAACATCAAGATTTGAATGCAAATTATTTTATTTTTCTCCTTGCGCACTTTGACATGCTACAGATACATATGTATATTTTTGTTACATTTTCATAACGCTTTTAACTCTTGTTTTTCTTTCCTTGTGCATCCACCACAGATCGCATTCAATTGGGTAAGGCACATTACTCCCCTTGAATACTGCCTCTGTATTTGACAGGATTTGTTTTGTGGAATGTAATGCAGTAACCTCTTTCCTTTCAGCATCGTTATATATGATAAAAACATATGCTACTTACACTGTAATGCCTCATTTTTACAACATGGTGAGTATAATGAGGAAAGAAGTGGACTAAGTGGCTAGAGTGTGTTCGCCTTGCTCTTGAGCAGATTAGTCTCAAAGTCAAATAACGAACACATTCAAAAGGTGTTGCTCTTGGGAAAACCTATTTATATGTAATCCCATTCTTGCAACCATCTTTTTCTCTCAGAGGTTGGAACATAAATGGCAAGTGCTCAGTAAAAATTCAGTTCAGCCGGCAGAGTTTTATAAAGATTGTAGAAAGAATTTAATTACCTCCTCTTCAGTAAAGGAAAAGTATATTAGTCATGAAGTGTACATGCTGACTCTTTTTAAAAAAAGTCTTGAGTCCTGGGGAAATTTCCAACAGTAGGCCAAGTTCTTAACATGGTTAAAAGGGTTCATTATAGTTAGAGCTTGAATTTATTGATGCTGTAGAGCTCTTCAATATATGATGAATTACAATACAATTTCATGTGTGCTGAGAGATTCTATAGGCGATCTGGCTTTACATCAGCTCACCCAGCAGAGGTGAACTGGCCCAACTGGCCCCGAATCCCCTGCAGTCCCTCGGGCCTTGTAGCATCTCCAGGGCACGGGACAGCTCAACAGTTTTTCTGTTCAGCTAAGTAATCCAACATGGACCCTTCCTTCACTGAGAAAACTTAAAAATGGGGCATAGATTGACCTTCCTATCTCACTCTGACATGAAACCAAACTGTACTGTTTAGCAACCTTTGTAAGGAAGGATCTCTGTTCCCTGCCTCTGCACTGATTGCTGTCACAGACACATGTGTCTTTAAAAAAGCTTAATGCTTTAGGCTTCTAGTAAAAGAAGATGTTGTCACTGTTCCTATAACTGGCGTCCTTACCTCTTTAGAGAAATTAAAAGATGAGCTCAGTGAAATGTGCACTTAGTATTCAGATTGTCTGTCACATGCCATCTCTCAGCTGTGCGAATTTAATTTGGCATAATGTAATCGTCTTACTGAAACCTTCGCATTTGGAATATTTGGCTATTAGAAGAGGAGCAGCCTATGCTGAAATACTTCCAAATCCATATTTTTGCCTGTTTGCCATGTGTTACAAGACTAAAATGGCAGGCATGCTTGTTTAATTTAACTAGGATTGTTAAAGATTTGCTGCACTTGTGAAGTGTTTGGGCTGATCTTTCATAAGTCTGAAAAATGATGTGAAAAATTGGACATGAAACCTTTGCATTGTCTTCTCTATCTGAGCTTACCAGAAGCCTTAAAATATACACAATAGCAAACAGGTCATATAAAATCTCTCTGTCCCACCTGCTTGCCAAACAACCCTTTCCCCCCGCCCCCATTTCTGAAACTTTAAACTGGGGGGGAAAAAAATCTTTTGTGTCTATGTGGACACAGCGCTGCTCTGAATGTGTATAATTGAGAACAAACACATGTGCTGTTTATATGAGAGCTTTCATTTTTTAATGCTATAATCATGCTTTGCTTGATTACAGCCAAATGGTGGTGTCCCTTAAAGTAAAGCTCTCGCTGTTCTTAATCAGACCAGGCTGCAGCTGCCAGTCAACGCTGAAAGGAGCCGCACAGGAATTTTTGAAACAATACATACTCTTGCAGCGCACAGTTTACTTACAGGGTTCAGATTTAAATGTGCTTATGGAGAGTTCTTACCTTTCAAATAAAAATTGATACTCAGAACAGGCTTGATGTTTCCCAGCAGTAGGGAATAGGTGATGATAGGACAGCAGAGTTGGCTTTGGTGGCTCAGGTGGGAGAACGTGTCCAGCAGTAGTTAGGGCGAGTGGCCATCTGCAGGGTTGAAGGCATGCAAGAGGATTTGGGGATCTCCGAGTGACGCAAAGGCTCCATCCTCTGCTTACCAACCTTCCGATGCTCTTGCTGCTGGGAAGTTTGAGGAGGGAAGTGGGGCAAGGAAAGCTGGACAAGAGCTGTGGAAAACAGCTTTCTACCCTTGGTAGTGTTGAGGTGTGAAGGAGGAGGTGAAACAACCTAGAGAGATGGGGACAGCAACCACTGCAGCTGGGAGCTGCCTCTGGTTGAAGAAACCTCTAGTTTAGGTAGCCTGCTGTGCAGGAGCCTATACAAACTGGGGGCCATCACTGGCTGTTTGGCCTGTGTACATTGTACGTGCAATGAAGGCAGGCAACTGCCTACCTACCTACTGCCTTGAACCAGCTCCATTCATGCTCACAAACCTGAGGTCTACTGTACTTGCCCAACGCAGAGCTTATTGTCGGCAGCAGTGGAACACGGAGGTAGCTCTCTGGTCCTCTGTCTCACGTTGCACGTCTCTGTAGATAGCAGGGGTCTGCATCATTTAAATGGATGTTGCCAGGAACTGTTTTGCATCCTTCTTTTGAGCCCTATTAAATTGCTGA
The DNA here is from genome assembly GCF_000687185.1 of Egretta garzetta. NCBI lineage: Eukaryota > Metazoa > Chordata > Aves > Pelecaniformes > Ardeidae > Egretta > Egretta garzetta. Next base: position 6,742,496 of record NW_009260616.1, read on the forward strand.
TCAGTTGACATGAGAATGTAGTGGTAGGATCTTCAGTGCTGAAGGTGAGCTGGAATTCCCAGGCGAGTTTGACAAGCTGTTGCCATTAGGAGAAGGAAAGTACCAGCACTCTTGAAGAGATATATTTTTTTTTTCAAAGTTAATTTAAAAAAGTAAAAATAATGTGTTATAATCATGTTGCAAACTGGATTTTTCAGCTTTTTTTTCCCTTATCTTTTGCTTTCATCCCACAGTTACTCTATTCGACATTCAATGAGCATGCCTGCGATGAGGTAATATGCTACCCATATTCAGTTTGCCATGGTGATGTTCAACAGTGTAATGAGGGGGGATTTGCATTCTTCGATCCTGATCCTGGAGTTTTTAGTTGGATGAATAGTCCCACTTCAATCAGTTATGGTTATTCATGTAGATCAGGGCTGCAGGACAGGCCATCTGTGGTTTTTTCCTTTTAATTGTATTAACTGTTTAATCTCTTGTACAAGCCTTTGAGTAAACCAAGCATTTCTGAGATGTATTTGGGTAGTTGATTGTTACCAGGTTTGTATTCCTGAATCTCAAATTCAGTTGTTTTACTGTCTCTAGAACGTCATCCAAAGCCCATTAACGTCACAGATGCTTTCTACTCCGGCAGGCTTTGGCTCATGCTCCTGTGGCAGGATTTTATGAGTGCTTTCATATTTTAATGGCTGTAATCATGCTTTACTTGACTGTAGCCAAATATTGATGTCAGTAAAGCTCTGACTGTTTTCAATAAAATTAGGATCCAGCTTTCTTTTCACCACCCCACCCCCCCATCTCTAAATACATGAATATCCCCACTCCCTGCCAAGCATGTGGGGAAAACAAATCTCCTAACTGTATGATGGATTCTAATTCATTCAACTTCAGCAGGTAGATAGTTTAAGGCAAGCATTCACCAGTGTGACCTATGGGTAAAACGTAAGTCATTAGACTCAATTTCTCTCTCCTTTTCACCCCTCTTTCCAACCCAAAAGTAAATCTGCATTATTTTTCGAACTGGCTTTTGTTTGCCCTTTCCTTAAATTAGGGTCAGTTTAACTTAGCCCGATGAGGGATATAAATATATTTGCAGAAACAGAGGCCATCATCATGCTCCTGGTAAGTACCCAGAATGTGCAAAGAGGATGGACTGGGACACTGATGTTTTAGCAGCTGTTGGCTTCATCGCTTTGCAAAACGAAGCGCAGGTGCCTGCATGTGTTTGCCTTTCCCCGTGGATGACGCAGAGGCGTGGGCACCTGCCAGGGTAAAGTGGTTCTGCCTCACTGTTCCACTGTGAGGGGACTCTCCGTTATGGTTAAAGATCACTGTTGTGTTCTATTTCACGCAGGAACAAATGGTTGTGGTGGGTTTAGTACCTCCTGTTGGCCATGCTGTGAGGAGGTACCCCGCACTTTCAGTGGTAGTAGTTTCTGTAATCTCTTTCTGGATATAGCACAATAGACAGGTGGGAAAAAAAGCTGAAGAACTAAACGCTCAATTAAGTAACTGCTTCATTACGCTGCACTGGGCTTACAGAGATTCTGTCACCTCTTTGTTTCTTATGGTGAAGAAAGTACAAGAGGAACCCTGCTGGACAACAGTTTCTGAGCTGCAGGGTCTTCGCTTAGAATGAAGCACAAAGTAGTACGCTATAATTGAGCTCTCTTCATCAAGCGAGGAGCAGAGGACCAGAAGGTGGTCCCCTTTACCCCCTGTAGATTTGCCCAAGTCCTTTGTGCTAGCTAAGCTGCTGGAGGAGGAGACAAGCTTTCGTACTCACTCCAGCTTGTCCGCTTTTAGCGTGTCTTCTTGCGTGGGACAGGGGAAGCAGATGCAGAAAGGGAAGAAGAGACATCCATCTGAGCAATGGAGGGGCAACTTGAGTGCAGATCTCTATGGGATCCATACTCTTACTTTAAAATAGCATATGCATTATATTAATAATAAGACATGGCAGGTACTAGTTGTGGTCAGTGTGTTCTGTGTGCAGGAAGAAATGTAAAAAATTGAATGTGTTTAAAATGAGGGAGAAGCTATGTTTTGGAGAAAGAAAGAAAGAACAAGGTTTTTGGGCAAGCCAGCAACCCAAATATGTGATTTGCTTTAAGAAGGAAAAACACAGCTGTTGCCTTTTTTTTTTTTTAATTCTTTTAAGATATGTTCAACTCACAGCTTTCCCCAAAACAGTGTCGTGTTCTGTTCTATGGGGAGTGAAAGGCAGAGAAAAGCTTAGCTTTGTCAGAGGGGCACCCTAGGAACACAGTCTGCCTTAAAGGCTTTGTCTTTGAAAGCAGCAGGATACACCTGCAGTCACAAAATCATGGAGTGGGGGGTCAGGATTCCTCAAAGGCTATGGGGACCCACTTCCTAGGTGGTTCTAATCTCCTTCATCCTAGCCTCAGGACATTAAACTGTCATATTTTTAATTATGTAGATTATGAGCTTGCTCATCAGCTGAAAAAAAATGTTAATTTCTTTACAGCAATAACACAGATGGATAAAACCATAACACAAATGGATAAAACCATAGAAATGCAGCCCAACAGCCAGCGTTCTCTGGTTGTTCTTCTGAGAATGTGATAAATGTATCAGAGGGTAGGCAGGCCAGTCAGTCCTTAGTTTCAGGTTCTGCTTTTGCAAATTTGTAGCTAAAAAACACTCATCCGATTACCGTAATTGGATTTGACTGACAGAGCACAAGTGACTGTTCATACCCTCTTGGTCTATAGCCCTGTGCTGCCAGCCAGCCGTTGTTCTGTCCTGCCTGGTAAGAACTGATCGAATTGTGGAGTTACCCCATTGCATTTGCTACTGACTCTTCTTTCTTTTTCTCCTAGGAATTCTCCAACTTTCAAATCATTTGAGGAGAAGGTTGAGACCACTGTCACAAGCCTTAAGGTAAAGGTCAGAGGCAGAGTTACATGGCTGTGTGTGTTCAAGTGTGACAAATCAGTTGTCCCTGTTCTTTGTATGGGAGACTGAATTTGCTGTTCCGTCAAGAATTTCACAGAACTGCAAGAGCACTAACAGAAAATGAAGGCGATATGCAAAGACAGAGTCTATCTCTGCTTTCTTACTAAGAAATGACTTCTGTTGTCTGCCAGAGTAGACAAATGGTCTCAGAAATACCAAAAATATGGCCATACTAAAATGGAAAGCAGAAGCATCTCATAAGGTGTGACCACGGTGGATTATGCTGCGCAAGGCAGAGCCACGTGCAGATGCAAGGTCAGATTTTGAAAGCGGCGTGGCCCCGGGAGCTCTGTGCTGTGCCCTGCCAGGCAGACACGGCCGTGTGCGGGCAGAGCGAACTTCCACCCCTGAGCTCCGCTCCTTTCAGCACTAGAGGTGTACTCAGCAGGAGCCCCTGGCTCAGCCGGTGGGAGCTGCCGTGTAACTCGGGTGCGATTCACGCCACCCTGTGTGGCTCTTAGCCCTCAACACGTCTTTCTTTAATGCAGGTGTGTTTCCTCTCAAATTTCAAAAGTATATTGAGGTGGTTGCTGTGGGACAGGAAAATCTGATGGCAAAGTTGCCGGTTATCACTAATAGCACTTGTTAAGGCTCTTATTCAGCAGTACTGAGCCTGGCAAGTTTGCCGTGAGCTTATCCTTGCTGCGTGGTAAGGCACGTTCAAGGGGGGAATGAGAGGATTTGTCTCCTATTGGTTCTGGTTCATCAGGTAAAGTCAAGTGTGCTCATAAAATGGCATTTTACTGTGCTGCAATAGAAAGATTCCAGCACTTTCCAAAGTACAGTCTGTCAGTGGACAAGGGCCAAACTGATCACCCCTCATTTTAGGGGGAACTGAAAATACTAGATTGGTATCAAAGGACATTACAACTTGTAGAGCATAAACAAGGCAAGAAAATGGCCTTTCACTTGGGACAGAAGGATATTCCTTCTTACAGAAAATGCAAATTACAGCTAGAACTGAAGCAGCAGGTGCACAGGGAAGGTCTGTCTTGTCCATGCCACTGTGAAATCGTACAGCACCCACAGTTTCCCAGTCAGTGTCTGAGGAAAGTAAGCAGCAGAGAGCTTTCTTTATTTTTATGTTTCTAAATAAGCATGCCCATCAAAGAAGGTAGAGTTGTTCTGTCATTTTCAGATTTTGAATGTTCACATTTATTTAGTGATTGGCTGTTCTGACAACTGTAAGTCATGATAGCGCAGGATAACATCATCTCAGTTGCACTGTGTCAGAGAAGGAAACATCTCAGTTTCGCAGGTGTGAGGCAGCATCCCAGGGAAGACTAGGAGCATCCCAAGGAGCTAGAGCAGAACACAGACCTCCAGAGCCCCAGCTCAGTGCCTGCATACACTTTCCTAGTCATTCTTTTCACCTTAGCTGCAAATGCTTTTTATACTCAACTTCACTGTAGGTGAAATCATTCATGCAGTGGGATGCATCAGCTTGGAAGGTCTGAATTCCTGTCTGTTGCAGCCAAGCGTATCACTTGCTTATCCCTTTGTGTTCCTTTACCTATTTAGATAGGGGATGCAGCTCATTGGAATACCTGAGGTCTGAAATGGATTTTTTTTTTTTTGCCTTTTCCACCACTCACCAGTTGGAGAAGTGCAGCACTTTTTGTATGCATTTAATCACTAAACCTGCTCTCAGGGCTTCCAGTAGTACTTCTAGCTTTCAAGTTTGCTTCTAGGCTACTCTAGACTCCACAAATCCATTTCTCCTGGATGTAGGCCAACCTGTGAGAGGGACAGCTTAGACTTTTGCCTTGCTTTGAGGGGTAAAGGACAAATGTGAGCAATGTCTTTTCTGCATCACGGGAGAGGTGTCTGTTTCCAGTCACCTCAATGTGCCATTCAGAAAGAGGACAAGTCAATTCAAACTGCACAGCTTTGAAGAACATTTCTTCTCACAGTGATCTGCTTGAGGAGTGTGAACTTATTTTGTTAATTAAGAAAAGGTGTTCTTTTAGAGGAAACTATTTGTCATGCCAGCCCTCAGCCTGTCGTGTTCAGAGTGCTCTTAGACCATCCTTTAGGGGATCTTTAATTAAGCAGGACAAAACAGAGTCTTGAGTCTAAACTCATCTTCCACATCCCATGAAACCTTCATTGTCCATCTTTATTGGCAAACCCACTGACATTTTCTGAAATGCTTTCTTTCTGTATTCTCTTGCTTTCGTTTCTTTGTGCAAATGGAGAAGGGAAGCTGGAGTCATGGACCCAGGGTGCCACCAGTGTGGGCTGTGGACAACTGGGAATGTCTCAGCACTGTTCATCCTTTTCCCTGCCTCTGCTCCAAGGCTTGCAAGATTAGGAAGACTGTGGGTGGGGTGAGAAATCATAGGCTCTCCCTTCAATTCTAGGATCCTGTTGTGGTCTGAAAAAGTGGAGAACTTCCCAGAGAGGCTTTTGAAAAATAAAAGAACAGCAGTAGTCTTATCATCTATCTTCCGCCCCCCCATATCAGCTACAGCTCTTCAGTGGTCCTACAATGTTCTGTAGTCAGCCAAAACTGACGTTCAGATTTCATACATTTAGAAGTCAAATTTCAAATTAGATTTTATTTGCTCTTGGAGTTTGGACTTTGGGTTGCAGCTTGCTTAGGAGAGTGTATTAGTTCAGCTTCCCCTGGGAATCAACAGGGCCTGGGTGCCTCATTCTCTTTAACTCTTCTGAAAATCAGAACACTGGTGAATGAAATGTTTGCGTAAATACTGGCATATTGTCCAGAGGCGTTCAGTACATCATTCTTGTTTTCAGATGCAGAAAAGCAAACAGAAAATGGAAATGCATTAATGTTTCTGATTTTGAGGTGTCCACCTTCAGGTGCACCATATCTGTGTCATTTGAAATGATGCAGGAATAGTCTATTTGCACAATCATTCTGATCAGTCTGAATCAATATTCTTTTGAGAATTTTAATTGACAAATAAAAGTCATGAGTTTTGCCATGAAAACTTAATAGTGGCTTTACTTGGCAGTGGCTGCCTTTTCACTTCAAGTTCTGGGCCTACCACCATTTAACAATACATGTATTTTATATTGCTGTTTGTAAAAATCAGTGATGGACCGATACTTTCTGAAAGTCAGCACAGGCCATTAGACTCAATATAGATTTTCACCTCTCTCTCAAGGAACTTTTAATAACAGTGACTCAAACCATCAGAGCAAAAATCAAGCCTACTACTGCCCTTATTTTATTGAACTTTCAAGCTAGGCGAGCTTCTGTGCTAGCTGATGAAACAAAGGACTACATAGGATTTAACCCTCTTGGAAACTTAAGACACAAAGTTCACTTAATTAAAATAATCTTCCTAAGCATTCAGTGGCTGACAGGCTGAAAAAATGCCAGCTTGTTTTTAAGATCTGCTGCAGTTCTAGGAGGGAATAGAAAGTTTTGCCCTATTTTCAGGCTTGAATCACCTTTGAGTGGGCCTATCAGCAAGCCAAACCACAACAGAACGTGCTCGTACCAAGACAACCCAGTCCAACCAGCTTTGTCTCTTCGTCACTTAGTCTTGACCATTTCCAAATCTTTAGATAAAGCTCTGTCTTTGTTAGGAAACCGCTATTTCAGAGATTTAGTCATATTGGTTTTTATTTTTAATACTTATATTTGCAAATTCAGCAAACTGAAGCATTTTGAAAGTAGATGACCTGTGAGCACATTGGCATATGTTTCATTAATGTAATTTTCTCTCTCTCCCTCCCCGCTCCCCACAGGCAAATGCTGTGGGCAGTTTTATATATTGGTATCGAGGTAGCCACAAGTTCCTAAAGGGAGACGAGCTGCTGTTCTTTGGTTACTGTAGTCCTTCTACCGCCCAAAATCTCAGTACGGTTTACGTATTTCAAGAGCAGCGATGTTACCATTGGCTGGCAGATGGGCCACTTTACTCAGCAGATGAACCAGTTGATTTAAATGCCCATCTCTTATCCAGCCTGCATAGGACTGGAAAAAAACTGTGAAACCAGTGTGAGCTGAAGAACTGCACTAAGTTTACTGGTGAGATCTAGGATCCTGCCTGGGATCTACTTAGGGACTGGTTCCTTTAAGCATACCATAAATGCTGCTGGCAGCTTTTATGATTGCAGCCTAGAAGTTTAGAACTTGGGGGCGGAAAGGGTTTGCTTTATTTGACTGGTTTTATAGCTTTTGTTCTAAGAAAAACCCAAGCCCACACATCCTCTGCCTGCTTTGAGCAGTTCCCAGCCCTCAGAAAGGCCAAGGGGTGGAACGCAAACGGGACTGGCTACAGGGTGAGCCGACAAACTTGCTGTTCTCTTTGTTTGCCTTGTTTCAGACCAAGGTTGGTGGGACAAGCCACACAGGCGGCAGTTTTGAAGAAGTTCTCAGCTCTACAGCCCATGCCAGCGCTCAGAGCTCGCTTGCTGGCACCCGCCTCCCCGAGAGCGAGGAAGAGCTTCAGTGTTAGGCTGCAGCCCCTCCTGAGCTTCACAGACCTCTCTTCAGAGACTTACCCAGCCAGCGATGTTTAGACCTCCCTCGCCACCCAGCTTGTGCAACAAGGTTTTGTCAGCTTTGGAAAACTGCCTCCCTGGCCTTGTGCTGGAGAAATGTTTCCTCTCTCTGTTTGTCTTTTGGATGGGCCCTTTTATTGTCAGGTGCTTTGTACACCATAGACACCACATGCAAGGCATTGACTTACAGAGCTCTAAATTCTATGTTAAGTGACCAAAAGAGTTTTCATTTTTGCGTAACTCCCCTCCAACAAGCTCCCAGCCTCTGTTTCTTATTTCTTTCAGTTTACTGTTTTCTATCTGTTGGTTTCCAACTCCCCTCTCAGTGCCACATCAGACAGATGGACCTAGAGCTGTGCAGAGATTTCTACTGCCAGCAATAGTCCCTATACCAGCTGTCTACCAGCCATACCAGGTGCCCTCTGCTCAGGAGTGTCTGTACATGATCTATTTCCTAATGGCATTAAGTCACTTATTGTCACAAAAAGTTTTTTCTCCTTCACTGTTACGGTCTGGCATTGCCCTCCACTCATTAGTCAGAATAGTTAAGGAAGAGACACCCCGTTATTCATACAGAAACTGAACTGATCACAGCTGCTGATTTAAGATGATCATTTCAGTTTAAAAATATGTTCCATTGCTGGCTTGCTGTGGTTTGATGAGACTTGACGGTATAGCTTAACTACAACAGGAAGTGGACCAGAGGGAACTTACTTCTAATAATTTTGCCTCCGTATCTTCCCCTCAAAAATAAGGGAAGGTAAACTTACGAGCCTCAATCAAGATACAGCCTTAAGTGAAAGAATACAAAACCGACAATTGGCTTAAGATGCGCCATAGGTTAGAGAGCCCATGCCTTCAGCCCGCGTTTCAGAGCTGCTACCATAAACCCCATTATCTTACACAGGATGAGTAGGTACTTCACTTTCGGTGTCGAATTTTGTTGTGCTTCCCTCCAGGACATAAGTCAGTCCACCAACTACATTCTCTCTATCTGTCTATCTGTCTGCTTCATCATCAAGAGCCAGTCACCTCTCAGCTTTGCTTCAGCATGTTTTCTTGCATCCTTTTTAACATTTTTTTCTAAGAAAAGAGCAGCACGCTTGTGACACTATCTTGCTGTCTAGTGAGCATGTGTCAGTCTGCATGTTGCATTACTCAGTTTGCCAGACGGAGATGAGCACAACTTTATCAATGAAAGTACAGGAAAGTCTGGCTACTTCCAAAATGGATGCATTTTTTGAGCATAAGCCAAAGCTTCAAATCGGTGTTAGTGAGTTTAACATTACAGACTGCTTAAAATCTCGTGAGGAAACTTGGCTTTAAGTGATTTTTTCCTATGTGGCTTTTGTTATAGTTTTTACGAAGTTGGAAGTCCTTTCATAATGTTCTACTGGACAGAAGTTAACTTTGGACATTTATATCAAATGCCTCTTTAGTGTGATTTTAGCATGGAAGCAAATTTAATTAGGTTTTTTTTAGTACAGTTTTCTTGTGACGGTTTGGTAAGCTTATTTTGTGGTTTTGTGCATAACCATGAATTTATTTAAATAAAGAAGATATTAATGGACACCTTAGTTTGTGTAAATGAAGCTATTGATATTCTTATTAAAAATAAATTTCTCTCTCACTCTTTTACGCTTGGTGATGTTTTCTTTTTAACTCTGTGTATTTACCACTATTACTGTGCATCTCTAAGTCTTGCTATGTCACAGCAGAGTAGCAAGGTAAACTGCAAGAACGTAATCTGCCATTCCTAGTTTTTAAAATCTCTTCAGTTCCTTCTGGACCTGAAATTCCCCATGGAAAGCTGCGGTCAAAGTTTTGAAAATTTTCCGATTCAAAGGGGAAAAAAAATTGAACCAAGTTCAGTAAAACAGAAATGCGTGGCAGAAAACGCCTTCTAGGTGACTTGACCTTCTTTTGAGCGGGGCCAGCAGCCAAACCAAGGTTAAAACATGGAGTCCAAGCACTGTCATCTTCTACGGGACGCTGACTTGGACCTAGTTTTATTCAGGGATTTATGTATGTGTATGCACATACACTTAGAAAAATGCTTCTGGGAAAGCAGTCAATTGCTTTTAACTACATTCATTAAGAGCACAGTTTAAAGCGCCCGTGCGAGTACGACTTCGTGGAGGTAGGCTGGCCAGACAAGCTTCTCTTCCATAGAAATCCTTACATGTTATTGTCATTACAGCAGCTGCCACTATGTGTAGGCTCAATGATGATAGGAATAGGTCAGGAGAACGGCGTGGGAGGAGGCGCTTCCCTCTCGCAGGCTGCGTGTCCAGGGCCTAGCACACTTTGCCGCCACGCCAGCAGTGCACTTCAGCGCGGCATTAGGAAGCCCGAAGCCCCGCAGGCCGTTTGCTAACCTTGCTATCAGCCTGTCATCACGGCTCACGCTTTCCGATCGCATTTGCTCTTCCAGTCTCTTTCCAGCCAATTCCTATTTCTATCAAAACGGACACGCAGTTGCACCTGCAGCACATAGAAGGGAACGTCATTTTTACACAAAGTACCTGCTGGGTTTCCTTAAACACAACTGAAGCCCACACAACGCGTGCCCAAACCACGCCTCTGTCCCCCAGGACAGCATTTCCCTTTCCTGCACCATTGCACTGCCGACTGGGGTTCAGCGGCTCCATCCCCCGGACTGCCAGCCAGCAAAGCCTCCCACTGCGTTGGAGGAACCGGCTGTTCCCGCCGGGGTAGCGCTTGCGCTGCCTTTCTACCAAACCATCTCTTTAAGGCCGCTTTTCTTGTTTGTGATGAATGTTCTCGGTTCTCTTCCAATGCATCTGTAGCTCTCCCGTGCTTGGCATTCAGTACAAACTAATAGAGAGGATGGTTTGTACACATCAGAGTGGAATAAAAATGCTGAAGAACGATGGGCCCTGGACTATCTCAGCGGGCCCCACTCCATCACCCTTGCAGTACGACCACCAGCCACCCGTAACCACCCATCAGTTTCCCATTGCTCAGTAAAGCGCAGCTTGTGCCCCCAGGGTCTCCGTAGGGCAGAGCTGCTGCCTTCAGGGGTTCCCCGAGCAGAGCAGAAATCCCACGCCTTGCCCAGACCAATACTCTGCGGGTTGCACGCACCGCGCCGGCAGGAGCCCACAGCAGCTCTGCACAGCGCTCTCTGCCCCTGCCAAAGGCAGCAGCTTTGGTCAGGCCCCCGAGGTTTGCGTAAATGAGACATTTCCCGGAGTCATGGTGCTGGGAGGCATGTGCTCAGCTGGATTACCTACCTTGTGAGGGGATGACGACAGCACTCAGTTGTATGCTGCCTCCCTCATTGGACGTGAGGCTGAAGACAGAGAAGCTAGTGCCAGGTGCACGTCATTTTTCCAGCTGCAAACTTTCATTATGTGGCAGTTGTGACACCGCCCCCGTCTCCAGCCGCACACACGACGCAGCGGTCAGTCATGAGGGCTGGCCTCATTATGGCACTTACCACCACTACGGCTTTACCGGACGACCACGCTGTGCTTTCACATCCACGCTTACCTCCGCTAGAAACTGCCATTTACAGCAGCAGCAGTACGGGCCTGCAACAGCGTTAACAAGGGACGCACAGGCTCCATTAGCAGGACGTACAGGACGTGCATTAGACTGCACAAGCTCCAGAGGTCCCTCCCAACCTCAGCGACCCTGTGATTACCCATTACCCACGCAAGAGTCTGTAAAATTGCCAGTCCAGGGCGAGGGGGATTTGGGAATACTGGCCTTATGGGAAATCTCAGCACTGCTCCCCAATACAACGCGTGAGCTGTGGAAAAATTGCATGAAACAATAAACATATGAGAAAATGTAATTAATGAGATTACCGGTTTTATCTACTGTCACTTCTTAAGGCTTACGCACTCCCAAAGAAATCTCATCTCTGGCTCCGTCGAGAGCTTCCAGAGAAATGCACTCATTGGCCTCGCTTCTGTGTAGCGCAGTGAACAGATATTAACCCATTTGATATAGAAGGTACTTAAATCCATACGTACTTGGAAGTCACAGGACAAGACCACCTGTCCCAGTCAGTGCATTACACAAACAGATGAGATTGCAGCCAGCTGATTTTTAAACTTACCTGAACTTCGCCAGTGAAGAAGCTATTTGTAGCTGAGACTGCATCAATCAGAGGCTGATTAAACAAAGAAAGAACCCAAACAAACTAAATATTTGGTCCTTGACCCAGCCTCCGATCTGGGAGGTCACTATTCTACCTGCTCCTATCTAAGTGGTCCTGGGATTCTCGGCAGTGAATGCACAGAAAAAAAAAATCTGCCAGCAGAATCAGTGATGTGATGGGAGGAAAAATAATGCACAGAATATAAAACCGAGTATTTATTACAGATACAGCATTTAGGAACACTTCAGGAATGTGGATGAGATGTAGCAGCTATTTTTTTATTCCTTTCTGTGTTAATCAGAGATACAAGCTGGAGTACTTCTGGGTGAGTAAACTTCCCTGGAAAGCAAAAGAAAGGGGAAGTTAACTAAAAATACTCTCATTTTCCTGCGTGTGAAAGGTTGGCAGTGTCAGGTTAGCAATAATGGTGTTTATTTTGAACCTAAAGCAACAAGTTATCCTTTTAAGAGATACTCCCATTTAACTCCAACTATGGAATAATTGTAAGAGTAGTTACAGCTATTTTTCCCCCCAAAATATTTCACGCTCTATTGAGACACTTAAAAGCTAAAGACCAGGACAATCCCATGCTATGCATCCAGCTACAGGAAACCACCCCAATTACAGGTGCATGTAGGGTATATGGTCTAGGCTCTACTGAGACACTAGCTTAGTCTAAGTTACCGAGTTCTAGTCGGAAGGCAAAGATGTCAACTAAAAAATGAAGCATTCCGGCTATGCTGATATCAGCCTTTTTTTCCTTCTTCCCTAAACAAATTATTACATTTTTCAGAGAGCTCATTATTTCCCTGAGGAATCACGAAAGTATAAACAGGACTCTTCAGAGAGCACGTCTGGTGATTGCTGTTCATCTGTCCCTATTTCTTCCCAGGACGGGATGACTTGGAGTCACGGTCCTCTCCTGATGTTCAACTCCCTTGCTAAAGTAATAAAGTTTTACCTATTTTTCCTTTCCATTATCAGTTTATTTTGGAAAGGATGAAAAGCAGTGGATAGAATAAGAAGTAATACAATTGTACCTAAAAGATTCCACTGAGCTGGTTCTCACATGTACCTTGGGCAGGTCACACTAGAGCACAGCTCACGCAGGGATAACAAATTCTGCTTCACTGGCTCACGAAACACAAACGAAGTAGAAACAAGCTGCTGTCAGAGCATCAGTGAAGAATGAAGCCTCCTTTATACCCCCTCTGATGGTACGGGGAGATCCTTAAACACATGCAAGCATAATGAAAGCCGGGCCTCTTTCTAGGTGCCCAAAGTGATGTAAAGGGAGCTTGGCGTAGATGAGATTCAGGTTCAATACATGCGAATAAGTGTAAGGTATGTTCACACTGCAGTAAGTTTCCCCAAAAATATTTAGGGTACTTGAGCGATGAGTAAAGTAACTAGTTCTCACTTGCTCTGAAGGTATAACAGAAAAAAAAAAAAAAGGCAATTTATATATTTCATTTACCAAAAGAAAAAAAAAAAAAAAAGCCCAAATGTCATACCAGCAGTTGAATCGTAGAAATCCTGCAGCCTGCCAGGTGCGTTTTCCAACTCTTCATACTCAAATGCTTGCAGTATCATCTCACACTGATCCAACTGTTTTACAAACTTGGCTTCCGCAGTACTCTGGTGTTCATATTCCTGAACAGATTTGCAAGTTACAAGAAAAAAAATTGTGTTGTTCTGAAATGGGAGTATTAGACGCTCTTTATATATGTCGAGTTTTCTTCATTAGTACAAGCCACTCCATAAATATTCACAAGAGTTACATCTTTCACTCTCTTTTTAAGACTGCTATTCAGCAAAACACTTGAAATAATTACATGCTGAATTGCTGTTAAATGTAATAGGACTTGAGAAGACAATTCTCTTGCATACTCTAACTTAAAAACATACCAAGTGTTTTGGCTGAATCGGGAATGATACAGACACAACCCTACGTGATATACAAGTTGAATATAGATTCCTTTTAACAACATTTTACATAAAAAGATCTTTTCAGGCCTGGCTAAGGCTACAAAAAGCCACTTTACCACAGCGTGTGCCTATACATTACCTAGTTTTAAGACCTATTTTGCACTTTTCTCCACCACTTGCTGTTTTTATACAGAACTGTTCTTTACATTTCTCCTGCCACTCCTTCTTAAATCTCTTTGGTCTAATCTGTCTGAGCTGCTTATGTCTTTATGCCTCTCCTAGGAGATAGGGAGGGGAGTCATTAAGGGGTTTCCTCCCCTTTAATCTCTCTGCTATCTTTTCCCTCTCTCCAGCCATGGTCAGCATATATTTGTAAGTCATTCGCATTTCTAGTCAACTTGAATAATTTTGCTGTCATCTGCTTCCAGTGACGGTTGCAGAAGGGTTTGCCATTTCATTTTCTCTTTTCTAAATCTACTGCATCATATGTGATGTCTCAGCAGCTGGTCTTCTCCTGACTTTCAAACTCAACCACAGAAAGAGGCTGCTTTCTATGCAGGTTACCGTCAGCTTGATACCCTCAGCAGGTCTGACCCCATTCATCATCACCACCACCACCAATCAGACCAGAGGTGTAAGTACACACCGGGCCTGTCTGTGCTTTCAGATCCACACAATCCACAAAGCACAGCAGTTCTGCAGATGAGAGCAGCACAAGTGCAGGAAGAGCCTTTTCTACTGACCAAAGAACACGGCGCTTCTTTCTGCCATCTTAAGGCAGCAACCATGGCAAGATCCTGGGTTGCAATTCCAGCACAGTGATGCCCAGATAGGCATCATGGTCATTTCCTTGTCTGACACACTATTAGGAGCCTGTTTGTTCTTACGCTTATTGCTTTACCTTTGAAACTCAGAAATACAGATTTTGATAGCCACGACTGATTCGTATACTACTCCATTTGGGTTTGAACGATGCTCTGAATTCTCAATTATACTTTGATCATTATTTTAGTAATCAATTTTTTGTCAACATTTTCACCTTCTATTCCTCCTTTCAATCTGAGCTTTGCCTCATCTTTAAATTGTTTAAATACTACTACTTATTTTCTTAAATCTGTTACTACTATTTTTTTTTTTTGGCCACCAAAGAGAACAAACTCTTGGCAGCATTACAAAGGAGAACTTCAGGAGAAGGAGAACTATGGCCGTTTGCTTGTAAAGGCCTGTCCCACCTCCAGCAATTAATTGGGAGTATCAATCTGTTACCAACCTCTTTGTGCCACACAACCCACCAGATCTTATTCATACCTCAGCTCACATTAACCTCAAGAAACAGCAGCTATTATATGTGCAACTGTGCACAGTGCTGAAACAAACACTTGCTGTTTCCTCCCCGCAGGTGTTCAAGAGTGCGAAATAACAGCATACTTTGGAAAAACAGTAACTGGTCTCTCAAACACCACAGTCTGACTCCTGTCTTTCTGCTCTTGAAAAGCAGGACAGAGCTGAAGCGTGCTGACTCCTTTACTTAAAACTTTTTTCAAACATATTCTGGATTAAGTTATGAAGTGAAAATATATCGGAAGCACCTTTCTGCTGCCCTTCTCGCCTACACTACACTTGCAGAGCGCCCACCAATACAGACCAAAGCAACAGCCCCTGTAAGGCTGAAGGGAAAGGGGCAGAGACAAGGGCAGAGCCGTGTGGGAAGGACTTGCTAGGAGCATCAACAGACCCTGCCCCAGCCATGGTTCAGCTCTGGGCCACAACTTCCTTCACTCACAAAGAAGAATCAGAAGGAAACAACTCTGGCTAGCTGAGAGCAGAGTACCATACCGAGGGATCAGAGGCTTCTTATTTTATGCTTTTTTTTTTTTTTCTTTTTAAGAAGCACCTAGTTGTTCCACTTAAAATAAGACTAGAGGGACTACATGTGAATATTAGATTTTTAGGTTACACTTGCTGCCATGTGGGTTACGCGCACACTGCTGCATTGGAGACTCAATGCCAATAAATTATCCTGAAGGTAGAAAACAAAGAACAAAAGATCAAAAGTGTGCATATGTTAAATTGTGGTTAATGAGAATGATAAAAAGTAACATTCTGAAGAACGAACTGCATATTGAACCAGCTCTTATACAATCATAAGAGAAGACTGAGGCAAAGAAAAAGAATATATGCCAAAAAAAAAAAAAAGTCCTACAGAACTATTCCTATCTGTCAAAAACTCCTTTTCCTCAATTCTAACAGCTTTCCAAGGGGCAAGGAACCAATGCTCACTAAACAAATGCATACACATTATTTCCCAGACCTGGTTATGTTGGTTTACCCCCTTTATCTTTAATTATAACACTGAAAACCCATCCCCATTGCCAGTTTCACCACACAACTACAGCAAGAAAAAAAAAAAGCTCCAAACAGAGTGCTGTAACAGAAGGCAGAAATTGGCTCCAAATATCTGGAATTTAAATACAGTTGAAGTATAGAAGTAAGAGTATCAGCACAAAATACAGTTTCAGGTCACAGAGAAACATGTAATGCTTTGTTTGCAACAGCATGTGAACAAGAGATTGTGGATGCACTTGTCCTCATGCGACTGTATGCCAGGAGAAGATAAAGCACTGTAATTATAAACTTGAATTGTTTGGAAATAATCTAAACATCCCTAGTTTGCCAGTATAAAAGATCTTATCAATTAACAGCATGAGTTCACATCAAGAAGTTAAATCACCTTCAAATACTTTCCAATACAAACATTTAAGGCATCCAAGACCAGACAGCACTCTTGTGTTGTTTGTAGAAAAGCACTGTTCTGTGACAGTACACCACGTTTAAGTTTAAGCCAGAAGTTACTACTAAATTTTTTAGCCTAATGGGCTGTATAATAAAGAAATTGAAGCCACCTAAGTTATTACTTGCATAAGAAGCAGAAAACGCTCCACGGCATGATCAGCTCCCATTATTTCTTCCCGTATTAAAAGATCATGAGCTGCATATGGCAGCAGAGATAATGTAGTAAAAAACCAGATTTCTACCCAAGAGGGCTGGATGGGCACAAGCCCTTCCTTCGGCTGTACAAACCAAGCCCTGGACAGGTTCAACTGAAACTTTGAGAGGCCAAAGGCAGAAGCTGGTTATTTTACCAAAGTTTGGGATTTCTGTTTGAAAAGGATTCCAAAATGACCTTGACTCATACCGTTAGCTTTATTTCCCAAGCAAATGAATCTACCTTGCTTGAGGTCAAAATAAGAGATGACACAGTTTCATAAGTAAACAGGAAGAGGATAATAGGCCACTCTGAATTTTAGCAAAGGATGAAAGGAATGCAAGCTTACTTCCCAGAGTTCATAGATTTCTTTTCTGAGGTCCTCTGATAGAAGCTGGGTCAGTTGTTGCATAGCTGCCTGAAAAAGAAGCCATTTCCATTTATCAATTTTTTGAGCAAGCACATTTCCATCATTATCTTTTTTGAAGAATTAACTGCTTGGTACCAAGTTTACTGAAACTTATACTACACAGTATATTATTCTAAAGTGCACATGTAGATACATCTGCCAGAGAAACAGTAGGACCACTCAGTGAAGAATCTTTTTGGGGGAGCTTAGAGAACTAGTCTAAAACACCAGAAAAATAACCTGAAAGTGCATCCAGTATCTTCAAGAGTCCAAAAAGAAGCCCAGAGCAGAACATGCAAGTCAAATGCCAGGGAACAGCCATCAATTACCAGCTCTGCCTTCCAGATTTAACTAGTGGATGCAACATTTGAACTTAATAGCTTACAGGTGGTTCATAAAAGCAGCTTCAAAACAGTAACTGTGTTGCAACTGTTGACTTGTAAAGTGTTGACAAGCAACTGCCCCCTCCCAACCTAGCAGGTTTCCACTAGCAGGGCTGAGAACAGCTACTGACTGTCAGGGAAGTAACACAATAGAAGTCTTTAAAAATCTCCAATTTTGAAAAACAGAGGAAAAAAAATATCTATTTAATGCCCTGCAGCAATAAAACACAGTGCTCCCAGGCTGAGATACCATTTGTTCAACAACAAAAATTTTGGTACAAGGTTTAATGCAATATCAAACTGATGGCAGAACCAGCAAGCAGACATTGTTCTGCATGGTCTTCACTCTCCCAGCTGGTCAGTCTCATTTCTGTGCTATTTCTACCATTTTCCTATTAACACTAAGGGCTGCTTCCGAAACAATACAGATCACAGGTAAGACAAAGGTTTTGTTCCATCATTGTTTCTCCACTTCAAATACAGGGTACAGTTTCACAATATGGCTGAACTGAACCAGCTGCTCCCCATCACTGAAGCATCAAGGTCTCATTTCTCCCCACCTCCTTACAGCTCTGGGGCTCATCAGGTTTCAAAGTGACTTACCTAGAAAAAAAAGCCACCCAAACAACCCCAAACAAAAAATCCAAAATTGTTTGGGTTTGTTTTTTTTTTAAATCAAGTTGATTTTCTGCTGCCTTAGCCTTGGTGAGATTAGCTGATTAAACTCACTGCACAAGCAGCGAACCTCAGAACCACCTCAACGTCAGCTGTAGAGCAAAGGGAAAAAAAAAAGGAGAACTCTGCAGCAACAGCAGTGTATTGGTAATTCAGCTCAAGCCACCTCATGAAGCTGTTACCCTTGGTGTATTTTTACAACAAAGGACTTCAGAGTCAGCCTAAATGTTTAATGCTTGCCCCTCCTTCCCACAAAGTCAGGAGCAAAGTCCTCATCGAGTGAAATGGGAGCAGAAGGAGCTGCAAAGAAACATCCTCAGGCATCAAAATATCTTTTTCATTGTGCAAATACAAATGAGAATTCCCTCTAGGGAAAGTTGAAGCCTGATCCTCAGTGACAAAACAACCTTTGGAGACTTCCAGGAAAGAGGGGTTTGGGTTTTGGTTTTTGTTACATTTGGGGGTGGGGGGATTTTTTTTTTTTTTTTTAAGCGTAAGAACACACTAGGAAGTACACTGAAAAAGAATACCAAAATTGCAGTCAATAACGATAATACTTTGAGAATGCTGAGTACCCCTTTGATCTTTAATTTCCACTTTCTTAGCAAAGAGCTTACTCCCAGAGTTAGTCATAGCCCCCCCAGCCCCAAGTTTTAAACAGGTAAGCATAAAAGCATGTGTGGGGCGGAAATAATCACTGTAACCTTTTTTTTTTTTTTTTTACACTCTTTGAAGAGCTAATTGTAGCCTCTGAAGAGTTCCCGAGGCATCACGTTGCCCTCTAGCTGTGGCTGGAGGAGTGGTTTACATTTTCTTCAAATAATACAACAAAGCAGAAATGACAAACCAACAGTTTGGATATGTACAAGGCCAATAACTCTAGGCACGCTGTACTCAAAGACCCATGACAAAAAAAAAATAAAATAAGACACCTGTGGCTGGAGACCTGTGCAAACGGTTTAAACAAAGTCTCTGTCACAACCTCTGCATGAGGGCTACAAAAGTGATCTGAGGGCTGGAGCACCTCTCCTATGAGGACAGGCTGAGAGAGCTGGGGTTGTTCAGCCTGGAGAAGAGAAGGCTGCGGGGAGACCTGATTACGGCCTTTCAGTACTTAAAGGGGGCCTATAGGAAAGATGGGGAAAATCTTTTTAGCAGGGCCTGATGTGACAGGACAAGGGGTAATGGTTTTAAACTAAAACAGGGTAGGGTAGGTTTAGACTGGATACAAAGAAGAAATTCTTTACAATGAGGGTGGTGAAACACTGGAACGGGTTTCCCAGAGAGGTAGTGGAGGCCCCATCCCTGGAAGCATTCAAGGCCAGGTTGGACGGGGCTCCGAGCAACCTGATCTAGTTAGCGGTGTCCCTGCTCCTGCAGGGGGGTTGGACTAGATGACTTCTAGGGGTCCTTTCCAACCCAAAACATTCTATGATTCTATGACCTGGCACCAGACAAATGATCTGCCATGAATGGTCATCCACCTTCTCAGTGCACCTACTCCCTGTACCCCACCGCTTGGTAAGGCTGGTCAACATGACTAGTTCAGGCAACCAAAAATCCAGTCAGTTCAGGAATAAATAGCCAACGTGAAGATTACTTCAAAGGTTCTCCTTCCATAACTTTGCACTTGGTGACATTACACATAAAAAAAAAAAAAAATCACAAGTTGAAAACTTTGGTTGTTTGTGGCATACTTATCCAACACTAAAGACAGTATTACATTGCTTCCCTACCACCAGAACATTAAAAGAACACTTTGCAGATGCAGCTTCATGCCTTACGTCCATACCTCTTCTCTCCTGTGTTTCTCCTCTTTTGAGATATTATCTGCAGGAGCAATATCTCCAACAATGCATTCAGCCATATCGTGAACCAAAGCTAATCGTATGCATCTGACAAGGAGCAAAGACAGAAAAATTAGGTTTTGAGCATTTTAAGTTATACCTTGTTATTCATAAAGCTAAAAGACTGCATAATTTATCCCCTTCATGTATTTTACAGGGTTGTTGGGTTTTTTTTAATTTACATAATACTTTTCACTTCTTCACTAAGGGAAGTAGTTTCCACTTAGACATGATTTTAATTCCTGACTTCTAGCAGCTGCTGCTTGTAAATGTAAATTCAAGTATAAATACAGTTTGTACAAGAGCACAGCATTCAACAGTAATGTACTTCGCTTATGTATGCTCGGCTTTCAGACATGTTGTGGTAACTAACTGCATTGTACACTTCACATCAATGCTGCAACAGGTAGAAGGTAATCTGACTGGAGCCATCCCAAATTCAATATATAATCTGACACTCACAGCTCTGTCAGTCTGCAGCAGAATACTCAAAAAAGCCTTCACTATTTTCATCAGCTTCCCAAGGGATAAAACAAGCATGATCCCATACTACACTTGACAGCTCACTCATCACTAATACTTTCTCTTTTATGCTATGTAATTTCTGAGGCTCCTTACTGCTGCTGAGTGCTAACTAAGTCTGTCAAAATCCACAAAGTATATGGCTTTGCCCTTGCTGTCCGTTGTTTCAAACTGCATTTTAACCGAGCATCTTCAGCCTGCTTACTTTGGCTTGAGAGAAGGCCAGCTCAGAGCCTCTGCATTAACAACTTGCCTCAGCACCTGGCGTTGAGCAACAGAAGTCTTTAGCCCCTTTCAGCTCTCCAGGTAAACAGCACCCCATCCAAAGGATGGAGGGAAGAGGGGAAAGGATTTCAAACTCCTTCAGGGTGTTTTAAAAGCTCCTCCGCAGGATGGCAGAGATTTTAATTGTTTTGGTTGCAGCTCTCCCACGACCTTAACAGATGGTGACGATAACCAGAGGCAGCCTTACCTATCCTTGTTAAGGCTCTTGTCTTCGGTCACCAAAGCCATCATCGCCATCCTGTACATATGATCGGATACGCTCTCTGGCTTCGCCACGTTCCTGTACACCCATCCCGTCCGAGGTACTCTCTGCGCGAGGAGAGAGTCACAGCAAGGTACACGTTAACACCTGAGGTTCTGAAGGACCTCGCTTCAAAGGTGCCAGCAGAAATTTTGCCCCACCATGACCTCCACGTTCCGGGGAAACACCCGCCCCACGGACC
>NW_009260616.1:6764174-6777929 GCF_000687185.1 Egretta garzetta
CCCTCCCGCCGTGTGGCGGAACCGCGACCCCAGCGCTCTGGCTCCTCAGGGATTAATTAACCACAAACAGCGCTTTAATGACAACGACTCAGACGGCGGCTGCAACGCGGAAAGCAGCAAGAGGGGAAGGGAAAGGAAAGGAAAGGAAAGGAAAGGAAAGGAAAGGAAAGGAAAGGAAAGGAAAGGAAAGGAAAGGAAAGGAAAGGAAAGGAAAGGAAAGGAAAGGAAAGGAAAGGAAAGGAAAGGAAAGGAAAGGAAAGGAAAGGAAAGGAAAGGAAAGGAAAGGAAAGGAAAGGAAAGGAAAGGAAAGGAAAGGAAAGGAAAGGAAA
Organism: Egretta garzetta; assembly: GCF_000687185.1. Lineage (NCBI taxonomy): Eukaryota > Metazoa > Chordata > Aves > Pelecaniformes > Ardeidae > Egretta > Egretta garzetta. Next base: position 6,764,504 of record NW_009260616.1, read on the forward strand.
GGAAAGGAAAGGAAAGGAAAGGAAAGGAAAGGAAAAGGAAAGGAAAAGGGAAAGGAAAGGAAAAGGGAAAGGAAAGGAAAAGGGAAAGGAAAGGAAAAGGGAAAGGAAAGGAAAAGGGAAAGGAAAGGAAAAGGGAAAGGGAAAGGAAAGGAAAGGAAAGGAAAGGGAAAAGGAAAAGGGAAAGGGAAAGGAAAGGAAAAGGGAAAGGGAAAGGGGAAGGGAAAGGGGAAGGGGAAGGCCGCCAGTCCTCTCCTGGGGTGCGAAGGAGGGAGGAGTCGTCCCTGGTGCGAAGGAGGGGAAGGGTGTTACGCAGGGGCAGTAATAATTCATACTTTAGTCAAAACCGAGCATATATATCATCGATGCTTTAGGATACTTTTAAAAACCTGGCAACAGTAAACAGTGCAAACGCACGTAATTAGTCAGAGAAGAGAGGGTACTTGCCGGAGCTGCGGCACTCGGAGTTCTAAATTGTTTGAGGGACTCCTGGAGTCTGGCTACAGGCACTTCCATCACTTTTACAAGTTGAATAAATAACAGGCTGTATTACTTTACAGTCGGTGGATTTTCAAAATACATTGCATTTCTTTGCTATTTTTGTCTTGCCAGCTGAAATAGCAGATAACGGTTCAAATGTGGCGGTGAAATACTCTTTGTTTTCAGAAAAGAACATCTGCAGTTTGCCAGGTATGAACAGATGGCAGAGGATTTCTATTTTTGCTCATGTGTGTACTTAAACATGCTCCCAAATTAATAATAAAACTCAGACAACATTTTGGTGACCGTTTTAAGGCTACGTTCCCACAATAAACAAGAATCATAGACCAGGAAAGTCATCAGCTTTGCATCTGTGCGCAACCATAAACAGGTTGGTTGGAAAGGACCTCTGGGTGTCGCACAGTCCAGCCTCCCCCACTTATGCAAGTCAATCGCAGCTGTTGCGGTTTTGTCTTGACAGCTCTTGAAACCATCCAAAATAAAAGTTTCATGGTTTGTCCAGGTTAACGACCCTCCAAGTAAATAATTTGTTTCATAAAGTCCCTTTTGGCCCTCCCGAGCCACTTCTGCCCGTGGTCTCCTGTTGTATTGGCTACCACTGCCAAGGGGAGTTTAGTGCTCTCGTATCTGTAAACCCCCTTCAGGCTGCTGTTATGCGACCCCTTACGTTCTTCAACAGGTAAGACATGCCCAGGATCCCTCAACCTCTCCTTCTAGGTGATGTGATTTAGATCCCGATCATCCTGGTAGCCTTCGCTGCCCATCTTGACCTGGGGAAGCACAAAACTGGGCCCTGTGTCCAGCCAGGGCCTCACCACCAAGCAGAGGAGGACGGCAACTCTCCTCGGTCTGTTGGCCATACTCCTTCTAACGTAGGCCACTGTGTGATTTGCCCCCTTTGGGATGAGAGCACACTCTTCGCTCGTGTTGTACTTGGCTTTCACATAACCCCAGGGCCTTTTTGGCAAAGCTGATAGCCAGCCTGCTTCTTCCCAGCCGGTACCAACGGAAGGGTTTATCCTGCCTTAGGTGCAGGGCTGAGCCCTTGTGTGTGTCTCCTTGTTTGTGTTTCTCCTTGTTCAGTATGTTAAGGCTTCTGTCCATCCAGTCCTTAAGCTTTTCGAAGTCCCTCAGAACTGAAGTGTGTCAAAACACCCCCCATCGCCCCCAACTTAGCTTTATCTTAAAATATGCTGAGGGTGCCTCCTGTCCCATGGTCCAGTTTTTTGATGAAGACAATGAACTATACGAGCCCTAGTATCAACCCCTAGAGTACTCCACTTGTGATGGGCCTTCAGGCAGACTGCCAAGCCACCAATTGCCACCCACTGAGCCCGCCAGCCTCGCCAGTTTCCAATGCATCTAAGGGCCAGCTTCTTCATGCCATATTTCCTCCATTTGTGAGTGGAAGTGCTGTGGGAAATTATTTCAAAAGCTGTACTGAAGTCACCATCTATTGTGTACACTGCTCCCTCCTTGTCCATGTAGCCACCTGTTTCATCATAGGATGCAATCAGGTTGGCCAAGTGCTATTTGTCCTTTATAAATCCCTGCCAGCTGCTCTTGATTGCCCTCTTGTCCTTCACAGGTCTCTTTCTAATAGAGCTTCATCAACTTGCTTTCTGTATCTTGCAGTCTCTGTGGCTGCTAACTGTATCTTTCTGGGTTTCTGAACGGTTGTCAAATACCTTCTGAACTCAGACAATCATAAAAATAACACAGAGTAATTTAATAATTTGCATTTTAAGTAAGTTGCTGTATCTAGTTCAGGAATGCTATTTTTAAGGCTAGCTGATAACAGTTGCTTTGTCTTTTAACCCTTCCTGAGTCTATTCAATGTGTGTGTTTAGTATTCATAGCCCTTTAAATCCAGTAATCCATTCGCTTTTGCAAAATCTTTGATTATTCTTTAATTAATTATTCTTTAATATGGATGAGTCTTGTACAGCACACATGAGGACGCACGATTTTCAGTTTTAGCATCTGACAACTACTTTGCCACTGGCATCCACAAGATACGTTTCCAGAACAAAGTCTTCTACAACAGTAACAAGGCTGGGCTCAAAAGCCCTGACCTCGGCTGTCCGTCTGGTTCAGAGAACGCTGTCGATAGCAGCATCCCCACCTTCGCAAGTCGATTTTTCTGATGAGCTTAATAGCTCCGCTCCATTTGAACCCTCTGGAGCTGTGAATACTCTGGAGACCTGAGGCTTGCTGTGGTGTTGGGAAGAACAGAAAACTGCTGGGTAACGGGATAGCAACAATGTCATTTAACGTCACGGTAGGGAACAATTTCTCAGGCACCAGCTAGAAGTGATGTCTTGGTTTATTTTTTTCAGCACGGATTTCTTTAAAAATGTGCACTAACATAAGTACTATTTACATGGGATGAAGTGTACACAGGAGACACTCGTACTTAATACAACCATTGTCATTCTTTTGTGTTTGCATTTACATAATTTTTGTGGTTTTGTAATACTTGCGATATTAGTTGTATTTATGTAATTAAATGCATTTGCATAATAATTATGCAGAGTAATTTTGGTAATATTTGTAAATTTTGCAATGTTTGCGTTGCATATAATTCTTCTGCAACTTTGTCTGCTGGCTTTACATATTGCTTATTTACCCTAGTTTTCTACCCAGTCATTCTGGGACAGTACTGGGGGGGTCGTTGATGAGCTTTGCCAAGTACTTACCAGCTGCACCATATGCAGTGTTGTTAGATGCATAGACTCTCTGTAGGCTGGAGGACTATAATACAGTACAAATTTTAGCTCTATTAAAATCTGACTTGATTTTATTCTTGACTTCAGTAGCCTGAAAACAGAAACAAATTTGGGATGCTCAGCTCCTTGCAATTTTAAGCAGCTTTTTTATTTAATTCAGAAACTTTAGCGAGGATTTGCAGATTCGCCCTACAGGGTATTAGGATAGCGCTAAAGCTTAAATCTCAATCTTTCATCAGTCTCAGGTGGCTTTTTTTCCTCCATCTTTTGGCGGAACAGATGGCAATTCCAAAGGAGAATTATCAAATTAGTTGTTTCGTTACCGCAGTGTCATTATTATTTGGTGGCTGGAGGTGGCGCTCGCTGCCCACAGGTTTCTGCTTCGACCACGTTTGCTGCTGCCCAACGCCAGGCTGAAACCACACTCCAGTTTCTTTAAGAAATAGGGCTGGGGAAAAGGGGGATGCTTTACACACGTGGTGCAGTAATGTGAAAATCATCTCCGCAACTGCCAGATGACCGGGGACAGACCCATTAACTCCTCGTAAGGTGGATCTTAAGCAGCTCGTGATTTACGTAACCTAACACCATCAATAACACGTGGGAGTTCAAAAACTCATGCCTTCTGCCAACACGGATGCTGCGAACCTTTTGTTGGCAAAATATCTTCAGGAAAAGTCATTAATTGATTGGATTCATTTGTTACCATCTGGCAGGAAAAAAAAAAGAAAAAAGTTGTGTAGTTCACTGGGTATAGCAAAATGATTGCGTATCACAGACCAACAAGCAGGAACAACAGCCTTGATGTGCTCCTTTTAAGAGCAAAAAGATTGAAGAGCACCTGCCAGGCCCTGTAAATGGTCATTTTAGTTCTCCAGACTGTATGAGATCTTACTTTACCTGAGGCAATCTTAGCAACGATGTAGAAGGAGCCAGTGGAAAACCTGATCCAAGGTTTCCAAGGAACCAAGGATCCTCCGTAAGGGTACAGAAAAGAGCAAACCGCTGGAGCAGGAGGTACGTGTGTGCTGTGTGGCCCTCTGCCCTCTGCCGCCCACCTCGCAGATGCCGGGCTGCATGTCCTTGTGCCCAGGGAGCCTGGTGCTGCCCTATGCAGGCTGCCAAAGCAGGTGGGAGCAGGTGGGAGAGACACCAGGCACTGATGTCCACGCCAAGGGCCAGACATCTTCTGCTGAGGCTTTCTCTACAGCTCAAGCAGGAAAAGTCATAGGAAGTAGGTTAACATTGGGCTAGGTTAGGAAAGGGTTAACTATGGGCTGGTTATTATCTGTAAATACTGGCCAAATCCAGCCTGGGGGTATTTGTGCTGGCCATTAACACTCATCTGACCACAGAGCCTAGTGTTTCAGGAGGGTCCGGCCCTTGGGTTTAAAAAAACGACCCCTTTGTGTTGCCTGTAGGAACAATAGCTACCACCAGGCTTTGCAGAGTTTTAGTTCCAAACGTCTGCATGGGAACTCATAATTAATACAGTTAAATGCACATGGCCTATAAACCAGCTGGGCTCCCCTCGTGTGGCCTTCGTTAGAGGATGCTGCTCTGAAGGTTGGTAGACACAACTGGTGCTGATGGTCTATCTGTTGGTACTTGCAGAGCTCAGAAGCTCTTCTGGTGTCACAGTGTCAGAAAACTTGCCAAGTCTGACCGGCTGTGTTTGGGCAGGGGGTGGTGTGTCACCCAGCCCCCCCCATCCACATAGCAGCCTGAGGCAACCTCAGTGCGTAAGCTATCAGTCCTTTGTGGAGCAACCCAGTAGGTTGTTTTCTCTCCTGTGGTCCTGCAGGTCAGGTGTGGCTGCAATCTGCGATCTGCCCGCAGATGCACAGCAAGGAGGGCAGGGGGACATGGCAGAGGACACTGCTCCGGCTGCCCTGGCAGCCCCGTCACATGAAGTGCTGCACCAGAAAAAGTAAGGGAGCAAAAAGGAAACATGGAGGTTGTTCCAGTCTTTGGTGAAACATGTGCAAACATCAGTGGAGGGTATATCTGAAGGCTGAGGAGAAATTACACTTACGGTAGTCTCACCTTAGGGAGGTGATTCTGCCCCTCTACTCTGCTCTGTTGAGACCCCACCTGGAGTACTGCATCCAGCTCTGGAGCCCTCAGCACAAGAAGGACATGGACCTGTTGGAGCGGGTCCAGAGGAGGGCCACAAAAATGATCCGAGGGCTGGAGCACCTCTCCTATGAGGACAGGCTGAGAGAGCTGGGGTTGTTCAGCCTGGAGAAGAGAAGGCTGCGGGGAGACCTGATTATGGCCTTTCAGTACCTAAAGGGGGCCTATAGGAAAGATGGGGAAAATCTTTTTAGCAGGGCCTGATGTGACAGGACAAGGGGTAATGGTTTTAAACTCTCGATATAAGGAAGAAATTCTTTACAATGAGGGTGGTGAAACACTGGAACAGGTTGCCCAGAGACGTGGTGGAGGCCCCATGCCTGGAAGCATTCAAGGTCAGGTTGGATGGGGCTCTGAGCAACCTGATCTAGTTAGCGGTGTCCCTGCTCACTGCAGGGGGGTTGGACTAGATGACCTCTAGGGGTCCCTTCCAACCCAAAATATTCTCTGATTCTATGATTAATTCCGATAGTCAGCAATAGCTGACCAGAGTAGCCCCATTCAGTGTAATCTGTAACCTGTGGGATTGCTTCCAAAGAAGAAAAATGTTCTTCTTGCTGCTGTAGCATAACATCTTGGGCTTTCTGTGATTAACAAGAGATTTTTCTATCAGAACCCTTAGGATTAGCCTATCTAAACCTACAAAATGAAGAAAAAGTGGTCTTCCCTTATTTGTGTACCATATCCATGCAGCCAGGAGTAGAACTTTAGAATAGCGCATTTAACAAACAAACAAATTAAAAAAAAAGGTCAATTTAAGAGCAAATCAATCTTACATGAGGAGAACATTTCTAATGTGAAAAGGCAGCTGAATTAGAGGATTAGGTCACACTGCCCGATTAACATCATTTGATCTTCTGCTATTGAGACGCCACTGGGCTTCTCAGAGAATGAAAGCATTCAAACTTTAAATGAAACCACAAGCCTGGCTTAGAAAAAAACTGCTAAACTGAAAACAACTTGCCTTGCTTCAGTAATCGTCAGTTTGTCTCTGCTGCTGGGGGATGCATCCAAATCAGGATTTAGAAATCCCTCACATTTTGATAGAACAAAGAAGGGCTGCAAAACCAAACAAGGGCATCGCAGGCTCTACCTGGGAGAGGCTTACAGCGTGTGAATCTTGCCTTGCTCTGCCATTTCATATTTGTTTCTTGTTTAAAGGTGGAAGAAAGATACTCAAAGATCTGTTTGATGTTTGCTTTCTTTGTAACACATTCACTGTCAGTCTTGCTTTTTTAACTTTTGCGGGAGGGAAGGAGATGACAAAAAACCCAAAGCTCAGCCTGGACTGCAAGGCCCGCTCAGGGTCTGAGTGGTACCCACTGATGACATTTGGTAAGAAAGCAAGAGAGGAAGGGAGTTCTACTTGCGTTTGTTATTTTTTTAAATGGTATTTATTTTAACTTGAATGACTAATGAACATTTTTAATGAAGGAAACTTTTCTTAAAGGTTTAGCTCTTGCTTAGGAGCCTCCAAGCAAAATTGTAACAGATCAGCCTTGATCTTCTGGAATTTTCTAAGGTAAAGCAGGAAGGAAGGAACCTTTTTATGATATAATTAAGCCCTTTGTCACTGAAAACACCAAGAACAACAGTAAACCCCACATAAAAAAAATCCTCTGGCTACCTCTCATATCTTTTCTGTTAAAAATTTTATACTGTTTTCACTTGTTGTACTTAAATGAGTTTTGAAAAGATTTTTACAGTCCCCTGCCACTGTCAACACTTAGTAAAGTAAACAGCAAGCAGACAGAAATTGAAAAATTTATTTCCTATCTCTAATGACCTGATGATCAGTTAGCTCAAAGGGGTTTTCTGTGCTCTTTGGAAAGTATTAACCAGTATTCACAAGCAGTTTCCTTTTTTTTTATTATTTCAAAAAATGCTCATTTAAGATTCACAATGTTATTTTCGGTCACGGTGTTATTTCAGTTGCTATATATGGAGAAAAGCAGTATTTTAAAATATGGGAAAGCTGTGAATATGCTTGTTGTTCCCCTCCAATCAGGCTTTCAGGCACTGCGCATTCATATAACGAGCGCACAGATCCTGCTCAGCCCACTGCATTTGCATCAGTCTCCCAAATGCCAGCCGAGTCAGACCCTGCGTAGCTTCCAAAATCAGATGTGGTTGGGCATGTAACAATGTAAAGAAAAATAAACCCTGAAAGGCACTCTGAATTAGAATGTAAATTTTTTTCTGACATGCAAGAAAGAACAAAATGGAAGTTTTATCACAGCTCTGCTTCCTTTTGAATGCCCCCACCCACCGCTATTACTGTGAGCAACGTTTTCTCAAAATAAAGGCGCACTGATTTGTTTGTTATTTTAGGCTCTGAGAAGAAGGTCAGCCTGGAACGCTGTCCAAATACATGCCTCTGGTCCCACTAAGGACCTAGGAGCATACTTATCTCCATCCGTTGCAGACCGGTTCATTGTCTTCCAGGGAGTGCTCACGATGCTGTATAACTCTGTATATCCCCCTATAGCTGTATGTGCTCATGCATCCTTTGCAGGATCTGCCCGCGCTCCATTCCTGGCCGTTCCCACACAGGGAGAGACGCATGCAATCAGCGGCATTAGCCTCATGCTCCCCCACTGCTTGGCTATTATTCTTCGCCGGCTGGCGACAGGGCTCTGAAGCCTCCCTTCAGGCAGCCTCAGCTGGGCTGCCTGCCCTGTGCTCTGCCAGCCCCGAGGGGCTCCAGCCCTGCGGCCCCAAGAGCTCAGCTGCAGGGGCTGGAAGGATGCTGTGAGCCGCAGGGCCCATGGCCGCATCTGGGTGCTGTGCTCCCTCCTCTCTCATGTGACCGATGCAGCTCCTGCTCTAATAATAATAATAGTAAAAATAAAAAAAAAAAATCTGCTTGCTGTTTTTGTCCAAATGTTTGAGCTCCTCAGACGCCCCTGGACAAACATACCAGCTATTGGCATGCTCTTGCTAATCCAAAGGAACCTTTTGCAGGGGCCTCTGCTTGCTAACCTGAGATTGACTTCAATTACCCATTATTTTGTCTTCCTCCCTGCGAGCCTCTTGCTGAATGCATCGTGCCACCCAGCGTATCAGTCAATCATCACAGCTTACGGCGCTACACTTTACATCTTGGCTTCAGTGTCATTCATGTGCACCGAGTGAAGACAGCAAGTGGTTTTAAGACGCTGGGTAGATTTAAGCATGCTAGGGCCCGTCTGTCCCTATGGTAAATAGCTTTGCTGACATTTAAGCTGCACATGGCTTGATGTTAGGTCAAACAAAAATGTCACACTATAATCACTTTTCAAATAGCTGTTTCCGGCTCAGTTAGTACTGTATAGTTCCAGAAGAGAAAGCACTTACAAGCTGACAGACAGAAAGAGGAACCGTCTGTATAGGATGTTTGCCTAATCCCATCCCTGCCCTTGCCTGTCAGGCTTGGAGGCTTTGTTTGTTTAAAAAAAAAAAATAAAATTGCATATGCCATTTAATGCCACTGTGCTTTTCAGCTGGGCAGACTCTAAAGAAAACTCATGAGTAAGTTCTGGGGAGAGTCCTTTGATGTAGCTGTGAGGGGTTTGGGTGCCCAGGGGGGACCCTGCCCTCAGCAGCATTTGGGGCTGATACTGTGTCTTGGGGCACTCTGCTGCTGAGATGCCATTGCTGGGAGGAGACATGTAGGCAAAGTCCTAATGAGCTTTGACAGCTGAAAATGTGAGGGCTTTCACATTCCCTGATACTGCTCCTTAAATCAGTCTCTACCCCTGAACAAGCCCATGGAGATCACAGGGGAGGCTGTGCAACACGAGCTTCCTCTCTCAGCCACCTCTGTGCAGCGGGTGACTGTCTCCATATGTTTTCAGTGAGGGTCTGGCATCCTGCCCTGCTCTATGTGGGCACCAGCATCCCCACGGGGCACAGCAAGACATCGCTTGCCACAGGGCACAGCAGTACTCCCAAGTAACAAGCGATAGGATGAGAGGAAATGGCCTCAAGTTGTGCCAGGGAAGGTCTAGATTGGACATTAGGAAAAATTTCTTCACCCAAAGGATGTCAAGCATAGGAACAGGCTGCCCAGGGAGGTGGTCGAGTCCCCATCCCTGGAGGTATTTGAAAGACATGTAGATGTGGTGCTTAGGGACATGGTTTAGTGGTGGGATGGCAGTGTTAGGTTAACGGTTGGACCTGATGATCTTAAAGGTCTTCTCCAACCTAAATGATTCTATGGTTCTACTCCCCGGGGGCCTGGTCCCCCAGCCACATGGATGGGGCAGTGGGTCAGAGTGCCCTGTGGTGAGGCTGAGGTGTGCACCTGGAGGGAATACCTGCACCTCACCACTTGGAGGCATGTCCCAAGTGGCTCCTTCTTACCACTCTCACTTTGCCAAAATAATCTCCGTGTGCAATGCTACCCACCTGCAGCTTTTGTCTTTTGCCCCACAAGCCCTCCTGGGGGTTATGAGCAGTTTGTTTTGTAGCAACGAGTGGTAGCAGTCAGAAGGTGATGGGTGAAGTTTTCCATCATGGAACAGTTGTAGAAGGCAAAGCACAAGAGGTCTACAAAGACAAATGATACCATGTGATCTTTTGTCCAGGAAGAACAGTGTTGGAGGAGCTGCGGAAACCCGTGAGGGAATAAAGCAATCTTGTCACCAGCGGTTTAGCAGGAAGGAGAAAACCAGCCTTTCTTGACTTCCACTGTAACCTTTTTCTTCTTAACTAGATCTCTGTCTCTAGGCTGAGAAGGTGCTATAGACGTGACTGAATGCCACCATGAGAGTGGAGCCCAAGCCTCCAACACCCCTGACTGCTGCTTCAGCGAGGCTGCTGGCCCTGGCTCGTAGGTTTTACTTGTAAGTCATTTCTGTTCCCGATAAGGTCAGAACAGTGGCACCAACCTGAGTGTGTCAACATGGGGATTTTCTGCTAGGTTGTTTTTTCTCAGTATTCTGAAGCAAGGTGTACGCTATACTTCTTACGTTGAAAAGCAAGGTTATTCCTGTAGAGGTGTATTTCCAAGCTGCATTTAGACAGTAAGCAGTAAATCTTCACACGTACCTCATTTCGCATCATAGTTACAGCGGGTGGTGGCTACTGTCTAATCACATAATAATGAACATGATAGATATGCAAAACTCTTCCACATTCAGGCTGTGGAAGATAAGCTGTTGCCAAATGCAGTTATAAACTATAGGGCACTATGAAAGGGGAGCTGGGAAAAAAAATTGTAGCCTCCAAGAGGTAGGGCAAGATAATCTTTTGTTTACAGCTACCTGACATTTCTTAACCCAGAAGTAACTTTTGTTACACCCCGAATTTTTATCAGCAAAGCCTTTTCTTTTAGGCACAGTTTAACAGCTGGGAATGACCGCAGTCTTGCTCAATCCCTGATGTGAAGGCAAGTGGTTGCAGTTGCATGCAAGCTGGCGGGAGCCACTCTGAGGCTGGTGGAGAGCTCATCCCGATGGGGAGATGGGAAGAAACGGAGGGATGGAGTATATACAGGGCACGGTAATATTATGTCAAATGACCATGCATTCAAAGTCCAACCACTTCTCCCTGTTTTAGGCCATCTGCCAGTACAAAGACTGAAATGGGACCAGAGGAGCCAACTGTGGGTGAGCATTCCTGAGAAAGCATAAAAATGGCATGCACTGAAAAACAAATGCTGTGATTTGTGATCTTAGACAGATTCACCAGCCAAGAGGACTCAGGCTGGGGAAAAGAAAAGGCCCCACTGGTGGTTCAGAGAGAGCCTTTCTAAATGTGAGTTTATACTTTGTGTTGTGGAGTTCTTCTTTCTCGTAAAAAACACAGTGCAGAGTAGGGGTGGGCAATGGCAGTTTTGCTGCATGTTACATGTAAAATCAACATATATGCCGTGATGAACCATCAATGAAATGCAACGTTTAGAACTGTAAGCTATCGCCCTTTGTTTTGTCTGCTCATCACCAAGTAAAGACTTAGGGAACTCAGGCAAGGGAAAATTTTCTTCAGTCTTACAGCATTTAAAATGTATTAAGGCATTCAGCTGAAAGACACTTCTAGGAAATCATAATTTAATAATTCATTATTATTTGAACTTGGACAGATATCTTTTTTTTTCTTGTTAAAAATACTTCACTTCATTTCTGTTGTACAGCACATACACAATATATCAGTACTGTGTGTTTAGTAGTAGAGATGTTCTTGCAACATCACACATCATTTTTGTTAATGAAGGTCACAGAATCACAGAATGGCTGAGGTTGGAAGGGACCTCTGGAGCTCGTTTGGTTCAACCCCCCTGCTCAAAGCAGGGTCAGTTAGGGCAGGTTGCCCAGGACCATGTCCATATGGCTTTTGACTGTCTCCAAGGACGGAAACTCCGCAACATCTGTTTGTCATCTTGTCGTGGTTTAACCGTGGCTGGCAACTCAGCACCACACAGCCACTCGCTCACTCCCCCCACAATGGGACGGGGGAAAGAAACTCTGAACATCCCCTCCCTTCCTTCTTCCCCCAGTTTCTATACTGAGCATGATGTCACATGGTCTGGAATATCCCTTTGGTCAGTTGAGGTTAGCTGTCCCTGCTGTGCCCCCTCCCAGCTTCCTGTGCACCTAGCAGAGCTGAGAGCCGAGAAGTCCTTGACTGGTGTAAGCACCGCTTAGCAACAACTAAAACATCAGTGTGTTACCAACATTCTTCTCTTACTAAATCCAAAACACAGCACTATGCCAGCCACTATGAAGAAAACTAACTCTGTCCCAGCCGAAACCAGGACAGTATCCACCCCTTATTCCATGCCATATAACGTCATGCTCGGGGGGAGTTAGTCAGTCAGTTGTGGGGAGAGTGATCGGTGCAGGGAGAGTGATCGCTGCTCGGGACGGGTCAGCGGGTGGTGAGCAATTGCATTGTGCATCACTTGGTTTGTATATGCTGTATATTCCCTTACCATTATTATCATTATTATTATCATTCCTATTGTTATTCTTCTCTCTTATTAAACTGTCTCTATCTCAGGCCACAGCTCTTACTTTTTTTTCCCCCGATTCTCTCCCCCATCCCACTGAGGTGGGGGGGAGGGGGGGCGGGGAGGGAGTGGAGTGGCTGCGTGGTGCTTAGTTGCCAGCCAGGATTAAACCACGACACATCTTCAGTGACAAAATATCATCCCTTTGTGCCACCTTTAAAAGAGAGGAACTTCCCACACACAGCTGTTTAAGTGGGGAAAAAAAAAAGACACACTAGAATGAGAACTAAAAAGATGTTAACTTTTCCACTTTTTGCTTTGCTGACTCCACATTCTTTAGTTATATGTAAAAATTTAAGCAAGGATTTTATGAAGTGCTTCTTTACACCCACAATTTTACTGTTTCTTTGCAAGTGGATCATAAATCCTCACATTTTTTTAAAGCTAAGACCTGCAGCCATGTACCATTGAAATTCTCCGGGATTTTTCAGTATTGCAAATTGTCTTCTGAGGTACTGCTGCTTTTCATATCCCGTATTTTCCATATGGGACATCTAATATGGTAGTATCAACCTGAATTTCTGTTGTGCAGAAAAATACTGATTTTAACTTACCTGCCTTTTAAACTAAGGTTCTTTAGGTGAGGCAAATATGCAATTACTTTTTTTTTTCCCCCAAAAAAAATTAATTCGGACACTTGGTGTTGAATATATTTTACATTTTAATGCAAATTTACGATTGATTTACAGGTTGTCTGGTCATATCTAAACAGAAGACACGCTTTTTTGTGGAGCGTGCATCTCGGTTAGGCTTTTTGACTGATTAGGTTGGTGGATGTTATATATGCCTTCCTAGGTGCAGTTGTGTTTCTGCTCTGTGACAACAGGTATTTTGTTTTTTTATTGTTTTGCTAAGAGTAAAATCAGTGAATATTTTCATAAGCAGGGGAGCAAGATCCCTGTCAGAGAGCTCTCTGGGGGTGGAAGTGGCTCAGCAGGCATACGAAGGCTCAAGAAAGCATTTCAAGGCTGCTGGTAGTTGCAATATCCCGGTGCAGGGCACCCTGATAAAGCCGCTGCGCCCAAGCCTTCCGTTGCAGGGCCCTGACAGGTCGGGGCGGTGACATTAGGAA
>NW_009260616.1:6777939-6794411 GCF_000687185.1 Egretta garzetta
GCCTGAACGGTGATTCAACATGAAAAATATTCGCTGCTTTTTGGCTCTTTGCAGGGTCATTCCAAATAATGCTAGAAAAGAGTCACATTATAAAACTGTTGGAGTGGGATTTGCAATTGTCTTGGATAACGTAGTTGGCTGACCTTTGTAAACTAATTACTGTGCAATTCACAATTCACAATAAAAGCTACCCCAATAAAATGTCTGGATATTGGCTTCTTTGTCTAGCTGCTTTTTTTCTTGGTTAATAGGATTGATTTTTACAAAGCTTGTCAGTAAGATTCTTGCTGCCTCAAAGTTCTGGATTTTTTTTTTTTTACTATGTGAACTTTTCAATCAAACCAAATACGACAACTTAAAGAGGTGCAGATGGCTGTCGAGCTGGAGAGGACTGGCTGCCTAAATTAACTGGTAGAAAGGGGAGCCTTCTACTTGGCTGACTGAAGTTCGGCTCTGCTAATTTAGTAATGGGTTTTTCCTCAGCCTCAGTTCATGGCTTAAAGTTTTGTACCTTCCCTGCTGCGGATTGGGACTCTACTAATGGTAAGTGTTTTATTTTCTTTAAAGTTATTCTAAGGGGCAATTGTAAATCCACCCCAAAATCCCTGATTTCACAAGTATTTTTGATTTCTTTTTTTTTTTTTTTTTTACCCTGGGTGGTCAGTTATTCATTGCTGTTATTTGAATTTCCCTTGTGAACATTCTGGTATAAAAATTAAAAAATAATCATGTGCAGAAAGGTGAAAGATAAATCCTCACTTTCTCACAAAGCTTATTTCCATGATCTAAGATTTATTTGCTTTTTTTTTAAATGCCAATCTTCTTTTTTCTTCAATTTCTTTTCTCTTCAATTTCTTTTTCTTTCCTTTTTTTCCCATTTTTTCCCCATTTTTTTCACAATTTCCAGTTCCCTCATAAGTTAGCTCCTAGCTGCTATGTTATAAGGTAATTGTTTTAGGTAGATAATAGTCTGAAAGGAAAAAATGTTCCACTCAAGAAAAGCTGCAAAACCTAGTTTTTTGGCAGAGGATAAACGTTGGTCTCATCCTTCCCCATTTTTACTTCAGGAATGTTTTAGTGTCCGAACTAGAAGGCTGAAGTACTATCAAGCAATATCAATTTCAGGTAATTGAATTTGGGTTCTTGTGAGGTTTTTTGTGGTCATTGCGTGGTAATTAAGGGCTGGTCTTGGATTTTAACTTTTTGGTTTTGAAATACGAACACTTTTTTAAACACAGATTAATCGGACATTTCTTTTATCGTGGCCGATGGCCAAGACACTCAGTTTATAACTGAATTACACATTTAGATATAAAGTTACAGCTCCATTTCATACGACTTTTTGCTTTGAATTTGTGACTTGCCCAAAATATGAAAAGGGGGGACCTTCTGCAGTAAGCGGCTGCCACACGATCCCGTATTTCATTGCTGCGAAGCACTTGCACGGCACTGTGCATCCTCCCTGCTGGAATCCCATTCCTCTTCAGGGAGACCTTAGACCCAGGGAAACATTTTCTTCGCCACTGTGAGAAACAGGCTGTACTGTACCAAATGCAATTTGTTGGTGTCAATTTGAACTTCATTCTGCTCATTTTTTTCTGTTTTCTGCATGGAAACATTTCAGCAAATCTTTCTGTTGGCTTCTTGGCTGCAATATTCCTGAAAAAGAGTAGATCTCTCATTACTTGTAAAACATGGAAATGGGAGTTTCAAGGGGCGGCTGGAAGCAGTGCCTCCAAAACTTTGTTTGCAGGTGTTTTTCAACCACCTAGCAGAGCACAGAAAACGCCACGGTCGCTGTCTGTGATGAACACAGCTCAGATATAGGCCTGACAATACTCACGGCTTGTCTTAAAAAAATTGTCTGTCCAAAAATATTCTGTAAAAGAGGCTATGAGTAACTTTTAATGATAAATGTCTTTGTGAATTGAACAGTTCACAACAAGAAAAGACAAATATGTCACCTTTAAAATGCACTAATTGGAAATCATTTTCAATCAATCAGCCTTGCCAAAAATAGCCTATGAAAAGAATTACAAAGGTCACGTTTATTGTGGGAATGGTCTTCACTGCTCCAGCTATCAGATATTTTTTAAAAAATGTTGTAAAGAAGGATCCGAAGCCAAAATTTTCAGGATGCTTCCCGTCCCACTGGAGTTGTGCAAGTTTAATTCAGTGCTATTCTATTACTATACTCCATGTATTTTTCACAAATGAAATAAAACATTTAAACGCTTTATCCAAAGCATTGTCATGTTTTTTTCTTTGATGATAAGCTGCCTCTGTTTAAATTTCTCCCTCATTCAGTCCTTAAAACCTTTTTATGTTCTGGGGGGGACAGACACTGGGAGCATGTGCCGCTATAGCTGGGTGTGAGAACTGGAAAAAATATTTATCTTCAATATGACAGAGTACTTAGGACTCGGAAATTTATTTTTATTTTTTAATTAAAATTGGAACAATAGGTCACAAGCTACCGTTCCAAAATTAAATAAATCTTTCTGAAAACATTTTTTTTCCTCAATTCTGTCTCTATTTTTTCATCCAAAACTATTTGTTGGATTTGACATAAATTCTTGCATAGTTTCAACATGTGTTTGCTTCTACTGATGGATAAACTGCATAGGTAAAAAAATGGCTCTCTCTAAAGCTATCATTTTTCTATTAGAAATGTATCTGTTGCTTAAACAACAGTAATGGTTAAAATTACAGTCAGCTTGTCATCCAGTCGTATGTCACAAAACCATGTTATCTTTTTAAAGAAGAATATATATGTACATGATCAGCTGTTTGCTTTTGAATCACCCATTGCTGCTGCTTGATCACAAATTTTAATTACAGAGCCAGTCTCCCCGACCCTGCTAGTAATTAATTGCTGTAACTTCTGTGCGCCTTTGCGAAGCCTGTGGTGTGCCTGCAGATAAACAACTAAGTAACGCTTTGATACAAGTGAAATGGATTTCCAGTTACTGCTATCTTCTCCCTCCCTGCTATCCTTCACATGCATTTTGCTTAGGCATGAGGGATGCCTCATGGCTTATTGAACCAAATAGCTTTGTCCCTCTCCCTCCACCCTTCAGAAGGGGGTTCATCCAAATCAGGCTGCTGAGCTGCTTCACCTGCCCTGGTGCTGGGGGGAGAAGCCTTTTGAAGGATAGAACAAGCATTTTATAGAAAACAGGGAATCATAAAGAACGTTTGGGCAAGAACAGGGGTACTAGTTTATAATCAGATGTAACACTGCCAGAGAGCCTGTACCGGGGTTAAGAGTCTGTAGAAGTATCCCAGGTCACCTGATTAGCCCAGAGGACTAAAGGGAAAAAATGTGGCCAGCAGTATCCAGTGTGTATGGGCACAAACTAGGAAATCCAGAGGAATCTGTAACACGGTGTATTACAAGCAGAATAGAGGTGCAAACTAGTCCTGTGATCTGCTTATCTGCAGAAAGCTGGGACTCAATCCAGCCACTTTGATCCTCTGAGAAAGGAGGGAATGCAGCATCATGTAGAGCTAATTTGGTAGAGTTCACCTAGAGTACAGCTCCAGTCCGACTGGGGGCTGAGCGGCGTGACCCCGCTGCTGCGCCAGGAGGGCTGCCCGCCTGCCCAAAGCACGATACTGCTCCTTGGCAGCCGAGGGCCTTTCTGCAGGGTGGGATTTTTGTCTTCAGAGTTGCTTCAAGGAAAAAATAAATGCCTTGCACTTCTTTTGCTCCAAAGAGGGACCCGCCTCTTGAGCACAGTAGTTCTCTGTTTCCACCGATGTATTTGGAAATCTTTACAGCATTGCACCGGAGCCAGTGCGACTTCAATGCTTTATTTCCCAGAGGCACAGCAAGTATGGAACATATTACCTTACCAGGGAAAATCCTGACTTGGATTATTGCACTGGCACTTTCCAAGTGGTCTTCTCGCGCTGTGTCCCAAAGTGCCTCACAGGGTAATAAATTACATTACCCACAACCAGTATGACCTCAGTAAGACCCACCTATGGCCAAGAATAGCTCCATGTTACTGTCAGTTAATTAGTGGTGGTATTCATTAACTGAAGAGGTAAGAGCCAGGAAGCTGTCTTTTATTCTTTGTGGCCGGTGCCGTGGGATGGCACGAAAGCCATCTAACCAGTCACCGGCAGCAGGCCAAAGGGAGGTTAGGTATCTCCAGGAGTTCTTTGCTCTGGCCCATAAGAGAGGGGCATGGCTCAGTCACATTTGCGTGCATACCACATGCATGGTCACGCTTTGGGGTTGTCATCCCACCCGCCTGCAAGCACGGCCTGAGCTGCTATCACCCTAAGCTGTGCACAGCTCTGATCTTAAACTCTAACCTTGTACCATCTGACGGGGTTGGCTCCCCAGTCCTGCAGCCTGGTGCCCTCTAAATTTGGGCTAAGGACCACACTGGGCTTGTTCCTGGGGCGTAGAGAGTCTGGTATGTCCAAGCACACGCAGCACATTAATACAGCACTAGGCAAACCCAGTTGGGCAGTTTGCTGCCTTTCTGTGGGACATCCAAGGAGCTTTTCAGGGAATGAAAATCAAAATAGTCCATATTCTAGCATGCAGTGAAAAAGGCATTGCACAGCCTGACATTGTTAGTGCCTGATCTTAATCCTTGCAAGCCTAAGTGGCAAGCGGAGACGCAAGCCGATGGAGAGCTGGAGGAGCAGTGTGCAGCTGCTTGAGCTCCAGAGGAAAAAGCCCGCGCTGCCCCTCTGGCTGGAGGGGCTGGGGCGGGTGCTGCCGGCAGCGCGCAGGGGGGCTGGTGCTGCTGCCCACTCTCCCACACACGGTGCAGCCGGTGCCCAGCACTGCTCTTCTGGCTGATGGCATCCTTCCCCTGCAAACATGGTGGGAGCTGAGGCATTAGGAAGATTTTGGTCCATGTGAAAGGCAGGCAGAGAGCACGGCAGGGAGGTGTGTGAGCCTGAATGCAGCCCGTGGGCCTCAAGATCTTGTAGATATGCAGATGTGTTCTGATGGGCTTCTCCCTGAATGCCAGCTTTCCTGGACTTTAGGTTCCTTCCTGACTTTTGACAGCTCTCTGATGGCCTACAGGGCTCTTTGGTATCACTCCGTGTTCCATTCAGAGTTCATCCACCTCTCTTAACCCCCCCTTTACTCTGTCAGCAACCTTCTTCACCCTCCCACAGACAGCAGACACCCGGTTCCCTCCTAGAGAGCTTTTTTTTTTTTTTAACAAGTGAAAAACATCTTCATGCTTTTCCTTCTCCTCCTCCGCTCTGCTCCACACCGCATTTTCTGGAAGTCACCTTCAGACCACACTGGAGTGTTACCTCTATTGCCCAGGGCTGTGATCATGTTACAGCTTTCCTCTTCTCACTAAAGATGTGTGCTCTGATTTGAACTTCTCCAAAGTTCAGGGATGTTTGGAATCTGGGCTTTTGGCTTGAAGCCCTCTCAGTGCCTCGTGTTGGCATCTAGGAGTTGACAGAAGTTGTCTGAGGCCGGGGAAGCCAGGCCTGCAGGATGCAAGTGACCAAGAACAAAAGAAAAAAAACCCAGCACTCTAACAAACAAATTAAAACTGGCCCTGCAATTTGGAGGCATCCCAGCACCTCTTTCTTTCCACCCAAGCCAGGTGGTTCTCACCTGGCTGCTGGAAATCCCAAGAAGCAAGGAGATGGCAGGAGGCCAGGGTCACACACCCTGGCCTGATGGCACACACTTTCATACTCTTGCTTTCCCCACAAGGGACCGGGCTAGGAGAAGGTGATGGAGAAGGTCCTCGTGGAGAGATAACCCCATTTGGCACATGGGTGCTTTCCCTTTGCAATGGCTGTGGGGAGGCTGGGCTGTGGGAGAGAAGAGGCGATGGGCAGAACAAGCGGGTTTTTGCTATTTCTTTTAGTAGAGCTGGGTTGGACAGCTTGGCTCTGTTTTCAGGTCGGGACTCAAGATGGATGGGGGGAGGAAGACGGGATTTGTTTCAAAGCCCTTCCCAATGCGCAGGCTGCGTTCCCCTTCAGGCAGTGGGGCATCGCATCCCTCCGGCTTGCGGCTGCCACTGCTGGAGGTCTCGAGCGAGGCCACCCAAGGCTGTGCTCTCCCCGTGCCCCCAGCCCGCCCCCCGGGGAGGGGGTCCTTCAGCGCCAGCCGGGTGTGCATGCAAGCCTCGGCAAGCCCTCCCGGTGCCGAAACAAGCAGGGCTGTCGTTTTCTCTCCTTCTGCCTACAGGAACCGAAAGCTGCCTTCCTGCCCTTTCCCTCTGGCAGCAAACAGGCAGCGGCGAGAGGGGCCGGGGAGGGCAGGGAGAACCAGCAGCCCCCCCCCCTGCTCCACCCCGCTAGGAGGGGGCTGGTGGGGCCCAGGCTATTTTTGACCTGTTTTTGTTGCAGGCTGGCAGCCGCTTTCCCCGTTACTTTCTTCCTTCTCTGCGTGTCTTTGCAGCGCCTTCCTGCTACCGTGAGACGTGTGAACTATACATGGCCTGGGAAATCTGCGGCAGGCGGTATTTTTAAACCATCCAAGCCTCCGGTTTGCAGGCCGCGGTGACGCAGTTTATCTGACTTTGCAAGTTTCTCATGGGAATGCTGGGTGCCCGGCGGCAGCCTGCGGTGCTTGGCTGTTTGTTTCTTGCCCTCCACGACGCAACCCTTGGGGCCTGGGCTGACATCTCGAGACTTGGGAAGCAGCAGACCTGTGCGCACGCAGGGGAGGGTTTAAGCCTGGCTGCCGTCACGGTGCGGCTTTCTGGATGTTGGTTTGCAAAATCGGGGGTGGGGTGGGGTGTGCTTTTCCATCTGGCCAAGCATTGCCGGCAAGCCTGGCGGGCTGGGGACAGGGAAGACCTCCCTAAACGCCTGCCCTCCCGCAAAGTGCGCCTCTCTGCTCGAAAGTCCCTGTTCGCACCTTCCCTGGGAACGGTATCGCTTTGTGACATTTGGAAGTTAGCAGTGCCAGATTTGTTTGGGTTTGGTACATCGCTCAGTCGCCCGGGACCTGCCCCGTAACCTCCGTGCCCTTCCCCGACGGCGGCGAGGAGGCTCACAGAGGGTGGTGCGCTACTCCTGAAAGGCGGCGCGAGCGTTGAGCTGGGTCCTGTGGGGTTTTGGTTTGTGAAGGTTGTGCAGGGTGACGGGGGGCCTGTGCCTGGTGCAGTGCTCTAGCTGGGCAGAAGTGCTGGGTGGGGAAAACAGGCAGAGCATATGGTCATGTCCAAGCTGCTGGGAAGGCTGAGTTAGAAAAGGAAAGGGGGCAGTGGTGGGGGGAGGGGGGGAGATGGGACACCTAAGTCCTAAGGTAAGCCAAGGATACAAAATGAGATGGCAGGTGAGGGGGAATGGGTTTACAGTGGTGAAACCCTGGTCAATAGGCAGCCGGTGTAGAAAAGACTGAATAAAAATACAGGAAGAAATATTTGGGAGCAAAGCCTTTGCCGAGGTCCACCTGCCCCACAGACCTCTGTTCTTGCTTCTTCTTCCACAGCCGAAATTGTCCCTGGGTAAAAAGGTGCTGCTGAGGTCAAAAAGTTTCTCTATGATTTTTTTTTTCTCATTGCCACCGTTTAATTTCTGGTTTATGTTCAACGGAGAGAAAGTAAAATGCTGTTTTGAGACTCTTTGCTGGAACCATCCTGTCCAAAAACATTCTTTGAGCATTTTCACTGTGAGAAAGGGCAGGAGCCACTTGTATTGTCTACAGTGTGAACATCCATTTTTCTCATGGTGCTATTTTGTTGCTGAAGTTCTTTCAGAAGATAAATAATATGGTTTAGTCATTTACTACCTTGCAGATGAAAAATTCTCTTCATAGGATTTTCTTCTGTGAGAAAATCATGTCCCTCCCTGTGTTTTTCTTTTAGTATTTGTGGTATGTATAGACTCAAATGAAATAATCACTATGAACTATCTTGTTTATGACTTTACTACTGTAGAAGAATGGACTTGCCTGCAAGCATATATTTGCAAATATGTTTCTGCTTCTATATAAATATGTGCTTTTATCTACATTTGGTTTTTGTACTGTGTTTCCTTAATAAGAACCTTAAGTGAGGAAGTTTACTCTCAATCTTTGGGATGCAGTCTGTCCTCATAGATTTCGCTGGGCTTTGGACCAGGCCCTTCTAAAAGCTAATTTTATTTGAGATGTTTGATTCTAGGTTCATGAAAGTAACTGTAATTTGTGAAGATTATCCTTTCAGGCTTTAAGGATTGACACAGTTTAAGGAATGCTAATCAGTGTTTACACAGTAATAATTTTATTTAATTGCTAATAAGGCACAATATTTCAGTCTGCCAAAAGCGAAGGATACAGATAATATCAGAAAACCACTGGTTTTGGTACCAGGACACTAGGCAGTATGATGGAGAAGGCTAATTTCTCAGGGCCAGTTGGACCAGTGTAGGAAAGCCTCTCTGTTCAGGAAACTGTTTCTCATGGATGATTAACTCCTTGGATTTATAAACGTTTAGGTAAAACAAACAACACCAAGGGTGTGAGTGTAGCAGGATTAAAAGGAAGCATGAGATATGTTTATCACCAATAGGTAGGGCAAAGAAGACAGATAAATCCTCATGACTCCACTGGTAAGAACCACCCCCCAGGAACGACTTAGGAGCCCGGTGGTGTTAGTAAAGATGCACTCCCGTTTAGTAAAGAAACTTCAGGATAAAATTCTGTCAAAGGTAGAATATTAGACTAGACAAAGCAAGGATTTTGTCTGGCTTGGCAAGTGTTATTTTCCAAGTAGAGATTTGCTCCTGAAAAGCGGGGGTTTTCTTAACATAGCACTATATAAAAATTTGACTTTAATTGTCTTCTTTCTAGCAGAGAAGGCCTTAGTTTAAGCACACACATTATTTTGGGATCAAAATGGTTTTATCATTCCAGAGATACTTTCCCAAGTGTTCCCATGACATGGAGTGGTCAGTGGACTTTTAATTCTGCGGATGCCAATTTGAAAACAAGGCCTAAGAGGAAGTTCATTTCTGGGCAGTGAGAGCACATCGTGGGTGGCCGTAGACGCCACAAAGCCGAAGACTTCAGCCACCTGAGAAATTAAATAATGAACCCTGACTGAGGAAGCTTGCGGGCATTACGTCATTTACACATAAAAACAAAAAATAGATTTATAGGGCACACGGGTGGCTGTGACATCACCAGCAGCCAATCTAGAAGTCTCAGCTATATCCAGCAGACTAATGCCCTTTAATACCATTCTTTGGAGAAGAGGATCCCACAAACCTACCTCTCTGCTTTGGGTTTCTCTTTGTCGGTTGTTGGTCCAGATTGACTGTGACATATTGACTCTGGGCTGAATTGCCTAAGCTGCAGCTGTAAGGGGTGTGCTTTGCATTGGAGGCATAGGACGTGTGCCGAGTGTTTTTCCAAACAAGCGTAGCCCTGGAGAGATGAACTGCTGCTGCAATTTTAACGGGGATTGGGAACCCACTAAAGGGGTTTCTAGAGATCTGATGTGTTTGAAATATTTTATTGTGGTGATACTGGCCGCTCAGAAGTTCGTATAGGGCTGTTCTAATTCAGAAATTATCCCAAAGAGTTACTAACAGTCTGAAAAACAATTATCTGACAAAAAAGTATTGCCTAATACAAAAGCCTGAGAACAGCGGCTGAGCAGCAGCAGAGCTGCAGCCGGGGGTGGCAGAGGGCATGGCTGCAGCACTCCCCATCAGGAATGGTGAGAGGAGAGCCCTGGGACTGGCTGCAGGCAAAGGAGGAACCATGGGAAGAACCAGGTGATTTTGCAAGGAGAAGGGCAGCGAGGCTGATCAGCCACGGGAATAGCTGCTGGCGAACAGGGGAGGTACATGAGAGGCACTGGGAATCCTTGGGGACGGTGGTTGTTCCTCAGGGTCTGGGCCTCCGCGTGCGCAAAGGCAACTGTGGGGTCCTTCTGAGCGTCAGCCACCCCGGCTGCTTTAGGCTCTGTGCAATTCCTCCCCCTCCCCAAAACGCACCCGTCACTTCGGGGAGCGGGTCGGACCATGACAAGCTCATATCCCTGAAAAAGCAGCCTCTACGCACTGACCCTGTGCAGCCTCGCTGAAAGCATCTCTGAGTTTTCTTTAATTAAAACTTTGATTCCGGCTCAAGCAAGAGCAAACAAACATTGCCCGGTTCCAGCGCTTGGATCCCTCAGCACAAGCCAGGTGTCGCAGCTGGCCCGTACAACGTGCCATGGAAGGGCAGCCGTCAGGGACCAGCCCGGCAGCCGACTCAGTGCCCCGTGCTTTCATATTTAGTCTCAGAATATGTTTCCTGATCTCGATATTCTCACTCCTCTCTCTCTCCCCTTTCTTTTTTTCCTCTTCCCTCTTCCCTCCCACCTTGAGACTTGGCACACAGCGCAATACCCGAGGAGCAAAAGGAAGGGGGGAACAACAAAAAAAAAAGAAAAAGAAAGGAGGAAAGATAAAAAGCCTATGTCCCTTTGTTCGTTTCTAAGGCAACAGGTAGGAGATGCAGAGTGCTGGCATCCTCCCAGCTGCACACCCGCCGTGTCGGGGCTGCTCGGTGCCCCACGGGGACTGGGGAAATGGTGTGAAACAAATAAGCCTCGCTTGTGCTCCCATGTCAGCCCTTTGTGCGGGGCTCCTGCTGTGGCTGCCCAGTCCCCGGCTCCGCTTGCCGGGCGACTGGAGGCAGACAAGCCGGCAGGCAGGTGAAAAACATGCCTCGGCTGGCCTCAGATGCCAGCCTAAAGGCCGAGACATGTTAAAACAACAGGGCTTGAAATAAATGACTTCCTCCTTCCAGGGCTACAGCCAGTTCACGCAGGAAGGGGGACAGGATTATCACTTCAGGAAAGAGAAGATGCATTTGATGGTTACAAATTTTACTGAAATAGGTAAAAGAAAAGGTTCTCCCTTCAGTTTTTTCCTTTGGACTCTCAACTTCCTTCACCTGCCTCCATCCACTGTAAGCAATCTTCACAGGAGGACCTGTGAAGGGTGACCCTGGGGGGTCATGGTCCAGTAACCGGGGCAGGAGGACCCTCAGATCAAAATGAGTAGAAGATGGGCAATGCCGAGCCCAGCTGAGCTGTGTAGGCACTGACGAAAGCCATCCTGGTGACTCTCCAGAACCCTGTGGGTACAGTTAGGGGCTTGGGCTAAAGCTGAAAAAGGCTTGTGGAGAGGGCGGACCAGCCAGGAATACTTTTCCAGCCTTTCCACCAGGTTAGGGCTGGGGAACATTTTCATACGGACCGGTTGCTCTGAGCTAGGCCGCTGGCAGGTACAGGAACACTGCAGAGGAAGATAGAAGTTGTGATCAAAATGTGACGAAGCTGTCAGAGGCAAGAGGAGATTTGCTAGAGGCCGGCTGTGAGGGCTTGGCCCCTTCCCTGCCTTTCCTTCTCTTACTGGTGGGGGGACATGCTCCTGCCCCACATGAAGTGGACTACGCAACCAGCCCCAACCCTGTAGACTGAGGCTGGAGTCGTGGTCTGGCTCACTGGTTACGACCTCGGTGCTCCAACCCTGGCTTTGCATGGGTGATTTTGAAGGCTACAGTTACTTGGAGAGGTTTCACTGAGCTGACCTGCCTCCATTTGCTCGATATGGAGCACCCACATTCCCATTGTCTTCAAAACTAACAAGACTTGCAGAAAGCTCTGCAGAATTTATTTCTGAGGTTTTCTGAAATACGAAGCAGCTGACCTGTCTTCATAGCTGTTGCACTAAATTTCAGAAAAAGCCCGATCAGTATCCTGAACACTTTTTAACAATAAATTTAACTTCATCTGACTTCAGCTGATGTCAGCAGAACCACTGTTGCCTAAAAGAAAACTGAGTTGTTTGCAGGATCCATAGAGAGTGCAGGAATACTATGCCCAGCAATGAATAATTGCAATTGCTGGGTAATTTATGACAAGAGAAACAATGCTGGAGTTCAAAGTGCCAGTCTTTGTGCTTTCAGAAGCTACGGTAGGAGTTTCTTTGCTGGCAGGTGTGTTGCAAACCTGAAATTATTGTCAGGGAAATCCAGTGGAACTCTGTTGCAAAGGATGACAATATTTCTTTCCTAGATTGTGATGATTAAATTTAAACATGCAGCTAATAAATCACCTCTTGCTCAGTCTAGCAGAATCTTCCATATGCAATAATGACTCTTGCAGGCAGAGTGGGTTAGGTATTGGTAATGACCAGCAGGCTATAAATTCTCTGAGATTGCATCTGTGCATGTATGTGTGGCTATGGCTGTGTGTCTGGAAGGCGTGAAGCATGTGTGTGAGTATGTGCTTACATTGGGGGGTGTTTAATGAAAGCAGTGGCAATAACAGCAAGAAACAGAAATACCCTCCACGTGATGGTTGCAGAGATCCACCAGCATAGCTGCACATGCCTGCTGTCCAAAGAATTGCCTGTCATGTACATTGTACCCAGGCTAGATTAAACAGATTGGTTTATATCTATATACCCAAACAACCTTATATGAATAGACAAAACCACCAGGAATCCTTATTACATTTACTTACCATTTGCTATGTGTGTAGGATGGTTAGTAGGTAATTCTTGGAGCAGTAAAACTTTGCTTGTTTTAGAAAGTTTACTTGTCTTAGAATAGTAATGCCTTCTATTTCTGATTTAACACTATGACGACATGATTTCAAATGCATTTTGAAACACTCTTAAGCCAAGTTACTTAGATTTACAGATTAGAAGCAAGTGTCACAACACGGCTTCATTCAATCTCCAGACAAGGTTTAGAAGAAGTCTTGAAAGAGGTCAGAGATTCATAGGAACGATCTGTTGTGTACAGAGTTCTAGAACTTCCACTCACTGGAACGAGATAGTAAAATGTTATGAGTTAGGGAGTTTATGGTTGTTTCTTTTTTTATGTTTGTAAGAGAATATGTCCCAGATCTGTTGCACCTCATCTTTATTTATATCCAAGCCTTTTGTTTCAGCGCATCTTATTTTGTAGTGTGGCTCCTTTTGAAAGAAACATGATAAAAGAGAAAATGAAATCTCTTATACAAAAAAAAAATCCTTCAGCTTGTCAGAGGTAAAGAACTGTAGCTTTTACTTTACTATATGGAGTGTAATTACCTCAAAACCCCTGTTTGTGTTCCAGCACCAAGCTTTCTTATATTCAAGATGTCTTTGCTGCTCTGTTTTTCACTTTCTGTCATGGGATTGCTTTAGGATTTCCCATTTTCTAACAAATCTGCATATTGCAGACATGAAACCGTGCCTACACAAAAAAACCCCAAATGCCAAGATGATGTTTTTCCTTTACAAGACAGATATAAGTGATTCCAGGACAAACATGATGAGCAGTAATAGCATCATAACACTGGGGAAATGTGATGTTTTACGTGGTAAGAGATAAATAGAAATACGCTCTTTTCCCTAAAAAATGCTCACCAAAGACACGTGGAGAACCCCCGTGCTCACAGCTCGCTCAAAGATCAGGCAAAGAGGAATCCAGATCCGCACCATCCCATTCTTGAGAGGCTCCAGCATGATCTGAGCAACACGGAGTTTATGTTTTCCATGGCAGGAGGGGAGGTAGTAACTGACTGTGTGACGCCAAACTCGGGAAAATGTTGCAGTGTGTCCCAGCTTAAGCACTTGAATAATCACATTGCAAGACAAATGTTCGTACAGAACTGCTGTACGCTGTCTGGCTCATAATATCTGGTGTTTGGCCAAATGCATAAATTAAAAATAACTTCTCCTGACTCTCCTAAGGGCACCAGGACTTTTCTGTCAAAGGAAATATCATTCGTATGTCACATATCCTTCGATTGCCCAAAAGGCCTGTACTGAGACATGCTGATTCAAAATGTGGCTTCTTTCTCACAACCAAGATGATACAGGAAGGCTGCTTATGCATCCACTGTGCATGCACCGTTGCATTTAGGTCACTGGCTTAACAATGATTGTAATGGAAAAAGACTGTTCCCCAAGGTTTAGGGGGAACAGCTGCTTTCTAAGACACTTCCCCTGCAAAGGCTGTTGGAGTGGAGAGCCTCTCTGCCATTTTTTTAAACCAAGTAGGGGTGCTCAAAAGTCTGCGAGTGCAGCCGCCTCACAGCTGCCCAGGAGGGGGGTTGTAGCATCTCTGCTGCTTTGGGGGACGGCATCGGGGATAGTGCTGAGGACCTTTTGGCAATGCACTGCATAAGCACCATTACCCATAGTGTCAGCTGTGGGACTGCGGAGGCCCTGTGGCCAGCATGGAGGTTAGCTCCCCAGGGATGCTCCAGCTGAGGCCATGAGCCCTGGGCGAACATGCCCAGAGGATCTTTTTTTTCTTTTTTCCTGGCAAGACTAGGCCTCAGAGGCACAGTACAGAGTATCCGCCGGGAGTATCCAGCCCAAGAACATCATTCCCCTGAGAACTAAATGGCCTTTTGAGCAAGACAAGTGCCTTTGGCAGGAAACTCGCTGGCAAGTACATGAACAAGCTGTCTGGTCCCACACTGGCAACAGGGCCATCGCGAACAGAACGACAGTCCCTTCCTCCTGCCCCTGCGTGTCCTGCTTTATGTTTCATTAGGATAAGAGTAGCTTTTAAACTCATTTAAGAGTTAAAATCATTTCCAGATCTTGAAAGATGTGGTATTACCTGATGCTGAGAGAGCAGAGACTTCTAACTACGGCTGACACAGCAGCAGCAGCAGCAGCATTTGCTTTTTACCCTTCCCAGCCCTTGTGCCTCCACCTGAGCTGAAGGGAACATCTCTGTGAATGAAAGCCCGCTTCTGTTTCCATCAGCTTTCTCTGAAGAGACAGGAGGAAGGCGGAACAACTTCAGCTACAGTTATACTCATTACAGGGACCTTTTCAGACACTTGAGTGGCTGTTGCTTTACTTTATAAACTGCATCCCCTTGCCAGCTTATAAATTACCAGTATTATTATACCTCTCCTTTCAACACTGACTGTACTCTTTGCCCCCTGAAATGAAGATGGAAAAATAGGGGGAGGCACAAACACAGTTTTCCAAGGCCGGTTCTCATGTTCTCAGGATTTTGTGCCCAATAGCTTTCTAGTCAGCGAGGCATTAAAACGCTGAGCTTTCAAGCCAGTACATTGCAAAAATAATCTGCTGGTCCCCTTCCACACAGAAGGAAGTCTGTCCAGCTGGACCGTTTCTACATATCCCGGCAGGCAGAGAAAGATGTCCTCCACCAATTGTCACCTCCTCCTTTGGCTTCTGAGGCGACGCCGCATAATTCACTGAGTGTGCATAGATGTTGCTGGCACGCAGGGCAGCGCGAGCAGCAGGGAGGAAAGCAGGCACTACCCGAGGAAACGGAGCATAATGAGAGCACAGCTTAGCACCCTCCCACATATGTGCATGCACACACACATATACACCCACGTCGTGAAATATGAGAAAGAAGGGATAAACCGGAGGGCAATGAGGCATAGCGGGTGTCCAGGGAGAAGGGGCTTGACTGTTGTGGCTTCTTTTCAACCGCAAGGATTTAATGCAACGTTAATCTCTGGTGCTCTTGACATCCCTGATCACAGTCTTCTGATTTCATCTGAGTCGGCATTTCCAGCTTTTTTCTGTGGGAGAATTGATTCCATGAGAAAAAAAAAAAAGACCCTACATCTCAGCTGGGTACTGATTTTTATTCTCCAATTAATTAAAACAGAAAAGTCTGTCCACCCTTGAATGACGGGATTGCAAAAAAAGCCCAGGGATAGCTGAAGTTGTTTTTAATTCACTTGATTTCTGGCATTTAAGGGGAAACATAAAAGTGACCAACTTAAGTATATTTGAGAAGGGGCATTATTTGAAAACAATTAAAAGATTTCAAGGGAATTATCAGCCAGGTGCCTGAGAATTGAATCCTTTGCTGTTGATACCAGAGGCAAAGCTAATTTCACTCCACAGCAGCAGGCAGCAGTCTCTATGTATGGCCACAATCTGATACCTGGTGCTGTGATTACATCGCATTCCCCCAGTTTACCCGGGAGTGAATAGAGCCAACACTTAAAATCCACCAGCGAACCCTGAGGCTCCTACCTTGCCTCTCCATGCAGCCTGTCTCCGCTCGCAGGACTGTGCGCTGATGCAGTCGCTGCATTTTGCACAAGGCATAAGCGCTTCTGCTTCAGAAGAGGAACTCTTACACTTTTACGCTTTAAAACATGGGGTGACTGTGGCAATGTCTTTGCAATTGCAAGGGCGCTTACCCAAAGTGTGACCAAAAGAGTATCTCAGGCTTTTTAGTTGTTTTCCAAAGCAATACTGTAGTCCTGTAAGTTTGTAGTTGCCATTGAAATAAACGGAAACTGGGGTCTAATTTAAGAGAGGGCAATCTGTGGATATGCTGAGCTGCCAGAGGAAATGAGGGAGAATTGACTCCTATGGTTTTATCTACCCCAAACGTTTTTATCTGGCTACTTTTCAGAAAGCATACCTGTAAGGCAGCGAGGCTGAGTGTCTGTCTAGCTGTGAGCCTGATCCCCTGCTCTGCCAGAGAGCTCATGGAAGTGATTTTGGAGCTAAGGAATTACACCTCT
>NW_009260616.1:6794424-6795083 GCF_000687185.1 Egretta garzetta
GCTCTTCTACCCTGGTTTTTTTGTATGTGACATGGCTCCACGCTCCTAGACAACAACAAATTTCTGCTGCATGTGAGAACTGAGGAGCAAAGTGACAATTCTTAGCACCTCTGAAACATGACTGGTAGCTGTTTACAAAATCCCAATGAAAGGAGCAAATTATTGGGAATATTACGTGATAACACCAAAATACTTATGTTTGTATAAGCTGTAACCTCCTCATTTGGTCCAAAACCTTTCAAGTAAATACGGTCCATCTGCCGACACGGTTGTCATGTGTGGTTGACAGTGAGAGTCCAGCTGCTGGAAAACGTGCTGTATGCATGGTAAGTGGCAGCTCTGTATATGGTAAAATTATCATTAAAAAGAGTCATGGAAAAATCCCAAATACGTATCTATTATCCAGAAAACTATATTTATTTCAATGTATTTACTGTGCAGTTTAATGTTGGTTTAATGCCGGGTCCTGCACTTTGGTCACAACAACCCCATGCAGCGCTACAGGCTTGGGGAAGAGTGGCTGGATAGCTGCCTGGTGGAAAAGGACCTGGGGGTACTGGTTGACAGCCGGCTGAATATGAGCCAGCAGTGTGCCCAGGGGGCCAAGAAGGCCAATGGCATCCTGGCCTGTATCAGGAATAGTGTGACCAGCAGGACAA
>NW_009260616.1:6795355-6803761 GCF_000687185.1 Egretta garzetta
GATTCTATGATTCTATGATTCTATGATTCTATGATTCTATGATTCTATGATTCTATGATTCTATGATTCTATGATTCTATGATTCTATGATTCTATGATTCTATGATTCTATGATTCTATGATTCTATGATTCTATGATTCTATGATTCTATGATTTATCATGGCTATGTGAATAGGATTTAAAGCCACATGGAAAAAAGTTCAAACAAGACAAAAATTAGTGACTTTAGAGAATAAATTGGGAGTGTAAAGTTATTATTTCTCCCTTCAAGTTGTAGCTTATCATGGCCTGCTGGAGCAGACTAGTAACCTGAAAGCTGAAAAAAAAAAAATATGTGTACTTGAAACATGTATCTGAACACTTGGGGTAAGCTGTCCTTTGTGCCAAGTTTTCTTTCACATATGCTATATGAGAATTGATTGCCTTTGTGATTTTTATCCTAGCTGAAACAAATGCACATGTTGTTCTTATTTGTATGAATGGCTAATCCATTTTAATATGCTGTTTTGACACATGTACATGACTTTTGCAAGTTAATAGAGGTGACTCACATCCGTCATGCCTTCCCTTTGGTACTTTTTCCTCTATATTGGCTTATATTAAGGATAACAGGGAAATATATCCTTGTGCCAATGCTAATGATGTGGAATTTTTTGAGGCCTGATATGCATCAACTTGGTAGAGTACCAGTAACCCCAACATGCATCCCCTTTGGAATGACCCTCTACAAAATCACCAGTGTATGAAATTCCTTTAGGCATTTTGTCTCACTTCCTCAGCTTGCCTCCAAAATGCCTTCTGCTGGAACTGTCTGCATGAGGGTTAGGATGAGGACAACCTTTTGGTACAAGGAATAGTCAGGGAGATTTGTGGCGACTCCTTTATATTTTTCCTTGCCACAAGGCAAGGGTCAAGCAGGCAAAAAAGTGGCAGCTAGGAACATCTCTTCCCTGCTTTATTTGTACATGTCTAAACCATTTCTCTGGATATTAACTGTTTGCTCTGAAAATAAACAGACAGCTTAGCAAATCTCCTGCAAGCTGGCCCATTAGTCATCCCAAAGAAAACCAAAGGAAAGGATTCACTTGGTCTTGCCTTACACACCTCATTTTGGTGTCATTGCCAGATTCAAAGCAGAAGCCTGAAGTGGGAGCTGTGAATCTTCAGTTGGAGGAGCATTCATCATTCCGCCGATTATGGTGGAAGTCTAAGGAGAGTCACCTTGGGCAAGACGTGGGTTTCCTCTCTAAAGAAGTCAACAGTTCTACTGAATTTAAACCCATACTCCCAAACTTGTAATCAAGATGTTCTTAGGACAAGAGGATAATCTTGTGCTGCAAGAGATTGGAGAACATCAAAATAAAAGTAATCAAACTATAAGCTTTGGGGGGAAAAAAAAATCTCCTAATGGAAACTGAATATTTCCCTGAGCCCTGATTGTTTCCATCTGCAGTACACCCTAGTTCTCCCATGTGATTGTAACTGATTAGTGGGGAGGAGGAAAACAATTTTCCAGAAATATTTTGCTGCACTCATGCAATAAGTACATTCCGGTTCACAATTACTTTGTATGTAAAAGCCAGGTCCTTCTACAGTATTTGTATGAAAAGAGTTATCTAAACAGGGTCCGTGTGCAATGTAGCTGCCAAGGTGCTGACCACATGAATACCCTGTGACATAGATTTGGCAAGAATGAGATTAGCCTTGTTATCTTGGCCAAATTCCAGAATAAGTAACTAGAGGTGGACAACCTCATTTTCTCTCAGTTTCAGCAGAAGACACTGCGCGTGATGCTGCTGCTTTATATTTTAGGAGTTGTTCTCATTATACAGGGGGGGGATATAGAATACTGCCCTCTTGACATCCCATTTACTCTGGCTCTCCAGAAGTAAAAATGACAATTAATTGCGCACGGCAATCACACCATCACGTGGATCTTCTAACTCTTTCCTAGTACTGCTTAATAGCTGCCTCCTCCCAGTCAGGCAAGGGGATGGTCCCTGTACCCTCAGCAGGCTTCAATCTGGAATGCTTTCTATTGACTTCAGCAAATCATCTGCTTGCAAAGTTGCTGAAAAGGTCTAAGGGAATGTTTGTCCCAGGACCATTAAGTCTGAGAAGTGGTTTGGAGTGTACTGAAACTCATAACGATATAAATACGCACTACTAGATCATAGGGCTCCGTTTAAATTTTTCCTGGTGTTGTTGGGAAGCACATGGCATCCTGTCTTCTCATTGCAGGGTGAGTCCTGCAGCAAAGAACAAAAAGAGCCAAGTAGCTGTGACTGACAATTAGAGACTCTTATTGTCATGGCAGGAGGCACTAGATGTCCACAAGAGAGGTCTGGGATCCTTTAGGCAAAAGGCCCGTCCCAAAAGTACACCCTACACGTGCCTTTGTGTAGGCAGAGTCTTCATGCTAACGACACATGGTATTGGCACTGTTAGTTCTTTCAAGAGAGCTGCTGGGTAAATGGAACTGGGCATGAACAAGGGAGACTCTGCGTTGGTCTCTGATTAGAATCAGTGCTTGAGACAATGCTGGTCTTGCAGAACAGCCATTGGCATGGAGTTAGGATTCCTAGGAGATGGAAATGACTTTTTCTCCCAGGGCTACCACTCCCATTAACTGGAGACCTCAGACCCCTGCCTTGCTACAAATTTGACTTGATATCAGACTCATTACTCAAGTTTCCTTCATGGGGGCAGCGTGACAGGCAGCAGAATACTGGCCAAACATCAAGCAATGGGTATAGCACCCTGCAGCTAGGATCCAGAAGTCACTAGCCAGTCTCTCTATACAAACAAAATACTTCTAAAATGTAGTATCATGCATTTGCTAATTAGCTGCAGAGATGGCTGTACACATTTCATACGTATGCACGGTAACCTCTACACTGCAAAAACAGCCGACCGCTCGAATATCCTCATCACTGCTGATGGAGCTCTTCCTGCTGCAGGCATTTTCAGCTCAAGCCGCAGGTCTCTTTGGGCTAGCTAGGTTGTGGACCTCCTGATTTCGTTACCGGTCAGCGTCCACAGCACTTAGCGTTATTCAGCATCTTTGCTTACTGCAGAGTGCGTAGCAGCCGACAGGTTCCCTGCTGGTAGTCACGTACCATTTTCCTGAGCAGCAAATCCCCAGTTTACCAGACCCAACCAGTCTTGTAATGAGTTGGGGGGTTGTGTGTAAATAAAACCTAGATTAAAACCCAGATCTGTACTGTCTGGAAACCAAATTGCCGTTTGATGCAGTGTTAGAGCACAGCACAGGACAGCCTCATCGTACCTGGCATCGGCAGCTGCTCTCTGGAGATTCCTCTGCCCTGGGGGACAGGCACTCATTTCCTCCCACCAAACGCTCCCAAAGGGAAGCGCCATGCTCCTGCCAAGCGTCCCGCCTGAACCTCACACCAGAGCCTGAGCAGGCTGCTGGAAATCAGCCCACACCTGAGGTGAGCCCTGCAACACGACTGCTGTTTGCTGATGGGCACCCTGGGCCCAGCAGCGCGAAAAGCTGGGGGAAAACTCCCCAAACTGGAATCGTGCAAGATTCACCATTCGGTATGGTTCAGTTAAGCTTCACATTGACAGTGAATTTTTTTGAATATGGTGCCTAAAAAGTACAGAGGTATGAGTTCACATGAACTAAAGTGAAAGAAAAAAAGGTGTTTGGTTCTAGCATTAATGATGATGTGCCACAATTCAGCATGAGAATTTCCTAAGATCCCTCTGACATGAAACTAGGTATTAAAATAAATCTGTATTTTAAATGCAGGTTTTAAAAACCTGGAAACAGCCCTAAACCAGAATATGTTTTAGGCTTGCAGTAAAAAACTTCTGGCTTAACTGTAGGCATTTCTTCATATTAATTCAGTCTACGCTCAGTCAAGGCTTTCATTGGTATCAGTGGGAATTGTCCTGAAAAATGATTTTACAAAGGTTGTGAAGGCTGTTTGATTTGATTAATTTTTAATTACCAATTAAAAAAAGATATATATGTTAATTTTTCTTTGCTTCAGTCATGTGTTGTAACCCTCAGTACTTCTCAATGCTGCTTAAACAGGGGTTTAGATGAAAGTGTTTTGTGGAATACGGCTTTTGTTAGAGTTAGTCGAGCTGCTAAAATTCCATTCTTGCAGTTTTAAAACTGACATTTCTTTTCCTGGATAATGCAAAGTACCAATACATACATGCAAGTATATGAAAAAAAAAAACCAAACCCAAACCAGAAAACAATGCAGGCAAAAGAACTGGATTGTAGATTAATTAAAAATTATTTTTGAAAAATGTCATAGAGCAGCCCTGTCAGTTCATGTCCATTTAAGTTCTCACCCATTTTCATTCACATATTTTATTTGCTGTTCAGGCACTATCCACTTTTTCTATTAAATTAAATAGAATATTTTCTTCCAAAATGTTCCATGTGCCAAAAAGTAATGAAAACCAAAGCTTTCCCAGATACAGACAAACAGACCCCATTTTGAATGGGACAAATTCACCTTCTGATGGAGACCCCACTACAGCAGCCTTCCAGTACTTAAAGGGGGCCTACAGGAAAGGTGGGGAGGGACACTTTATCAGGG
Source organism: Egretta garzetta (assembly GCF_000687185.1). Lineage (NCBI taxonomy): Eukaryota > Metazoa > Chordata > Aves > Pelecaniformes > Ardeidae > Egretta > Egretta garzetta. Next base: position 6,799,943 of record NW_009260616.1, read on the forward strand.
AGTGTAGTGATAGGATGAGGGGTAATGATTTCAAATTGAAAGAGGGTAGATTTAGATTAGATATTAGGAAGAAATTCTTTACTGTGAGGGTGGCGAGGCAGTGGAACAGGTTGCCCAGAAGAGTTGTAGATGACCCATCTCTGGAAGTGTTGAAGGCCAGGTTGGATGAGGCTTTGAGCAACCTGGTTTAGTGGAAGGTGTCCCTGTCCATGGCAGGGTGGTTGGAACTAAACGGTCTTTAAGGTCCCTTCCAACCCAAACCATTCTATATGATTCTATGAAATTGCACTACACATAAATGTCATCCAATATACACAGCAGTCCTCAGTGTCATCAATTCTACATGGTTCATGCCCAAAAAAAAGACCCAACTGATGTAGAAAAGGCCAAGTTTTCCAAAATTCCTAAAAGTTTATGATACCAATTTATTATACAACAAGTAATAGAGAGCATCTCCTCAGCCATATTATTTTAAATTCTGGGGGCACATGCTGCATACTCAAATTCTTAGCTTCCCTCTCAAGTCAGAGATGTGGCATGATTTAGACTAATGGCGTTCAAAATACAGTTTTTTTCTCTGACATTACTTTATTGTTATGGTATGCTACATTTATTAGCGAAACAAATATCCCACTTTTCCAGGATTTAGATACCTCTGTACTGCATTGTGCTGCTTTGGCTGGGATAGAGTTAGTTTTCTTCATAGTAGGTCCTATGGGGCTATGTTTTGGATTTGTGGTGAAAACAGCATCGATAACACAGGGATGTTTTAGTTATTGCTGAGCAGTGCTTACACAGAGTCAAGGCCTTTTCTGCTCCTCACCCCACCCCACCAGTAAGGAGGCTGGGGGTGTGCAAGAAGCTGGGAGGGGGCACGGCCAGGACAGCTGACCCCAACTGGCCAAAGGGCTATTCCAGACATTATGACGTCATGCTCAGTATATAAGCTGGGGGAAGAAGAAGGAAGGGGGGGACATTCAGAGCGATGGCGTTTGTCTTCCCAAGTCACCGTTAGGTGTGATGGAGCCCTGCTTTCCTGGAGATGGCTGAGCACCTGCCTGCCCATGGGAAGTGGTGCATGAATTCTTTGCTTTGCTTTGCTTGTGTGCGTGGCTTTTGCTTTACCTATTAAACTGCCTTTATCTCAACCTGTGAGTTTTCTCACTCTTACCCTTCTGATTCTCTCCCCCGTCCCACTGAGAGGGGAGTGAGCAAGCGGCTGCGTGATGCTGAGTTGGTGTCTGGAGTTAAACCACAATGTGCATGTCTTATCCCCTGTTTTGTTACTCTTTGTTTCACACAGTATTTCCTTGTAGCTGTTAGAAACCTCAGCAGACTGGTGCAACCTATCTGCTGCCTTATTTTCCTTTTAATTATGAAATTATGTTAATTTTTAATGCATAATTTCTTTATCTGAAAAGGCAATGCCAAATGTTGGAGATCCCACACAGCCTTCTCTTAAAATTGAAGTGGCCCAGCTCCCTCAGCCTCTTCTCAGAAGTCTTGTGTTATAACCCACAACCAGTTTGGTGGCCTTTGCTGGACTGGCTCCAGTATGTCCATGCCTCTCTTGTATTGGGGAGCTTGGAACTGGATCCAGCCCTCCAGGTGTGCTCTCATCAGTGCTGAGCAAAGACAAAGGGTCTCCTCCCTCGATGTGCTGGTGACGCTGCCTAATGCAGCTCTGTGTGAGGTCAATACATACATGGGTAACTATAGAAGGCAAAGAATCTATCGTACTATTCATTGCACAGGTAAAATAACTAAGCAAGGGCAAAAAAGGTAGGGATGAAAAATTACTTCAACAACAAGACAGGGCAGGATTTCTGGAAATAAAAACAAAAACGCTTTTTCAGAAAAATGCATTTGGAATAATACCTCTAATGGTCACTTCAGAAAAAGAGTAGTGATGTGTAAGACAGATGCTGTGCCAATACTGAGACACACACTGATTTTATTCTGATTTCAACATGATAGTATTAGAAGACAGAGGAGTGATACTGTAATGAAACTGGGATCAGTATCACTGCAGCTGCAAAACTTGCAGCAGTTCACATAGTAAAGGCCAGATTCTTAAGGAGCAAATTTGAAGAAAAAACATGGAGAGCAAACCTGACAAATCAAGAAAAAAGCAAAGCATGTTTTCTACACGCAAACAAGAAACATACACATTTTTCCTCATGAGTTTTACCTGGAAGTATCAGAATTTCATCTGCTTCTTTCCTGCTTTCAGATAAAATCTTCTAGGTCATACCTTTCAACTGTTAATAGAGAGTTTGCACTAAACGGATATTCACAACAAATAAATATACATTGAATTAAAACAATCTTTCTCAAACTGCTGAGGCTTTACTTAGAGTTACCTTACAGTGTTTGTTATCCATTCATGCAGCTAATTCTTCAGGAAGAAAAATATAGTCAACTTTGAATTTGTATTGTGAAAAATGTGCATGTGCATGCATTCAGGCACACACAAACATATTTAAAAGCATTTTAATATTGGTTTAATTATTATTTTCTCTCTTTGCCTCAGAGTATATAGAAGAAAAAAAGACGACAAACCTTTTCATCTTGTTACACAGGGATCACTTCCACCACCACCTCTCTGATGTCCTCCAAAAGAAGGCCAAATCCTAGTCAGGCTTACGTACCTGCAAATACCTTAGAAATGTATGGGAGATACTGAAGTTGCTGGTGGTAGAATCATCACCCAGGCAAGTTAGAGAAACTGAGAGCCCTCCTAAGGTGGCTTGCCTGCTTTCCATGTCAATTTGCCATTGCAGCAATATAAAAGACTGCGAGAACGCTGTACACGTGTCACTCCTAACAAGCTGTAAGGCAACTGAAAGAAGGAAGGGTGGAAATTGCATAGAAAATGTCCCTTGTGTGGACAAAGTGTCTGGAAAGTGAAGTGACTTGCCTGGGGTTACGTGCAAAACCAAGGGCAACCCAGCTCCACAGCTGGCTGGGCCTGTGTGCATGCCTCAGTCGCATATTTCTTGCAGGAGAAACTCCTCAGCTATGGTCTAGAGACTCTCGCAGACTCTCTGATTCAACCAGTATGGTTACCCATAACAATTTCATTAAACTATTTCTGTACAGTCTTTTGCTTGTTAGTCTTTCCCCTGGTAGAAGACCATGTTGAAAATAGTATGTTCTATGCTCCACTCCTAAAACAAACAACATGCAGATAAATATGGTGCAAAGCACTTACCACAACTGAAAAATAAACTTCTAACCACAGCGAGGGAGGGGAAAAGATCTGGGTATTTTGTGGTCTCTGAAGGAAATTGAAATCTGCTTTTTGGTGGAGACATGCTTCAAAAGATGAAACCAACCAAATGGGGAAAATGTCTCTTTTTCTTGGGTATGCGCGCAGCACATATTAATGGTTGCCATAAGTTAAATGGGAAGTACTATTGATATTATTGTCTGTTTGCTATTAAATAAAATCATTTAAGCTTTGTTCTCTTCTCCAGTGGATTAAAGAAAGACATCACCCTGAATCAAATCTGATCAAGTTGCGTTCTAGCATATCATGCCTTGCTACACTACGCTTCAGACAGTGGCTGCTGCAAAACATTTTGTTTAGTGCCTTGTTTATTATTGTTTTTCTAGGGGAAAAATGGTCCCAAACATAATTTATTTCTCTCCAAAATTCCAATGGTCTGCTATACTTTAAAAGAAAACAGATGATAAAGGCTTCTTCTGAAGTTTTGTGACTTCTTTAAGGGACTTCACAAGTCAACTGAAATTATTTACAAAAGAAAGAGGAAGGAAGGAAGGAAGGAAGGAAGGAAGGAAGGAAGGAAGGAAGGA
>NW_009260616.1:6803810-6815734 GCF_000687185.1 Egretta garzetta
GGAAGGGAAGGGAAGGGAAGGGAAGGGAAGGGAAGGGAAGGGAAGGGAAGGGAAAAGGGCAGGTGAGGAGAGGCGACATGAGGTCAGGAGAGACTTTAAGTTAGTTGGTGTAGTTACTGAGTTTATTTTTTAAATTAAAATGCCTAGGATTTTCTAGACTAGTGTTTGTATAAACATTCAGAAAGATGTTTGTGTTTGTGTGTACTTCTGAAGTCCCCCAAAGGATTGTAAGAAAATAATTTAGGTATGTTATTGAACCAGACATTTTCATGTCTCCACAGACTCTCAGATGATTCATGTCCTTTCCTAACGACAATAATACAGTAGGCTTTTGGCTACTAGTGAGCAGAGCTGGCTTGGGCTGGTGACCTGGAGATTAAATGTTTACTGCCAATCTCCTGGGCAACCATCTCCCCCTACAGGCACCTTTAAATAAATCTTCCCTTATTTCCAAAAGACCATTTGGAAATATGCCATTTGAAGCTATTGAGAATGCTTCCAAAAATCCTTTTGTTTAAGGCTTGTTTTCATAAGTATTTTCTAAAAGACAGGCACATGGATTTCTTCCTTTCATTTCTCAATGTCTTATGCCGTAGCCTGTGGCATGGCGCTTTGCCCATGAGCATTCCCACATTAGACACTGCTTAGGCGCACGAATCCCAGCTGTCATCTCTGCTTCAGGGAGGAACCAAAAATGCACTACGTGCTCCCAGTCCAGCTTCCTTTTCCACATTGCCTTCTGCACCCCAGGTACTCATACCTCTGCAAACCCCATATTAAAACTCAACTCTAAGAGGAAAAAGAATGACAGAAATAAAAAACTGGTCCTTACCTAAGCTACTAAATCCAATTTTAAATGAGGGAGTATGACAGTAAATTTCTCCACCATAGCCCAGCATACGTGTGTAGTATTTATATGTAGAAACACAGAAAATAGAACCTGTCACAAAGTCGTGTTCTTGGAGATCAGCTAATAACCTCCATGTTTAATATTCTCAGAAGGCAATGTGTATTAGGCCCATTGGTTTCATTCAAAGACATGCCCATCTGTTTGCGAAACTATCATATAAAAACAATTGTTCCAGTTCTCAATGCCTCACTCAGGCTTTTGTGAAACCAGTTACTGGAATTTTTATCTGGAATTCAAAACAGGGCACAATAAATAAGTTATGATTCAAACTTTAATATGATGAAACAGTCAGAATGAAAGTTGAGTCTGGGGTTTTTTAATTATTTTTGTAACTTCCAGTGCTAAGAGGAGAGCCCTACCATGCTGTTAAATGCTGCACTGTAACATTCACAACATGTAGCTTCTCTCCTTACCTCTTGAAACATGCAGAGTAAGTTATGTCACTCTACCTTCAGTTTTTCACCAGTTTGTATCTCTGAAAGACGTGGATGAAATGCTTAGCTAAATGCAGACTCAGATACCTTGTGTTTTGAATTTCAGCTACAGTTGTAGTAAGTTTGTATAATACTAAGAAAAGAACAAAGTGAAACAGCAAATTCATTTTATATGAGCAATCTACTCACATCTTTGTCTTCTCTTTAATCTTCTGATCCACAGATGCTTAAAACAGACCACTGTAACTCAGTGTGTCTATGGCAAGGGCAGCAGTGATGCTCCTTCTGCCATGTGCAGCAAGCTCATCCCTTGGTGGAGGGGATGAAACACTTCCCCTTTAGGCTCCAGACTTTGAGTTGGCTCCCACTGCACTTCCCTTGCCAGTTCAGGACCTGTGGTCTAGTCTCGTCACACCATTGCATCAGGCTTAGCCACAGCCAAATCTACTAGTCAAGCTAGTGCGGGCCAATGCAGCCAGTCATGCACATGACAGCTCCACACTTAGAGGATTTGGGCTTGGCTGATGCCTGAAAATCCAAAGAATTTACATGACTTTCATTGCTGACAACCACCAGAGCAGACTGCACACCCCTCGTCTCTGAGGAAGCCAGTGTCTCACTCTGAAGATATTTAAACTAGAGGGAAAGAAAAGCTCTCGCTTTTTCCTCGCTTTTCTGATGAGACGGATGCAGCCTACCATGGGGAGGGCAGAGGGAGCTCTGTTCTCCTAAGCATCTGGGTGACATGGTGCTGCTTCCTTGCAGCTGGAGGCAGAAATTACTTCCCAAAGACAGCTGAACTCGCTGATTTACCAACCAAGGTTATGAGCATTGCTGCTGCAACAGGCAAAGTTTGTACCCTATGGTGAGTAGGAACTTAGAGGAACCAGGGAGCAAGGGAACCAGGAGGACTGAGCTGAAGGAAAAGGTCAGTCTAGAGAAAACAGTGTTCTTTTTGTTGCCTGCGAATGGTGACCAGGGAGAGCCACTGGTATATGGGAAGTGATTCTGATGGTCTGATCTTCCTGAGAAATGCCATATACATCTTTAGAAAGTGAGCAGTGATCACCAGCATACATATGGAAAAAATAGCTACCTCTGTGGCTTCTTTCTGCCTATAAGGGGAGCCATCAGCACTGTAGGGGATCTATTCCAGTTTGGGTGATCCACTCAAGAGGTTACAAGGGCCATCAGTGCTCTGGAGCAGGTGATTTTTAGAATCTGAATAGGATTTCTAGTTTTCATCCAAATCCCAGTACTGTAAAGAGAGAAAAAGTGTGAGAGCCAGAGAGTGCAATCCTGTTGTCAGGAAACATCAGAGAAGGCAAACAGCATCTGAGGTAAGGGTCTTGCCTTCAGTTACATGAGAGATGCCAGAAACAACTCTTGTGCAGGCTGAGGCTTATGGTCATCTCAGCGGAAATGTTCTTTAGTATGGTGTTTCACAAATGCACAGATTCCACTACATAGGGACATAGACTCAAATCCCACCTGCTTTTTTTTGCTGTGACTCATTTGCTGAAATTGTTAGGAGTCTTTCTGGTACAGATGGAAACACAAATAATTCAATGTCTACTGTAATGTTATATATAATCCATAGAAGGATCTAATTTCTAGGATGACAAAGCAACCATACCTTTAATTCACATACCTTCACTTCTGACAAATTTTACAACAGATTGTGACAAACTGGGATGTGGAATCAAGCTTTTCAATGACAACACAGCAAAGAATCCTCCAATGAGTCCCAAAGCATTTTTGTAAGTGCTCCAGACAATACAATCCTGTTCAACCTGTGGTTGTGCTGAGCATTGTCTGTGCTGGATGTTCTGGAATAAGCAAAGTTATGTGCTGAGGACCTAATGCCTTTGATGTAAAGAATATTGAAATGGAGATGTGTGGAATAGATGTAAAAAAAATACAATAATTTTTATCATTAACTGCGTAAGGATTATTTCTGTAGTTCAAGGTGACCAATTTCAGAGCAAACTGCAACCCTTGATTAAGGTCCCATTTTGAATGAGAAGATCTGACAAGCCCAGAGGAAAGGGCTTTTGTTGATACAATAAACTGTGAATGCTGCTGAAAGGAGAGAGTAGGGGACAGAGAGCAAGGATGCTATGGAGAGTCCCAAACAGTGTTGAAGTAGAGAAGACTGACACATTGATCAAGAAAACAAAGAATAATATGGGAAGAAACTTTCACAGAGAAAATGTACAGGAATCTCAAACACTAGGATGCATGGATGGATTACAGGCAATTTTTCGACTTGACATGCCCATTTTCATATACAGCAGCATGTCCTGATGCAAAAAGAAAGAAGAAAAAACAAGGAAAATGTGGCTTATAGTTACCAGGAGTAATTTTTTAGCTACAGTGAGATTGCAGTAATACAGCAACACAATAAGTATTTTGAAACGATGAAATGACTTAAATGTAGCATGCCACAGCAAAGAGCAACAGAATGTGCTGGGATACCATCTTTGAAGATAAGCAATGGCCCCTCACTACAAGAAAGATGTTGCATTGCTGGAACATGTCCAGAGGAGAGCCACAAAGCTGGTGAGGGGTCTAGAGCACAAGTCTTACGAGGAGCGGCTGAGGGAACTGGGGTTGTTTAGTCTGGAGAAGAGGAGGCTGAGGGGAGACCTGATCGCCCTCTACGGCTACCTGAGGGGAGGCTGTGGCGAGGTGGGGGCCGGCCTCTTCTCCCTGGTAACGGATGATAGGACAAGGGGGAATGGTTTGAAGTTGCACCAGGGCAGGTTTAGGCTAGACATTAGGAAAAACTTCTTCACCTAAAGGGTTGTCAGGCTCTGGAATGGGCTGCCCAGGGAGGTGGTAGAGTCCTCATCCCTGGAGGTATTTAAAAGCCAGGTAGACGAGGTGCTTAGGGACATGGTTTAGTGGTGGGATGGCAGGGTTAGGTTAAAGGTTGGACTTGATGATCTTTTGGTCTTTTCCAACCAAAGTGATTCTATGATTCTATGATTTTCCATTTTAGAGGAGAACCAGGTATTTCATATAACTGCCGGTGTATATCATGATTAAATGAGGAGCTACGCAGCCTACAGCTTGCTCCAAGCCAAATTTGAAGAGCAATGGCTGTTGGCTGGGGTTGTTAGAAATCACGTACTTGATTGCTCAACAATGCAGTTGTAATTAGAAGAGTAAAGACAACTTTATGGAACAAGAAACAATTTAAGAGTTTTATTCTCCCCAACGGGATGGTGAGAATTGACGAAACTGAGCTTGGTCGCCTCCCTGCATTCCTTCTCACAGGGCATTCATGTACGTTCTGTTACAGGTCTGGTGTGGGACTGCAGAGCCTTTTGAGACACCCTCACAGACCCACCATGGACAGGTGGGTCTCAAAGATAGTGATGGAAAGGGGAAAAAAAGGTTTAATTTTGAATAAGAGAGCTAGAATAAGTCGCATTCACAAAGAATATTAGGAACTCCTCTGATCGGGCAACTCAGCAGGGAACTCTAAGCATGGAAGACAGCTGAAGGATATTAAGTGAGCTGTGCTAGCAACAAACCATTTCTTTTCTGCAATTGCTTTTCCCTTTTTGAGCAGCATTATAAGTTTTTCAGATCTTGGTAAGTAAAGAACAGGTCTGGTCTGGGAAGCTAGAAGAAAGGAAGACCTAGCAAGAAAAAAAGGACAATTCTAAAGAACCATCTTTGCTATCAACCCTCAGAACTAATAGCCTTGGCTCCCAATTTAGTTGTTCCTAGCTGTGCAGTGAGCAAAGACATGTAAGATTCCTCTTTTATACAGGGCACTTCTAATATTTTTTGTCAAGAAGACAAAGGATTGATAAAACAGTAGAAAACGGAAGCTGTAAACTGTAGGTTTTCATTTTAGGCAGAAGGCTGGGAAAAACAGCAGAGAAAATTTCTGTCCTAGTAGGACAAATATGGTCAAAGCCTCGACAGTAACAGATGCTGAATGTAATTGCTGAGGTTTGCAAGATGAACAACAGGAAGAATAGACTCTGTTCTCACCTTGTGTCCAGCTATGGCATTTGTGTATTAAAACTATAAGGTTCTGGCTGGCTGGCTGGCTTGATCTTCCATCCTTATGCGTTTTATTACATGGCTGTGGATTTTTTGTATGTAGCCTTTTGTAGGTGATTGAAAAGAAGACAATACCAGACCCTTCCAGGGTGAAATAGGGTTATCTTGGGTATCTATTAGCACACTCTCTCTCTGCATCCAGTAGGCATAGCAAGGTTCTGTGGGATGGCCAAGGTGGAAAAGGGCCTATGATCCAGCACTGTGGGTGCCATGGGTTTTCCAGAGAGGTGGGAAGGCTGCTGATCAGCTTTAGAGAGAGCAGGGTGCTTCTGGAGACCTTACATATATCCAGAAATGAATCCTAGAATCGCAGAAACATAGAGCTGCAAAGTACTACAGGCGATTATCTATGCTCTCCTTTCACTCAGAGGTAGGATGACATTTGCCAAGACAGTCTGAATGTGAGGTTTATCTTATCTCCTTTCAAAAATCTCCAGTGGAGGAAACCCTCTATCCTCCTTAGGCTGTCTGTGCTACTGTTTCAACATTTCTTTAATAATAATTGTTTTTTCCTAATACATAACTTAAACACCCTTTACTTAAAATTAATCTGATTATTTCTTGTCCTAAGACTAGTGAACACAGTGAAAAATAAATTAATCTTCTTTATAACTGTCTACATATTAGAAAACTGTCATCATGTCCTCCCTCATTTTCGCCCATTCTAGACTAAACAAACTCACTTCCTCTGACCCTTCTCATAGGTCAAATTTCCCTAACCTCAGCTCCTTCTTCCTTCTATTCTTCTTACTACACACTTCACATGGTGTAATGTCCCAGGGTCCCACAGTCAATTCATTTTCCTAGGTGAGATTTGGACTACTGAGGTCTCACCAGAGGAAGAGGATACAATAACCTCCTACATTTTCCAAATAAAAGTTCTGAAGTCTTCCTTCTTTGCAGTTACACCGTTCATCTACAATAAATGAAAATAAAATGCAGGTGGGAATTCTGAGGTCCTTCTTTGCCTTGATGATAGATGCAAGGATCTTGGTGAACCGTCCTCAAATTGGGCTGTAACTTCATAATATATATTGGTCACATTATATTTTATGATCAATCTTCAGTTGTGGTTCAGGAACTGAACTGTACTGTGAAAATATTTTTGCCTCCAGATGCGGCAAGATGGTAGAGTGACAGAGATAGACCTGTAGAACTTCCATGAAGTCAGTCAATGTTGTGTTACTTCTTTACATTCTTACAGTGTCCTATACACCACCACTGTAAACATGCTGCCTGAATTTGCAGTGCTTTTGATTTTTTTCAGGTTCTCTCCAGCAGTACATGTAACACAGTAAAGAGAAATACAATCTGTCTGGCAGCTAAGAGGGAATGGCATGCAGCTTGGACTTTAATTTTCAGAAAGTTCATGTGTCAAAGAGTAAGAAATGGCCACTTATCTTTCAGAGTAACTAAGCAGCACCATGAAAAAAAGAAAAAGGATTTCTATAGAGGAAAGCCCATACAAAGGTTCTTGTCCTTCTGCAACTCACCAGGCTACTTTTACAGAGGGCTTTTTTTACTAGAAGTTTCTCTATTGGAAAAATTCAGGCAATTGTACTCTACCACAGAGAGCAAGTTCAAGAAATAGCTATACGGAAAGATCCTCAAGGAATATTTTTCAGAACATCATCAGGCAGTCTTGTATTGATTACATGGCTGTCACAGTGGGGCATTTTGTGCATTCAAAATAATAGCATTCCCTGTAAGTGCAGGGATAATACTGACAGACAATTTTAAGGCAAACTGTTTACCAGAAACAGCCTACGAGAAAAGCACATAATAGGCAAGACTGCCCCTCAGGCAGGAGCATTTTCCTCCTTCACTACCCAGGATGAAACTGAGAGATCCAAGACCAAGCTTGTAACTTTTGGACTTTTTGAGACCTCACAGGACACCTTGTCTTCTCATGCAATGAAAGATATTTTTGCCAAGTACTTTGTTTCAGATAGTCGGAGTCATTATAGAATTTATCTTGCCTATGGCCATACTGTTATGTTCAAGCTGGTTGTTCAGCTAGTGGCTGGCAAAGTCTGGCAAAATGACAGCTCTGAAGAGGTTGGTAGAGACAGGAGCAGAGGAAGAGAGAAGCAACTTTTTTTTCTGTCTCAATGTGAAAACAGAAAGTGTTTGACATGCTGCCCTGGCATCGTCCACAGCTGTAGTTTCATTTTGGACATTTTGGTTCCATGAATATGAAAAATAGGGAGGGAGGAAGGGAGAGGGAAGACAGAAATACTCTGAGCAGAGCATCCTACAGTAGGAAAGCGTCCCAGAAACACCAGAAAGGCCCGTTTCAAAAACAGCATATTAAAATCCACAGGATGCTCCCCATTTACAGCAGATGACGCTGGGTCATGTCCTGAGCACACAGACACAGGGGTTTACTGCTTGTGAGAATTACAAAATCTCAAACACCATGGATTAACTAACCCTAGCAATACAACCCCAAGATGGAGGAAGAGGGGTTTTTATCTGTTGTTCATGACTATTTGTGTTGAGGACCTGCAGCAATGTCAGGTTTAACTCTACAGCATTGAAATGGATAACAGTTTAGTCATTGACATTAGTAATAAGGGGGGGGGGAGAATGATTTTTCCACAATTCTGAACTTGAGCAAAGCCCATGTTAAATAGAGACATTAAACAGGATGGAAGAGGACAGTCTGAAAGCTTTAAATTATTGAGTCCCATTTAAGCCCCTGCACAATTGCTTTTTATTAGAGGCACTTTCTGGAAGCTCAGGCATTTGTGGCCTAATACATAAAGGCCTTCATTTAAAAGACATGAAAGTTGAGAAACTAAAGGCAAGGCATTCAAAGCAGGGATGTATAGTTCTCTCCTCTGCATAAGTTGCTCTGGAAAAGCAGAACTCATGCAGTGTCACGAGTTGAGTGACATTAATTTTGAAGATGAAGACATTTCCCACATTTTTGTATGTTAGCCTTTCATATGTGTATCCTGATGTTTCTCATAAACGTTATTTATTAGTAGACAAGTTGCCTCCTGATGTTCCCTTAAACAGGCCAGCATATCTGGTAGGAGCCTAGTAACCAGAACTCAGCTGCTTTTTGCTAGAAGCCCACATGTGCACCATCACTGTTTTATCAGATGTACACATTTGCATGTAGGATAGAAAAGATGTAAAACTGAGTTTCAATACTAGACTCGGGTTTCCTTCTGAACTCATGAAGTTTGCACAAAGGAAACACCGGTGCTGAGACTAGTGGGTTAGACAATTTCGCTTTGGCTGCAGACATATTACACTTACTAAGATTTAAGGTAAGGTTATTGTGAGTCATTTAACACCAACTGATTTAAAATAGGGTATGAAGGGATTACTAAACATTCGCGCATTTTTAAAATGCAGTTCCTAGCCTTTTCTCTACAAAGAAACACAATGCAAATATAAATTATTCCCCCAGGGAGAGGCATAGACAAAGAAATGGGAATAGAGTATTAATTACAATGGTAACATTAAAAGATAATTAGTGTTTATAAATCAAGGGTGAGGTTTCACGAGTGGCTTAGCCCAGTCTATGAGCAAACTTGTGCCAAAGCCATGGTCCCTCCTTCACTACCTCCTGTTATACTTCTCCCCATGTCCCTTTACTGACAACAGCAATCTTGGGACCACACACCAACTTGAATCAGCTAGGTAAGCAAAAGGAAAGTGAGAATAAAAAATATCCCTACCAAACCTCCTCTTACACTTAGTAGTGTATGAGACTGAAGGAAAAGTTGCAGAAGCTTAAAGGAAAGCAGGAAGATGGAGAAAAATGTTGAACACTTTGGGCAAATAACTTCAGCTGATATAAATCTAACACCCGTAGATTCAAGTATATTTGTATCAACTGAAGTAGATAAAAATCAGCCATTGTTGTCAAATTACTTCTGCAGCTAATCTCCAGTAATCACTGTCTTCATCAGAGCCTTTATTTCACCTTCTGCACACAGCGATATGTTTCTTACCTACCATTGCTGCTTTTCCAAGAGGACTGAGAAAGAAGCATTGGATTATTTGACACTGAAACAAATCTAACTATAGCACACTAACCATGAGTTGTCCAGCCTAACATCTAAATTGGTGACCCAGATCCCCCTGTAGTCAGCGACAAGACAAGATAGCCAGTTTCAGGTCTGGTTTTAAGACAGGGGAAATAAATCCCCTTGGGGCTGTCAGTCTTCTCCATGTATTGTGACTCCAATGTGTTTAGATTTGATGTCTTTCAGGACATCATAGGTCAAAAAGTCCAAAAAGTTGTGCTCAGCTTCCAAATGAGAACTGTGTTGGTTTGGTTTTGGTTTTTTTTTAAAAAAAGCTTGTTAAAGAGGGGCTAGAAGATGCAGCTTAGAATGTGGTGGGGATAATGTGGTGCAGGACTCAGTGCTAAAGTCTTGCTATGGGTTCCTCATTTGTCATCTATTAGGTAAGCCTTGAAAAAGGTTAAAGGGAAGCTGATGTGATTAAATGGCAAAAGAGGGTGCTTTATTAGACACAAGATACTCTTCAAAAAAATGAAGTTGTATCTAGGCAAAGAACACATACAGTAATATGCATTCTAGCATATCAAATATAAAAACATAAGTAAGCCAAAAGAGAGCAAGAAGCAAATGCCAAAGGAATCAAAACCAGGGCTAAATTCTTCTAGCACCTCAGGAAGGAGCAAAATGCCCTCTAGAGAGTCCAGAAGTCTAAGTGATGATCACTCAGACAAGTAAAATGCCATATCACTGTGTGATGCACTGGTCCCCTTCTTTTGAAAAGGATATATGAAAACTGGATAAGAGCAATAAAGATGAGAAAGGCATGAAAAATCTACATGAGGAACAACTAAGTAGTAGTAGGAATCTTCAGGCTGGAAAAGAGACAACTTGAGTGAGACATGATAGATGTCTACAAAATCAGGAGTGGCCTGAAGAAGATGCTGAGGAATTAACTTTTTCCTGTCCCTTCCAATATATGAACCAGGAACCATCACACAAAGGTAGTCAGATCCAGGTTTGGAGCAAACAAAAGGAGATGGTTCTTCATGCAACATAGGTCTATAGCTGTTCTTGTCCAAGGAAAGAGTTCACATGGGCTCAAAGACAGACGGGACAAGTACTTGGAGGAAAGGATCCATTGAAAGTTACTAAACAGACAAAATGCATCAGGTCCCCAAAAATTCTCCTCACCCCAAAAAAGTTGACATGACAGAGGACTTAGAGAAGAATCATACATTGTCCTGTCTGTGTTTACCCCTAATCATCCATTTATGGACTCTGTTGCAGAAGGAAGATGAGGTAAGAGGGACATTTGCTCTCAAGGAGTACAGACATTCCTGTGCCCACTCCTGCATCCCATGCTGATAAAGTGAGATGAAAGCACTGCCCAAGATAGACGCCTGATTTTTATACAACTAATCTAGGTAAAGTGAAACCCTTGTCTAGTATATGTAAGATGCAGAGATCTGCTCATCTTTTTTCTTGTGATTCCTTCTTGAAAAATTACTTGATCCTTCTTCCATTTTTAAGGAGTTCACAGGGTCACAGGGTCTTGGACAAGTACTTGGACAAGTATGCCAGTTCTTCCCATCTACTTTCCTCGTGTTTTGTTGTTAGGTTTTTGGAGGGGCTTGGGGGGATTTTTTGCATTGTTTTTGTATTTCTCCGGAGAGTAATTGTCAGTTTCCAAATTTTCCACTTCCAATTGACAAATATTGTTTCATCCAGTATTATTTTTAACACATAAGCCAGTCTAGTGCTGTTGGTTTCCTAGCAGCTAAGCCCTAAGGATTCTAGCGGCATAGTTCAAGAGGTGTAGTTACTTCTTGAAATGTGTTCTCCCTCTGCATGAGGTAGAGGGTTTGAGTGTGTGTACATATACCTGCATAGCTCTGCAGGAGAATACACACTTCAGCTCTTGCAGCAGCAACTTGTAAATGCATAATCATGTGTAAAAACTGGCAAGGTTCTAGACACTGAGATAGCTCTCTGCTATGATATATTTTAAAAATAATTCATATTCAAAATTCTGTATAGTAAAGACATTTTTTTTTACAGGCTGGCTGAACAGAAAGCACCAGCTACTTGAAAGCAGTGTCAGAGTCAGGACACACATTTTTTAGGATAGATTTGTCAACAACTCATAAAATCAAATTTCTAACCCTGACAGACTGTACCATGGAAAAACACCGAATAGTTAACTGTATTCAGGTGTGTAGGCAGATGACTGTCAATGCACTTCAAGGAGCACTGCAAGTACATCGTGAAGAATATGACGTAGCTATAGAGGCAAACAAATGAAAAGGGCTTCTTAAACCATTAAGAAGAATTCCAACTTCACATAGTGGTTCAGGTGTTTTTCTTTCATTTGCTTTCCCGTGTGTGCATGTGTGTGTATTTCACCAGTGCTGGAGGAAGTATTTTTGAAAACAGAAGACTGTAACTCCTCAATAAAAGGGCATATACTCTCCAGAAAAAGTGAAAATGTGTAAAGCCTTAAGTCAAGATGTC
>NW_009260616.1:6815750-6820121 GCF_000687185.1 Egretta garzetta
CAATGATGGCATAAAGTAACTGGGTAAAGTCAGTAACGGCCTATGCATACAGTTAGTTGACATCAGCAAGAGGTGTCATGCTCAAAGTATGTGCAAATAACATATATAAGATTGCACAGACATCTGGTAGGGAGAAAATTTTTACTTACATCTAGTACTGAGACAGACAGTAAGATTGCTGTCCTCAGAGCTATAAAAAAGAACTCATATGGTTATGCTGAACATGTGGTTGCTCAAGGAAGATGTTTCTCAAAGACTGTCAGGAAAGGGAAAACACAACCCGGGCTGCTTTTGTATTTCCATGTTTAGTGGTTTACAAGACTGGAATTCGGGGCCTGCTATCTATTATAATGGAGGGAGTATGTAAGTCATGGCATCATCTGGTTTAAAGGCCCATAGTTGTTGTTCTTTTCCATCTAGGATCAGACAAAGCGGCATGAGGCTCCACATAATTAAGAGCAACTATCCCACAGAGGCAAGGAAAGCAGAAGAGATTTCATTGGGGAGCAGCACTGACTACAGTACTTCAGAGACATGATTGTAAACAGAAGAAGCAAACCAGAGAACGTTTAACAGGAAAATAGCACCCTGACCCTCTCTGGATTAAACGCTATCAATCAAGTTTAAATTTAGCTCCTACACGGTCCCAGATGAAAAGAAGGCAGTAGGGGCAAGGAAAGCTTAACGCCTGAGAATATTTGTATTGCATGGCAAGGAAAACAAGCCTAAAGTCAACAAAGAGCAGCCTGTAAAAACAAATAGTCCTGATGAGAACGGCGCTGCCACCAGAAAGCTCATTAGCAGCCAGAAGCAGAAGGACTGTCTCTCCGCTGTTTCTTTGCTGACTGCCCCCGGCCCAGCGCTACCGCAGTGCTTCTGACTCAGCTGCTGCCTCCCTCCGAGCGTAACCCCTGAGCACTTGCCAGTACCCACACAATGCACGCCCTCAGCACCGAGAGCGTTTCCCCGGGGTGGGCTGGGCTACAGTGGGAGGCAGGAGTGGAAAAAGAGCAGGAAGTTTCTGAAGGTTTTTTCAAATAATAGTGATGTATACATGCACACATAGTAGTTGTCTTTATCTGTTCTAAGATAAACCAGCAGAGGGAAAATCTGCATGTAAAAGGATGAGAATGAACACTGCCATGCCCACCAGCAAGCACATGGGATTTCAGAAATCATGTGAATTCCAAAACCAATGTCCCATCTGTCATCACCTATTCACTGCGGGGGGAGTCACAGCTGTAGGGCAGTGAGATGCTCCATTTCCTCCCGGTGCATGGGAAAACACAGCCGTGCATTTGGACAGAGCTGAAATATTTGGTGATCAGTAAGGAACAAAAAATACATTTTTTACCCTTGAGAGACAAGACATAATTTTCTGCACTTAGGTACCTGAAAATGAGCAGTTTGATGATGTCAGAGCCCAGTTAAGCAGCAGTTTGAGATTCTGCACTTGTGGGCTTTGTACTGATCAGAAAGATCTGGTTTGGAGATCAAGTTCATCTTAACATGTGGCAGAGTGTTAGGTCTCTAAGACGACAAAGTCATACCTGCAAGGGTTGTAAAGGATGTCAGACATCACTTTTTTGTTTGCAAATGCCATTTTGTCCTTTTGTCCTTCTCTCTTCAGACCATCAAACTGCTGGACAAATGGACAAAAAGGTAAAAATACCTGGGAGGTTCCTCAAATGTAGCACATTGAAAGGGAATCTCTGCTCTTCAATAACCTGAATACTTTTCTGCATCATCATACCACCTTTCACCTTCCAAGCTCTACTGCACTCTTATATTCCTTTCCTCCTCCAAACCCACTCATGCACATTAAGCAGCTAACACATATGACCACACACGGTCTATTTTTCATGAGCTCTGTGGGTTTGCCTGTATTAGTGGAAATGGAGGTTAGTAGATGCATTGCCTGGGTCAAATGTATCGACCCAGTCACTATCTATTCCCTCATGAAGAAACCCACTGGATTGTGTATAAACTGGAATAAGTGGCAGAGCCAGACCCTACGCAGTTGGGATAAATGGGGGTTCAGACACGTCCTTTGTAAAATCCATGGCAAAGTTCCAGTCAGTTCAGCAGAGAAAACGCTGCTCCAAGGCTGACTCTTCATTTCCACACCTGTTACTTGTTCTTTCAGGGAGCAATGGGAAGATGAAGCTCGAGACAAAACTCTTGCACCTCTATTTGTGTAACATGCTAGTACACAGCTTTGAGATGGCTTCCTTTTCTGATGTCTGTATCATTTATTTGTCCACTTAGATGCATGTAAAGTAGAAAGGATATCCATCAAGCTAGAGGGCCCATCCACCATATATGCAAATTTAGAATACAGTGTAAGAAAAAAGCAACTAAGGCTTGAATTCAACCTCTTGGAAAACACATTTAAAGTGAAATAGTAAGAAGGTAGAACACCCTTCTATATGCAATTTTAATTTTATGAAAGACATAAGCTACAGAAGTATAATTACAATTATGCAGCTAAAGTATCTAGCATTTCTGACAATAAATAAGAAACTTTGAGGTTGGAGGATTTGCAGTGTTACTTATAAATCTATCACTTTAGGGCTTTGATTTCATAAATCTGGAATCTACAACAGATTTTTACCACATTTTCTTAAGGGTAACTTTTACCCTATATATTGTACAGTTAAACAAGATTCATTCTGATGCCATTCATGTTCGTTTGGGTTTTTGGCATTGCCTTCAGTGCAACAGGAGCTATAGCTGAATTGCATTTGCAGACAGAATGAGGAAATCAAAAAACAGAGCCAGGTACCTATTGTGCTGCATATGTTGAGGTGACTTGGAATAAAGAAAGAAAAAGATTAAATCTACAGTATTGACTTATTTGTTCATAAACAAACGGATTCCCTAGTGCCTCACAATATTTGCATATTCTTGCTTCAGGTTTAGTTCTGTGAAAATGAATTGCAGATAATGAAAAAAACCTCAGATAATAAAAAGAAAATATGAAACTAACAAGGAAGAAAGGTTGAAAGTTCCCTATGTTGCTGTGAAGAATGTGGGAAAATCACAGACAGTATTAGCCTGACATATTATTTTCCAGAGGTATTTAAAATAAAATCTCCTTTGAAATCCCATGAGAAACACCCTTGTCCTGGTATGTCTAATGGAAAGAATGCTGGCAAAAGTCTTTGAAAAGTCATACAAGTGGTAAAATATCTATAGGTAAAAAATATTAGGTGAGTCCATGTTCTCCTTCCCAGCTCTATGGCATGATACCAGACTGGTATTTACCTTCCAAAAAGGTTCCCTTCTGACTTAGCAAATACGATGATGGGGAGGAAAGAATAAGAAAACAACTACAGGTTGAGGCTATTTCAGGCTCCGCACGTGTTCATCCTTGATTGCTCAACAGAGGCTGTGAGCAAGCATGCCAGCTCATCTCAGTGCTGGTGGCAAATGCAGTGTCAAACGCGGAAGAGCACCTCTGGTTTTTCAGGGCTGTAACCAAACTCCTGCTGTCCCAGTTTGGTAGCAGGCACTCTAAGATGTGGAGTAGAGCAGTGGGAAGCACCTCCCGTGGCTCCGGTTGCACAGCATTGCAGGAGGCATTGCCTTCCTGGCTGCAGACCCGAATGAGAATGGAGAAAAAAAAAAAGGGCAGAAATGGTAGAAAATCGTGTCAGGCATTCAGGATCTCACAGTGTTTTACCGATGTTAACTAGCCTTCAGACAGCCCTGCCAATAGAAATGTTTGAAGATCTGTTTGGATGAAGCTATGCCTCCGCGGGGTGCCTGAGACCAGCTGCAGGAGCAGAGCCAGTGGGTCTTGACCTCCCTCTCCATCCTCCTCCCAAAGGGCCCGATCACCATCTGAGGCTGCCTGACTGCCCTCAGGACCTGGGCAGCTTCGGGAGCGTTCCTTGTATTAAATCCTTGTCACAGGTCAGTTACTTCCCCCAGTTGTACTTCCCCTAAAAATACCCACATCTTGTGGCTTCTGTAGTCACATAACTTCATGTCTCCGTTACCCCTTCCCCAGAGGAATGAAGTAAGTCGAGCTGCTGGCAGTTAAACTGTATTTAAAAACATTTTTATTTTCTGAATCATGTTCAGCGTGATGCTTGTTTTAATTATATTCTATGCGGAGTGCTGTAAGATGCATGCATGAAAGCCTGTCCATAAATAAACGTGTCTTTAAAAGTTCTGATTTATTTTCCTTGAGTCCACTCCTGCTCCTTTCCCGAGGTGCACGAAAGCCGGGATATATGGCCTCTGAAGCCCAGCCCAGCCACAAAACCCAGATGCCACGCCATGTCAGCCAGCCTCTTCGCACCACCGCTGTGAGGTCTCGCCTGTGCCACCGCACCGCGGGGACACCCGCCCTGCGGACATCCG
>NW_009260616.1:6820132-6820380 GCF_000687185.1 Egretta garzetta
GCTTGGGAGCCTCTGAAATGGGGTGCAAGCAGCCGGGATCGCCCTGGGGGATCAACTCCTCTGTCTTCTGGAGGAGGGGGCTCTCTCCAAAAGCCGCACTGAGGGCAGCTGTTGGGGGAAAGAAAAAAGCCTAGCCAGGGAAACACGCTGTGAATGCCCTGCAAGTGGCCACCTCCTGCTCCTGGGGGCTGCAGGGGCTGCGCGTGCGGGATGCAGGCCTCGGCCCCAAGCCCAGGTCCTGGGGGAGG
>NW_009260616.1:6820606-6847708 GCF_000687185.1 Egretta garzetta
GCCCGCTGAGCTGCCCCGCGCTCGGCTCTGCCAAGCCAGCTGTCTCCTGACGGGGGGAAATAATCTGGGATCAAGGACAGGAAACTGGATCCGCACACGCAGGCGAGATGAGAAACTTGTGTTCAGTGGCACCCCTCCCCCTGCCGATGCGCTTCGCCCCCAAGGAAAGAGAAAAGAAAATAAAACAAATTAAACAAAAGCAGGTACACCCTCCTAAATTTTATTTTTAACCTTTGTGTGAAAAAAAAAGAAAGAGGAAAACCTCCAAGTGCATATGTTTTTCTGGCATCAGTACATTCTCCTGCTCCCGTTCCCACCACAGCTCCCGCGCCCTCACGGCAAACGCAGGAGGCTGCAAATAGCCAGGGGTTTCCCGGAGAGGTGTGCCCAAAAATACGGCTGTGAGCCCCGGCGACCGCCTGCCTCTCGCTCCTGCCCCTCGCGCATCTGCGTTTCAGCACCCCAGCGATGCCTCACACCGCTGCTGCAGCCCGCCCTGCCTGGGAATATTTTGAGCGACTGATTGTGTTGCTTAGAAGAAGAAAACAGCCTTTGATATGTTTCTCGAAAAGAGGCAATTAAAGAAAAGCAACCCACCAGCCTCCTGAGCTGGCCCGCCAGCTGGGAAGCAGCTACCAGTTGGTCCTGCGCAGAGCGATGGCCGACTGCCGGGAATGAGTGGAACCATCTGGTCCCACTGCCCTCTGTCCCCATCACCCTCGGGGCGGGTGTTTAACGGGGCTGTGCTCGCTGCTCCAGCGCCATTGCCCTAGCAACACAACCAAAGTGTTTGTCAACATGGGAGCGACATGAATGATGGTGCCTTGTCCGAAGAGGTCTGGATTGCGTGTGTGGTTCTTCTTCACAAAAGCTGGTTTCACCACTCGCCTCACAAAGAGCCTGAGTGGCAAACCGGGAGCTGGGAGGGAAATTTTCCTGGGAAAGCAGAAGCAAAAGCATATTTTTCTTCTAATTGCATAGGAACTGCCCTGGCCTTTTGGAATCTAAACTAATAAATAGTACCAGTCTAAAGCTGAGGAGGAAGAGATACAATTTTAATGACTGTCTGTTATTCTTAGGTAATAACAGATCTCCTGCAGAAGTGCTGGAAGCCCACTATGCCCTGCTGCTGGATTGTATCAGCCTTCTGAGGGCCTTTCTATTTCCCGAAACCTTTACTGAATAAGGTCTAAGGAAGCTGCTTGTATGTCCTCATTGTCTTGCTGTCCCCAGGTTTAAATGGAAATCTATTCACTGAATCCTCTTTTTCATCAACGTTTTTTTCCCAGATTGGATCAGATGTCAATAATGTCTTTAATAGGAAGGAGCAGGGTCATGCCTGAACAATGTTGTGCTCTTTTAATGAGCAACACAGGTTTCTGCAGCTTACTTTTCATCCCCTCACGTTCTCAGAAAAAAAAATCAAATTCCTTAGTGTTATGCCTTATGACACTTCCTTCTTCTTCTTCTCCTCCTCTCCTTTTCCTGCTCTGGTTCATGTTAAAGTGCATGTTTTCCCACTCGTCTTGATGCACATCTCTCTTAATTAACAGTGCGGTTTCTCTCCATAAAAAAAATTGCAGCAAAACTGTCCATAAAAAAGGTATCAATACCTGAAACCTTTCCATTACCTGGCAGAAAAATGACACAACAGATGAACTTTGCAAGAATTTGTTGCTCTGTGAGAAATAGCCCAGTCCTTCCTCGTTCAGTGAACAAATCTAAAGCGGACAGAGCTAGTGGAAGAAAATAGAACTCGGAAGAAAATTGATCAACTAAATGGAAGGATAAAATCTTGAACGTCCTTATGCAGTTTCAACTTAATCCAAGTGGCACCTAAAATTAAAGAACCTTTATATGCTAACACTGTATAGACACCTGAAAGGTCTACCATGGGGAATGAACAAAAGTATCTTGCTTGTAACAGAGTTGGACAGCCAAGTTCCAATTGGCTTCTAAGCCTGATCAAGGTCCAGAGATGTGTCTTTCCTTCGTCTAGGTCCTTAAGAGATGCTCAATCAAAAGGTGTTCTTAGAGAAGACTCAGAATCCTACTGTGAACTGGCTACCTACAGAAAGTAGCATCACTGAGTTTGGGGTTTGGTTTCGTTTGCATTAATCCCTTTAAATAAATATTTATTGCTAATAAACTATAGCAATTAGATTACACAGCTAGACCGTGGAGGACCCAAGCTTGGTTTTTCCCTTTCAAATCCCCACTTCCTATGAGGCTGTGCTGACTGCCAGACTATAGTTTAGTGTGAGAGTGTCTCTCTGCCTGGTTGTCTGGTGCCTCTCTCTCCTGTTGGTGCTGCATTCAGAAGGCTGGGGGAAAAAAGAGCCATTGGGGAACTTGGAGAGCTGCTGGTTCCTGCTCCAAGAAGTGTATTTGACACAATGGCTGTTCCAAGGCAGAAAGCATGCCCTCCCTCCAGTCCAACGGAGCTGTAGCTGTAGGTAGGGTTAGCCTGTTAACTTGAGGCTGTTCCCTCCTTTGGATGCCATAGGGTGGGAAAACCAAGGTGCTACTCATACGTGTCCTGCCCCCTCAGCTAACACCGTGCTTGTAAAGTGCAGGGAGTCTGAGGTAACACGCAGGGATTCTGAATTTCTCTGTGGGGTAGAAAATCCAGGCATTGTGATGCCCAGATTTTTATGTACTTAAGGACAGGACACAGGTACTAGGACCTAACTCCAGTGGCAGATTAACAGCTCCTGTGAGGGCGGGGGGAGCCACCAGCATCGCCTGGTGTAGAATGTGGTTGTATCACTCCTCCGCACAGCCTTCTCCCACCACCTTCCAGAGTCATACAGCCCTGTAGCTCCCACTGAAGCCGCTGAGAGACAGGATTTATATGCATAAATACCTCCTTTTCTGCAAAGAGCCCAAAGTCACCGTGGGTCCTCTAAGCATCCCTCCAGAAGTTTCTAGTGTCCCTGTAATTTATCCTGTAACCTCCCTACAGTGGAACAGAGAGCTGAGCTGAATGCAGAGGGAGAGAGACAGAGAGCAGAGACTGTCAGTAGTATTTCTTGGTAGTCATCAGAGTGCAACATGAGATGTTCCCCATACTGTCCACACTAACATCTGTCTACAAGAAACAGAGAGGGTTGTAGCCACAGAGGCAGGCGTGTTTTATGTGGTATACTTCTGTTTGGAGTATGCTGTTCTGGATGATTTCAGTGCATTTTCACAAGTAAACGATGTTCTTGTGTTTGTATTAAAATGTTAATTCATCTTTTTTAAGTTTTAAGCCACAGTTTTAAAGAAACATGAGAAAGACCTTGCCCCCTACAGATGTGTATCAATCTACAAAAGATGTAATATGGCTTGCAATGCCACTAGGGCGGGTATAGGTTCTTTGATACTTAAGTACAGGAATTTATGAAGCATATTTTGTGTTCTCCCATGTGGTCTGGTGGAAATAATGTCAAAAGAGTTGAAAATGGGTTTTGGATGTGATAAACATGAGTACAAAAGGAGAGTCAAGTCTTTAGGATCACTAAATTATATAAACAGATTTCAAAAACAGAGAGCTGCTTTAGTCAGAAAATACTGTAAAAATGTTGAAGGCAACTGTTTTAGGAGGGAATTGCTGCGTATCATGAAGTGACAAGGCTGGCACAGAAAGACACAGGAAGAAGAGCAACGCAAAGCCTTTTTATGGATCCAATTTATTTAGGCTGAAAAATAAAACAAAGTTCTGGCAGGACTTGGATAGAGAGCACAGTTTCAGAAATGTTTTATCTTTCACATAAGTGGGCATTCTAGAAGTGTTAGAACAACTGAAAAATTTTCAACATTATCTTTTAATTGAAAAATAAAATTTTAAGTACATAAGTAGACCTAAAAAAGTGAACATTTTGTAAAACAAAACCAAAGAAGCAAAAAACTACAAACCTTGTTATGATTGGGATGAAAATACTTGCTAATGAAGAATTAAATACTTTTAGGAGAAAAGTTACTTTTTCAGAGAAAGAATATTTTCGTTAATTTTTAAAGCTTTAAAAATTGGTGAATGTACTGCAAAGCTGCCACTGGATTTTATTGGATCTTGTATTAAAGTCTAGGCTATACAGAGTGAGGTGACAAGAATGAAGAAGCCATAGTTCCCTATTTGTCTACCTTGTTCTTAGTGGTATTTGTCAGCAATGTCTATAAACTGTGTATGTCTGCATTTCATGCTTTGTACAAATGTTTCTCCATAGATGAAGTACAACTATAAATCATACTTTTGGACTGGTTGGCATGTGCTTCAGGAGCTTTGCTTCTGTGAGTTAAACATTGTAAGATGAAAACCAGATGATTAAAGGTTAATATAAAATTTTCTTCTGTGTGCGGAGGATGACCAGGGCTGACACTAGCCATGAATCACCCATGAGAAATGTAAGGTAAAGAAGCACCTTTCACACTCCCTCAAGGAAAAGACAGGGAGAAGACGTAAAGCCTTTCCTAGGAATGAAAATACTGCTCAAGAGATATGAGCCAAACCAAGAAAGAAATGTGCTCACTATATGCTCAAGAAACTAATTTATTATGAGTACTCATGAACAACAGCTGCAGATCCCTCTCTGATCAGAGAAGCACCTCTCTGGTAACTCTATACCCTCCTTTTCTGCCAGGACTTTCAACTTCTCTGTGTACTATATTTTTCTGAATGAAACTCTTTTTGTCAGTAAAAGGCTCCATCACCCTGACATCATTTCTGCTCTCCGTATCGCAAGTCTGAACTTTATTTCTGAAACTACAAATCTGTGATTATCCTTCAAGAAAAACATTTTCTTTTCCTTATCTGAATTTTTACTGCTTTCTCTGAAACGTTACCAGGTTCCGTCCCTGTGACGATCCTTCTTAACCAAGCCATAATCATTCCCTGTGTCAGCTACTGCAGTTCTCATTCTAATGGCCTCCTGAAGCCATACTCGCTAGACTCAAAAGTGCCCTGAAAACTGCAGCCAGACTACCTTATTTGCTAAGGGGCTTCATCCCTTCCCTGTTCTCTTAACTTTACTCGCTTACCATCCCTCTGCCCACAGAGTTAAAATAGAGTGCTAATTCTTTTAATAACCTTTTGGCTCACTCTATATCCAACCTTTGGCCTAAGTATAATTCAGTTCTCCGACCCCAAATTTTCCCTTTTTTATCATTCACACAGATCAGCTTCTGTGAAATACCTACAAGCTAATGTTAGAAAAGCGGAAAAATTTCTCGAGCTTTCTGTGAATTTTCCTACCTGAAGAGGCAGAAGAAGATGCTTAGCCTTTGAAGAAAGATTCCCATTTTGAAAAGGAAGCTGCCAAAAAATCTATGTTTTTCAACTCTTTCCTGGATTTTCTGTAAGTCCCAGGAGTAGAAAAAAAATCGGATAAACATATCAGTGTGTTCTCAAGCAGTCCTAAGCCTATGCCTTTCCCTTCCTGCTGCTGGCCCCTTACCTTGTAGAAGCACGGGAATTATCTCTTTGTTTCCATCTTCCTTTTATTTTTGTGCTTCCAAGATTCTTAGATATCAGTATGCATTGTTCATGGCTGTGCCCAAAAATGCTGTTCACCTCTCCTACTTCCAGCAGAAAATGCTTTCTTAACAGCCATGTATTTCTGTTCTTCCAGGGGGTAGTAAATCTGTATATGATAAAATTTGTCTTTAAGTTTTCTATATGCTATCTTAACTCTATCTTTTGTACCCTACCTTATGTATGCTTATACAATAATTGCCATCTCTGCTTCTAGCCCATGATATAATGAAGGCTGCTGTAATCATTTAAATCATATTCTTTTTAACTAGTAGACGGGTATATTCAGGAGATTGATTGCTGGGTCAATCAATACTTTTTAACAATGGGCTCTTATAACTCCTAATGTTCATGAAATTATAGTGCTAAATTCTTATTCTTGGTTTCATTGCTTCAGCAGTCCTAAGCACATCAACCATATGTGGCTGGAAAACTTTAAAATTAAACATCAGAAGAGTAGGGGGAGGAAAGTTTCCTTTTGCCTCTCAAGAAAACGCATTGTTTAATTCATTCAAATATAAATGGAATGTTCATACTAAGCCACTAGGATGTTCCTAATTTCTTAAAGATGTTTCTTCATATGATGAAGTATCATCTGACCCAATAAACCAACACTAGCCTGAGCTTGTAGGTTCACAAAAAATAAGCATTGCCCAACGACCTTCCCACTTCCTTTCCTTTTGGTTTTCTGTATGAATGAATCCCTTTCAGGGGAAATGTTAGAATGATATTTTCAGATCTCCAGACAATATAGGATCAGACCACAGAATTAAAGTATTTTCTTTGTCTTACGATAGCTTTCTTCTCTAAGCATGAAAAAAACATTTGGATCGGATCAATTGTTTCCTTTGAATTCAAGTCGAAAGAGAATTAAGTGGTTAAGCATACAGTTTACTGG
The DNA here is from genome assembly GCF_000687185.1 of Egretta garzetta. Taxonomy (NCBI): domain Eukaryota; kingdom Metazoa; phylum Chordata; class Aves; order Pelecaniformes; family Ardeidae; genus Egretta; species Egretta garzetta. The sequence goes on from NW_009260616.1 coordinate 6,827,017, forward strand.
TATTATTATAAGAGACAAGCATTTTCATCTGATCACTTTTTCAGTTTTATGTTAATTTGAATGTATTTTAAAAATTACTATGTTTAGCTTTTAAGGATGGTCACTGTTCATGCAAAAATGTCAGGTGAACTAATAAAATAACGTCATTTTATGGAGGCAGTGCAAACACCGTAATTTCTTTAAAACCCTGAAAAATACATGTTAGCTTGGATTTTATGTAGAAAATCCTGCAAGTGACAAGAAAAGGTTAAAATACACTGCTCACTGCATTCTCCTGGCTGGTTCCGCTCCCTTACAGTTTCAGTCAGGGCTATCTGTAATTTTAAACAATAACATTTACATTTAACGTAGTGGGACTAGACGAGTACTCTTTCCTAATGATGTGAGAGAGTTAAATTGCTTTGCTACTTCTGTTGTCATGCAACTCTTGTGTTATTGACCATGGAAATAATGAATGCTCAAATGCAACTGGCAGCTTTTGTAGCACTTTTTTGTTATTGGACAAAGGTGTATCACTGAGGAAAATGCCCAGGAGCTACTGGCTTTGTGAGACCAAAGGGATTCATTCTAGAATTTTTGATTAATAAAAAAGCTGGGTTTATAGGTCTAACTCTCAAAATACCAGCCCTAATTTCTAATATCATCACCCTTGTTTTTCAGCAAGTTTGTGGTGGATTTAAGCAGGTAACAAGAAGGAAAGTGGGCCCCCAAAATCAAGATATCTCTTATGTAAATGAACAGACTTTTTTGATATCTAAACACTGAGGCAATCTTTCTAACTAACATCTTTCTAACATTTGTGCTACTCTGTAGTATCAAAGTAATATACCTTATTGTCTATACCCAGTATGCTTTTACGTTGGCATCAAGTTAAAAATCATATTCCGTTAAAAATTTATCTAATAGGACTATACATTAGAGCTCATTATTTATTAATCAAGACTAATATAACTCACTTTCTTATTAAAATAAACTATTGGTGCCTAACTTTGGGCATGAGGAGCTTGGCGACTGCCTTGTAACATGTCTTTGATCATGTCACTATGTAAAACCACACAGAAAAGATAAGAACCACCTCAATGATAGGGACGTTTGCTTTTCTTCTTATCTCAGTGCTCTATACCCAAGAACTGATGAGGCTTTCAGTAAAGCAGGGATTCCAGAACAGGGATGAGACTCCTTCTCTGCCTTGGCAGACCTCAAAGGGTAAAACATCATCGTGCAGCCAGAGTTTGGGATGGGGCTTTCAATAAAGCAGGGATTCCAGAACAGGGACGAGACTCCTTCTCTGCCTTGGCAGACCTCAAAAGGGTAAAACATCATCGTGCAGCCAGAGTTTGGGGGAATCCAGCCTTTATTTCATCTCCCTACTTCGTCTCCAGCCCTGGAAAGGACATTCCTGTGGCTAGGTGGCACCGTCAAATGTCTCTCCTCCTACCATCCTTCCTTGTGCAAGGAGAAAAGAGAATTTGAAGGAGCAGAAGCATGATGGCCGGAGTTGCCTTCACTCAGGAAAACCTTTGTCCTCTTCTGCATCTCTGCCCATGCTTGGGTTGTTCTTTCTCTGGAGGCAGAAAGGAAGGAGATGACCCATCAGAAAGGGCTCTTCTTGGTCATCTTAGAATTATCTGAAGTCTGAATCAAGACCAAGTCACCTTAGTTCCTCAGGAAAACACGGTGAAAGCTAGCAACTCTGTGCATGGGGATCTGACGAAAGTAAGAGGTGCCTCCTCCAGCCTTTTTTAGGACTGACTGGGTCTCATGCTCTTGATTTTCCATTTTCATGAGGACCAAATGTTGCTTTAAAAGTGGCAGAAGAATGAGCAGCATTTAAAATAAGCCAATTTAAATCCCGGGCTTTTGCTGAGCTTTTATAATCTGTCATTTACTGAAAATATCTCTGTGTGAGATCTTTCCCCCTAAGAACATATGTCCTTCCTGCTTGTTCAGACTCTGATCCTAATCTCAATTGTTTGATGTCATAATCTATAGTATGGGAACGTAGAGAAATGCCTTCAAAAAACCTCCAGTGCTAATTGAGAGAAGGTGCCTTCTGGGGGTTTTCTGCGTGCAATAGTTTCAGGAATGATTGGAAGAAAGCATATTAATCAATTTTGCAGATGACTTGCAGTGGGAAAAGATCATAAACCACTGAAAGGCTGGGAATAATATAGAACACAACTTTCATAAAACAAAGGAAGAATCTAACATCACTTGGAATATACCGGATGTCCAGATCACTTCCCATAGCTACTCAGCAAACATTTTTGAAAGCATTCTGAAAACCAATATAGATGTGAGAATGAATCAATGACAAAGAAATAAATATATTTATGCTTTAGTCTTTGGAAGCACCAGGAAGAAACAGAAGTGCTTTCTGTATCCAATGTTATGCTTCTAAATTCCAGAAAAGACAATATAAATTTAGTGCTGCTACACTGTGTCGTTATTCTGGCAAACAATATGAGACAATAGAAATCGTATAACCTGTTCAACCACATTGGATTACAAGTGCCATTTTCTTTATCCTAATAATAACAATGGACATCTTTAGAGTCCCTTTTAATTTTAAATCCCACAGCAAGATTTCAGTCTTCAGTTCAGGACAACATGACTTTTTCTAATGAACGCAAAACAGTTTTTCCTGATATTCACTAGCAATTCTAGTTACGTATACAGATTGCTGTCACAGAGTCTTGCTAACTCTGTGTGTCTGCTGAAATGCAAGTGTCATGTGGATGTCGTAAATTCAGTAATTTGAAGCCTACAGCAAGTTACATCAAACATCATGCATTTGTATCAACATGCAAATGTTAAATATATTTGCTAATTTTGCTTGTAATCAGTGAATTGCTTTAGATGCTGTCAGCACAATCTTGTCAGGATGCATAGATTTCGAAGAGTCTAGGCTTAAGTAACCACAGCAAAAGGATTGGTAAAATATGCTTTGAGAAATTTTTTTCAGGCCTCCAGACACTGCCACCTGAATGTTTTCCCATTGCCTTTTATTTATAAAATATGAAATCTTTAATATAACTTTTTTCTGAATTTTTAATAATTTTATATCATTACCTTTTTTTTTTCTGATAGCTCACATTTCAGAAATTTATAAAGAATCATGGCATCTGTAATTGCTATGATTTGACTGTAGAAAATAGAAAATCTGCATTATAAGGTGTGCTTTAGACAGGTCTTCTGATTAGTGCTGCATTATCATCTGGGGGAATAAACACAAGAATGAGACTAACGTGGTCTCATCCTATCACGTGGTTCCTAGTCAAAGTCAAGCCATTTTACATTTCTGTTTTAGTTTCCTGATTTATAAAAAGCGGATTAAAAATCTACCTGCCTTAAACAGATATTATGCAGGAGTTAACTGATAATGTCTGTACACTGCTTTGAACATCTAAAGAACAATATGTGAATGATGAGTGTTGTTTTCTCTTTAATTTATTAGTCTATTTATGTCTTTCATTCATTTTTTCTCTCTCTTCTCTACTCTTCCTACAGTAATTTTATATTTTTAATATTGAAACGTCCAAAGTTAGCTTCTTGCTTAAGTCTCATTGGACCTGAAAAAATTCTCCTCTGGGACTATGTTGCTCTTTCTTTTTGTATTCCTTGTGTCATACTGACTGGTTTTTGTTAATTTTATTTTTCTTCACTGTATTAGAAGTCTGATGAAACCTTTGCCTTATCACACTTATTCCCTTTTCTCCAGATTTCTTCTACTGCCTCTGAATCATTTATTCTTATTTCTTTTCTAACTGTTCATATACAAGAGTTTCCTGAATATACTGTACATGGGATCATTAAAAAAAATCAAGTCAATTCTAGCTTATGCATTTACAAGACTCAGAGAATTTTGTATTCCTATTGTGTGACATGGTTTTCTTATAACTTAATTATGGTAAACAAGAGGAATGAGGCCAAATGAAGAAAGATGGAATGTTTTGTTTTCTAATGAACTTCACACAGACATAGCAGTTTCTCTGCTGCTGGCTTAAAACAAGGCGGACGCAAGTGGTATGAACAACATTGTCAGCAGCAACCTCATTTGCTTAACCTCAGTGCATCAAAAAAAGAGAATAAATTTTTTTGGAATGCAAATATTATTGTGAAATGGGAAAAAAAGAGGAAAGCAAAAAATATAGGTTACACATGGCTGCTTTTAATGGAAATAGTATGATGTCGTTTCTCCCTTTCTTCATGGTTTGAAGTCAACGATCCCCGGAGAGAAAAATTCTGAAGTTGTAATGAAAAGGGATCATTTCAGAACACATAACAGGCAGTTCCCTCTTCTTTTATGTTCTAGAGAGAGAGAATGTTTCCATTGTATGTGGCTTTTTGATATATGACTGTGAAAAGAATACTCAATCCTTCCATGAAAAGGTTGAATATTCTTCTCTTTGCTTAGTTCTCATTCCTGAATTACATTGAAATCCCACTCCCTGGTTATTCATAACTTGCTAAAGTTTCCCTGTGAGGCTTAAAATTGTAGCACTCTAGTCTAGTAAAGACATTTTAGAAAGAAATACCAAGCTAAAACAAATAATGCGTTGCAGAATAAACAATATTTGAGACACAGAGGAGGGAGAACCGACCCCATACTTCCCTTTTTCTTTCCCTCATGGTGAGTACAGAAAAATTTATGCCAGTAAAAGGGTTTGTTTACATTAAATTGTGAGGCCATTTGTTGGTGCAATGCATTTCAAGCTCAAAGAATACTCGGAGGCTGAACTTGATACACTACGTAGTAATCGCTCCATTTAACAATTAAATCTTAAGCAGTTCTGTTACTGGATTACCCTTTTGAAGCCTGGCTTGAAAAGCAATCCAACAGTCTTACAACAGCCTCTACAAGAAAACTGGAATTTCAAGAAATCTGTGTTGTAGATCTTTTATTGTAGGTCTTCCTGAGCTTGCATTGCAGTTTAATGTTCAACAGTGTGAAGGATTTCTAAGAACAATTGAACTAAAAATAGATCTCAAACAATACAAGGTGAAGCAAGAAGAGGTGTATGTTTATGCAACTGGGGCAATATGGTAACATCTGCAAATATTAGCTGAAATTTTTAATCCTCTTTTAATTAGGCTTCTTAGAAATAATTTCACATGTTAAAACTTGAAAGTTGGACATGGTATTCCTGCATGACAACTTCCATATGCCTGATCAAATGTTTGCTTTGCAAGTTTTATGTTCTGCTGTCCTGAAAAGTGTTCTGTTCATCTTGCCTGACAGTCTAACAAAAATTCTATTCTCCTATACCCAAATACGTACGCTCATATCCTTTGTAGAAAGGCTTTCCCAGTTGTTTAGTTTATGTGCTTTTTTCAGGATGAGATGACTTTCCCTGTGATTTTTTCTTTCTGTTGACCAGGAAAGGGAGTTGGGTGATCAGTCCAGACTTAGCTAACTATTATTTCAGTGTTAATTTATGGCAGAATTGCATCCCATCAGATCTCAGACTGGGAGTTTGAATACTGTTAACAAACTGTTCTCAAGCAATATTGAAAGACTACAGACTTCATAAAAAATCTGTGTGTAGTGTGAACTCAATGTTTCATGGCAGGGATATGCATGATGAGTAGACAAGGTGCTTAGGGACATGGTTTAGTGGTGGGATGGCAGGGTTAGGTTAATGGTTGGACCTGATGATCTTAAAGGTCTATTCCAGCCTAAACAATTCTATGATTCTATGATTTCATTCACAAAGGCCAGGGAGCAGAAAGAGTCACTGCTGACAAAAGTTCTAGTCCCCGGACTAGATGACTTTTATGAGCATGCTTCTGCTTTAATAGAGGATTTATTGACCTTATCAGTTTAGTGAGATTTTAATTGTCTTTTTAATCAAGTATGCAGGATTTAAAGTTTTAACTGACATGCCCAGGCAACTTACATCTGCATTAAGTATTTTGGGATTTTCCAGCAATGTTTTGTGGTATTCATTTTCCATTTCTATAATAAATAAGACAGTGGTGCTACTGAGTGAGACGCCCCAAGTTTAACTCACCCAGTAGGATTTCATTCAGGATGACTTCCTAACTTTTCAGTGCATGTTGACGAATAATGATCTCATAGTAAATAAATAGTTTTGTGAATTCTTGCTTGGAAATACAAGCCTCTTCTGTCCCACACACTGTGTAAGAGCTACCACAATGACTTTTGATGTAGGATTCAGCTGACCTAACCCAAGACATAAAAGGTTAACACCTTGCCTAAGTTAATTGTCTAGACAATGCCTATTTCTGGTGCAACATCACCTTAAAGCAGGTAGGTGCACTGAATTACTTTTCTGAGGTGCCAATATGACTCCTGAGGGAGCAGAGATGGCAAATGCAGACAAGACACCTAAGTTGAAGAGAGGTCAGATGAATCCCAGCACAATGAAGTCCATACTCTATATATTCTTGGTGCGGAATCCTTTTCATAGAGGTTTCACGGAACATGTTAACTAGCATTAGGCTTTTTTGAGAAGACAGTGTTTCACAGAAGACAGATGATCTATCTTTTCCCTTTTCTCTTCATTTCATTTCTATCACATAAATCCCTCTGAATGCATTGTGTTGGTTTCCAAAGTTGAGGAAGGGTGGTATAGGCAAGGGCAGTCTCAGCAGGGAGAGCAGCTCAGAGAGGAGAACCTGGGATTCAGAGGGGCTCACACGCTGCTGGGCAGTGAGGGCAACACTGAGATGAAGGCGTTTCCCCGCCAAGAGTGGGGATGGCTGGGCTAGCAGAATGACACTGAGTGATGGGGAGGGACAAGAACCATAATGGGAATAACTCGGGTTATCAGTTTAGAGGGAAGAGGTAGGACCTGTGTAGGGCTACTGTTCCCTATATCACTTTTAACTCCAGCCACAAGCACTTGAAACTCATCAATAACACAGGTTTAGCTCATCCCCAGCCAGTAAAATGGGATGTTTTGGCAAGACTCCACTTAGTCTCACACACTTTGGAGCTAGTTTTGTACTTCTCATAATGTATTTCCTTACATGGTTTCTACAAGTTCATTTTGGTCACTGTGGTTTGGGGATAGACTTGACCAAATTCAGATCTGTGTCACAGCCATTTTAATCACAGATCAGCTAGAGATTACAGCATTTTCAAATGGCCCACATTCATTAATAAAATCCAAAAGGATCATACATGAAAATCTGCAGCAATCAAGTGGTTAAACAGCATTCAACAAAATGAGCTTGCAGTTGGATAATGAAAATTTGAATCAACATGCTCTGGTAACCAATAACCATACACTGAATGCCAGCTGAATATTTAAACTGAAAATGCAAAGCAGAGAAGCATAACAACTCGATTAGCAACTTCCTTTCTATAAAGGAAATATTGTTTTAAGTGAGCTGTTCTAATGATCAAGTTTACCACAGGAATGTGTCAGCAATTACAGCAATCAACACAGCACATTTTTTTCAACTTCTCTTTATCCCAGAGCTGAGTAGAGGGGCAGAATTACCTCCCTCGACCTGCTGGCCACGCTCCTCCTGATGCAGCCCAGAGTACGATTGGCCTTCTGGGCTGCCAGGGCACATTGCCGGCTCATGTCCAGCTTTTTATCCACCAGCACCCCCAAGTCCCTCTCGGCAGGGCTGCTCTCAATCCTTTCTCCCCCCAGGCTGTATTGATACTGGGGGTTACCCCATCCCAGGTGCAGGACCTTGCACTTGGCCTTGTTGAACCTCATGAGGTTCACAGTTTTTTAATTTGAAAATTGTGAAATTGTGCTTCCCACAGATAAAGATGAGCAACCAAAGTGACAAGAAAGAGTACTGCCCCTTGTTTCTGAGCTCACAGCACACAGATAACCTGACAAAGCTCCAAAATTCAGGCTTCCCTCCCACAAATCCTCTCCGCAGAAGGTAACATGCATTAAGACACCTACAATGACACATATTGTTCCTTCACAAATCTACTAATGTTACTCAATACTGAAAGCCAATTAAGAAAACATGACAGGTCTCATGTTAAGGCAGAGGGAAGGGTAATTATTCATCTAGTACTTCTATAACTGCCACTGCAAAGCAGCTACGTGAGGATGTAACAATTAGAAGTACATGATTTAAGTACATGTAAATAGACTCTGTGGATATCAAACTAAACAGTAAAATTAAACATTGTGTATGGACAATAATCCTTCAGTAAAAATTAAGTTTAATTCCTGTAAAACCTGACCATCTCCTGAAAAACTAGAAAACTTGAAATGCAGATTTGCCAACTTTACTTGTCAAGTGATAGCATTTTCTTCCCTTCAGCAAGTTGTCTTGCTTTTCTTTGGAACTCAAAAATCATTCCAGTAGGAGGTTAAGTTGAAAGTCCCCTTCATAAAAATATCTCTCTTCACAGTCTTTTCTGGTATTTCTCAGCTCTGAATTTATAAAAGTAATTCCACAACACATTCACCGAAACACCTAATATAAATATACCAAAGCTCAGAGTCTTTAATGAGTGTTACATTCAACATGAATAACCACTACACAAATCATGGGCCGCTACTGCCCTCATTCGGGACAAATCTGAATTTCACATTCTGCTTTCTCTACAGCAGGAGGGGTTTTGCCCTCCCAGGCCTCCTCATGCCATCCATCAACTCGAGAGGGGTGAGGAGAGAGGCTGCCAGTGAAGACTGAGGCAAAAAAGTTGTTGAGTACCTCAGCCTTCTCCTAATGTATTTCCTTCTCATTACTTCTCATAATGTATTTCCTTACATGGTTTCTACAAGTTCATTTTGGTCACTGTGGTTTGGGGATAGACTTGACCAAATTCAGATCTGTGTCACAGCCATTTTAATCACAGATCAGCTAGAGATTACAGCATTTTCAAATGGCCCACATTCATTAATAAAATCCAAAAGGCTCATACATGAAAATCTGCAGCAATCAAGTGGTTAAACAGCATTCAACAAAATGAGCTTGCAGTTGGATAATGAAAATTTGAATCAACATGCTCTGGTAACCAATAACCATACACTGAATGCCAGCTGAATATTTAAACTGAAAATGCAAAGCAGAGAAGCATAACAACTCGATTAGCAACTTCCTTTCTATAAAGGAAATATTGTTTTAAGTGAGCTGTTCTAATGATCAAGTTTACCACAGGAATGTGTCAGCAATTACAGCAATCAACACAGCACATTTTTTTCAACTTCTCTTTATCTGGAATCTCCTAAACACTAAGGGGGACTATGTCCTTTGGCCCCAGACTATATGCACAAAAAACGCTGGAAGCCAACTTTAAATAATTAGTCCTAAAGGAATGCATATACTCACTGCGGGATCTCCTATCTCAAGCAATATTAGGCTTGTGTAAGGATGATGCAACTAAGGGACAGTGTAATCCTCTGAGGAAGATGCAGAGAGAACTGAAATAAATCATACTTTTTGGGATAAGACTTGAAGCTTGTGACTAGGTAAGAAGAACCAGTCCAAAACTCACCTGCAGGATAGGCAAAATTGATGTCTGCTGCCCCCAAGCATGAGGGCTTGTGCCAGGCAGGGGCCTGGTTATTCCAGCCATGGTCAGAGCTGGAACAGAGCTGAAGGAGGAGGCCAGGAGGAGCAAAATAGGCACAGCTCCCAAGGGATGGAGGAAGCGAAGGCAGAAACAACCAACATTGCCTCAGCAGAAACTGCAAGCCTGTGTTTTCTGCCTTACTCTTCAACACCTTCCAACCTGGCTTTCCAAGGCTCTGACACTGGCAAGTTTTGCTGCCCTATTGCAAGCAAGATTTGTAGCAACTATTTTGAAGTGTGCAGTGGAGCTGTGCTGTAGCAGGATGGTGTGAAGAGAGTGAAAAGGAAAGAGGAAGAAAGAAGTTCTTAGGAACAAAATACCCTGGGGCACCCTGGTAGCGTGGTGCCTGATAAATAGTGCAACTTCGTGCCAGGCTGAGTACTGAGCCCTGGCACACACGCTGGAGGTGCTTCACCTTTGTAAACCCAGCTGGGGTGCTAGAGAACATCACTGTTCTAAGTGCGGTGACTGCCGTCTGCAGCAGCTGCTGAGCAGGAGTTGCCGTCTATAGCAATTAGTTGGTGGGATTACAACACATTGAATTGGAAATTTGGAATTAATCACTTGTGACCTAATTAGGATTGGAAGCCAGTTTCAGTCGGGGGTTGTTGTGTCACATACCATATCTATTCTACGTAACTGCTTAGGTATTTCCGAAGCACGTCTGTCTTCATAACTCAATGAATGGCCTAGCACCCCACTGACCGTACTCCTGACTTGTTTCAATGTAACACAACTTTATTGAAAGGTTGCCCAGGTATCAAAAGCCTGGGGCATTTTAAAATGATAGTCAAGATACTTGAACAGCACTAATTTCAGACTCTGACTCAACCAAAAAGGTAACAATTAAACAATTTATTCTGTAAAGATGGGATACAAAAGAAAATACATGAACCCCACCTAAGGCAACAAGAAAATCCTAGTGCAAATGCTGTTATTTAAGTGTGCTGCTATTACCGGAGTCTCACATTTCATGCCTTTATGCAGCTTAACACTGTGCATGATTTTTGACATGAGAGGATTTTAGCATGTGAACAGGCTTGCAGGTGAGAGAACAAACCAGTGGCAGAAGGAGTAGGTATGGCTTTGTAGCAACTCTGAACTGTGGGTATTTCAGATTTTTACCACAGCATTGCTGGAATGCTGGGACATGTTCCAAATCACCTCAGTTGCTCATCATGATTACATTTTTAAAATTTTTTTAGAAAGTCAGGGAAGATTTCATGAGCTTGGGGCAGCAGGCAAACAAAGAAAGAGGGGAAGAGACAGAGATGGAGGGGGAAGAGAGAGACAGTAAGGAAGGAGGGAAGGGGGGAAGGAAGGGGGAGAGAGAGAAAGAAAGAAAGGTAGAAAGGAAGAAAGAAAGGAGGGAAGAAAGAAAGAAAGAAAGAAAGAAAGAAAGAAAGAAAGAAAGAAAGAAAGAAAGAGAGAAAGAGAGAAAGAAAGAAAAGAAGAGAAATAAAGGAAGGAAGGAAGGAAGGAAGAAAGGAAGAAAGAAAGGAAGAAAGAAAGTGAGAGAAAGGAAGGAAGGAAGGAAGAAAGAAAGAAAGAGGGAAGGAAAGAAAAAGGGATAGGTACCTCAGAACTGTTCTTTCACTTTTCAAATGCTTTTCCAAAAGGTGTCAAGATGTATTGAGCCCTGAGGCAACAGCCTAAAAGCTCGTCTAAGTTGTACGTGGAGAAAGCAGGAATAATACCACAGGTTTCAGCCATGATTTACAATGATATGAATGAAAGCTGAATCTGGCAGAGCTCCATCTACTTAATGAAAAACTTGCTGAAGAGGGAAAAAAAGCTGAAAAAAGACTGATAGAAGATTAGCAAGAGCTAGCATGAACATGATTACAGCACTTGCATATCTATCATTGACCACCATCTGATTAGTAATAAATATCTTGTTTCCAGTTTTTTTAATTGCACTATTCCCATTTTGACTCTACAAAGCTATGATTATCTGCCAGTTTCTTGAAGTAGTCAGAGCACATAAAATCTTGGACAAGGATTTGAAACCTTCGAGTGTTATTCAAGGCAAGCATCTGTGCATGGTGGTGTGACAGAAAATATGAAGATAATAATAGGAAAAGCAGACCCAAAGGGACACTGATAACCACTTCGCTTCTCAGCTCCTCATAACTCTATCAGTGTTTGCCTCCAGCCCAGCATTTCACTTCTGAAGGCTCCTTGAATACAGGGAAAGCATGCAAGGGCATCAGTTATTTGATTATCTCCTCTTTTGTACCATTCCTTCTGAGGCTCGGGCCTCTGCTTAAAAATGCCAAATAGCAACACTATATCCTCAAAGGCATAGAAATAAGAGCTGAAAACCCTCTCTTACATCACCTAACATAGCCCCTGCCAAGAAGAATAGCTCCCTACAGTACATTTATAAGTGTTTCCTACTATCCAGCTCTAAATGACTGAAGTGATAGGGCTTCCGTTGTCTCCCTGGGGAGGTTTCACCACAGCCTATTCAAGCATGCTGTTAGGAGAGCAACAGACAGTGATTTCATTGTGTATCACATCTCAGGGTTTCTACAGAAAGGTTGGCTCCATGCTGCACCTGGAGCAATCTGAAACATTCTGATGACGCAGTGGTGAAATTTCCTGTTCACTTGTCATCATGAACCTGATGGGCAACACCACCGTGAGCCAAAGTACAAGTGAGCCAAATTCCTAGTCAGCTCGGCTTGGAATAGATTCCATGCTAGGATATGACCCTCAAGTGAAAAAGTCTTGCAACTCTGCTTGGCTTCAATCCATGTCCCTTGGAAGTCAGCGGACAAGGGAGAAAGCTCTTTAAGTAAGCTCTTTGGGATGGTGACTAGCAGACTCGGTGCACTGATTATCATAAGTAAATAATAGTAGTAGTGATAAAAATAAAAGTTGTCAGAAGTCAATCTGTGCAGTTCTTTCAATAAATTTACATGATACATGACTTAGGCCAGGGCCAGGAAATGACTAGCTCCCTGATTAGGAAAGAGGTGGAATTAGTGGGGTTTTAGTTGTTTTCAGGGGATTGATGAGTTACACATTTAGGAGAAAAGCAAAACTTCTTCAGTGGTGATACAAGGCGTAATTTTGGTCTGACTCTTCTTCTCTGCTGGAGTTACTCCACTGATTCCTGTGGGGCTCTTCTTGACTGACATCTGTGCAGCGGAGCAATAGTACCTTGATGTGTAAGCCTTGCATCTTTGGTAGCGTATACAGGGTCTGTAGCATTCCTTTCTGCGAAACAGTACAGATGTTAGTGGTATGCTGGCACCAGAAATTACCACAGTGGTATAAAATATTTGAAACCACTAACCAGATCATCTTTCCTCCATGTGATTAAATATGGTCTAAAAAAGTTCTCCTTGTAATTTATTAAAGCTGCTACTCTTCCAAGGCAGATAAAAAGAATCTTAGCTTAATAATATATTTTGTTAATCTGTTGGGTTTCTTAGAGAGGTACCTTTAAGCATCTTGGCGCAGGGAGCACATGTTACTGAGGGGTTATTTCTTTGTACTTCTGGGTACAAAGTCAAGCTCCCTGAACACCTGAAAATGGTTTCTAAAACATTTCTATAGATCCAAGGGCAAAATGCTGAGCATTTTTTAATGCTGCTTCCTAATGCTACTGGTACACTAGAATCATATTAGCTGCAGTCTTCTGTGGTTTTGCGGAGTATATCTTTTCAGAAGAGCTTAGTATTGGCATAATTCTGTTCCCTGTGAGGTAAAGGAGGGATTTCCTGTGGATTTCAACAGCAGCAGGTACAGGTAAACGCGGAGCACAAAGTCTCATCCTTGGTGAGCTGTCCCTGCTGCAGCTAACTTCCAGGAGAGTCAACATCACAGCAAACATATTGGCTGTTTTCAAACCCTTTTGCTCCTTTCCTTTGTACATAAGATCTATAAATAAATTCAGGCATTTTGGTTTCAATAAGCTCTATTCATAATGACACTATCCTTAAATAGCAGGAATTCACTATAGTAATATAATGAATTCTTTTCTGTGTGTTGTTTGCAAGTTGATTAAGTGCAATCACAGTGGCTTAGTTCAGAATTCTTCCTTTATGGAATACATTAAAAAATAAAACAAAACACGGCCATCCGTGAAGGACTTCATAAAATGTCGTGCAAGTCACGTTCAAAACCTTTGTTTGACAGACTTTCCCAGAAGATTGGCAAAATGTTAAATAGCAACTGTACATGGAATTAGAAGGGAACAGAATCAGCTGACCTGAGAAAGCTCTGAACTCATAGTTCTTCCCACAGCCAACTGGATCACACAATTTTTTTCGGAAACATTATGCTTGATAAAATCTCCCAGGCCCTGAATATTCACTGCTCAGTCATTTATTGTCCTTTTTAATAAACAGGTCAGGGGAGGTATTTGTGAACATGGCATATTTTTTTCAAAAGCCATCAGGCAGCCAATATTTTTCAGCACAATACCCTACTTGTCTTGGGCATCTTTTTCATTCTGAACAAGGACGTGAATGTTTCAAGATTAGAAAGACAAGAGACTTATTTATGTTTATCCCTCTTTTTGTTGTACCATTTCTTTAAATACTCTTTCATTCTATTCCATCATCCTTACCTTCACTAGCTGTTGTAGCCGGGCTTCTGCATGAATGATTATGGCTTTATTACAGAATATCAGACCCCGCGTGGACAATAATAAGCCAACCTTAAGGAACAGTTCTCTGCTCGCATCTCTTTGCAGTGTAATACAGTGTGAAGACATGGAAACAGTCCCTTGGGTGATGTATTTAAAGCTGCCTACAGATAAGGTACTTACAGCAAGCAAGACCCTCGTATGTATTTGAACTTTAGTGTTAGTTCCAACACTAGCTCTACATTTCTAAATTCATCGAAGTCTGTCTGTTTCAAGCCTTGCAGTTTCATTGACTTTTCTAAGCAGGTTAGAAATATTTCTCTCCTCTTGTCATTGGCATTACTTTTGGCAATGCTTAATGGGCCTGTCCTTCCTCTGTCACCTATACGACACCTACAGGACCCAGTGATCCACTGGAATGCGGCAGCACCTGTGACAAGCTGGTGGAGATGAGAAGGCATGAACAGGAAACACGGCTGTGGCAGGAGACGGCAAACACTCCTAGGTGTATTGGCTAACTCTGTGATGTCAAAGTTAAGCATTTAGTTATTCTTAATGACTTCCTCCTGGACCAAGTACTCAGGGAACCGAAGATGGAATGATGAGCTCTTTACTCTGCCCTGAGCAATGCTGGGCTTGATTCATAAATGCTGCTGTGGAGCAGGCACTCTATAACAGGGACCAAAATAGGCTCAGATCCAACACCCTAGCAGGACCACTAAAACCACTCAATATCTGACCATTTTGCCTAATTTCCAAAAGGGAAATTGTGTAAAAATATGTCTAAAAATGTGTAAGGTTACATAAAAAAGGAAACTTAAAACTTGTAATGAGTAAAGAGTAAAGCCTTTACAGATGGCATACAGATAATTTAAAGGTAGTATATTAGAGGCACAGAGCAAATACATACCACATCTTTAAAAAGACCATGAAAAGACCAGAAGAAAGCTGGTAAGAGGGCAATAGATTGAAGACAGCATCCCTCAATGTGCTACAGTTTTGTTCGGTTCAGGAAAATAGTGAAGATCCTAAGTTCTGGAAGGTTAAAAGGAAGAATACATCAGTCCACCCCCAAAAAGGGGAAGTTTGAGAAACTACTGGCAAAAGATACGAACATGTATAATATATGATTTCTCAAATATATTAGGAAAAAGCAGCTTGCCAGACAATCTGTAGGACAAGAGATGATTTAGTCATAAAAAGCAAAATTACATTCTCCTTAAGAAGAGACGTGCAAAATCATGTTTCCATTACAGCAGCTTGGGGACGTTTCTATACTAGGATCTATCTTTGCACAGGATGCAGCATGATGTGCTTCAAATTGGTGCTAAAAACGTTGTGAAACTGCAGGAAGACCTTGTCATAGTAACTGGCAGGTGGAATTCAACACAGATAAATGCAAACTCCCCCAACCCCTACACCTACTAGGATAGGTTCTCAGTTGCTGTTACCACTCAGTAATAAAATCTTTGTGTTGTAATAAATAGATAAATGAAATCATCATCTCAGTGCTCAGTACTGTTCTACCAAGGCCTTTTTTTGTGTTCTGGCCTTTTTATCACAGAAAAGACACAGCAGGACTAAACAGACATGGAGGGGAGGAACGTAGATGATCAGCAGCATGGAGTGGCTTCAACACAAGACCCAAATAGGCTAGGAGCACTCTTATACCTGGAGAAGGTATGAGTGATGGCCTTGCGACAGAGGTCATGAAGGACGTGGAGGTGGGGATGACTCTTCCAGTGCAGGAACTAGAAGGTATCAAGTGAAGGCAGAGCTTTCAAAACAAACAAAAGGAAATACTGTTTCACATTACATGTAGACGAGCCATGGATTTCCTTGCCACAGGATGTTGTGGGTGATCAAAGTTGCATAGGTTCAAAAATGGTTGGACAAATCACTGAAGAAAATTCTGTCACGGATGATTAAATGCAAAAAAGCCACTTCTGCTTTGAGAGCAACAAATCACTGGAAGCTGGGAGAGCACTGGGGGGGTGTACCACTGCGTAGTCCTTCTGCTCTTATACTTTCCCTGCACGCCTTCTACCAGTCGCTGCTGGAGACAAGACCCTGGGCAAGGCAGAGCTATGATCTAACCCAGCAAGCCTTACTTTCTCACTACTTTTCGAGACAGTCTGCGTGAAAAGATCCCGTTCTCTCCCCTCACTACGACAAGCCACTGCTTGGGCCAGCTCCTGTTCTGCCACTCAGATGAGGCAATTGGTTTTCAAGGCACCTTGCCCTAAGCGCTCAAAGTGAAGAATTTCCTTTCATAATGTTAACAACAGGCTGGAGTCTAAACACAGCTGAGGCGGGGGCTCCCCCCATCCTCCCACTCTGCCCCACCGTTTATGTGACACAGCACACCTGTGGCAGCGGAGGAGGTTTGGAAAGCAAAGAGCGTGGGGAGGGCTGATCCATTTTTCAGTAGCTTAATACAGAGAGAGACCAGGATGAAGGGAACCAGAGTCAAATGTTTCCCTGGAGATGTAGGCAGCTTATAGACATGGCGATATAATGTTGATGCAGTGATCTCTACAGCGTGAGTAGTATTTTACGCAACTATGTTTTTATGACTAAAACCAGTTAGTTTTTCATTAATTCATTTTTTATGTGCAAAAAGCTCCTTAGGGAGCCCTGTGAAACATAATACATGTGCTTTTTCAGCCTGTTATGACATTTGAACTTACGGAGCAGACTGTCGCTGGATTTTTCGAAACGTGCTTCTCTTCCACTCCAACGAGAGGGAGGCTGGTTGCAATCAGTCGCTCAGCCTGTCAGCTTTTCAGTCAGTCATACCAAACTGGAAGGCTGGCTGTTACATTAAACCAAAACATCAGCCCCATCTTAAAATACCTGAACCAAATGTTGGAAGCATTACCGTCTGCTTGCAAGCCTTAGGAATGAGCAGGTGGAGAGCAGAGTCCATGCGCGAGCATCGCTCCTTGCTCTCCTGTTTGGCAGGAGGTCAGCTCTTGACACGGACACAGACACGCGTCCCTTTGCCAGAACCTACTCCCCTGGGCCAGGGAAAGCGTGTGGGAGGAAGGGGGTACAAGCTATGTAATCCATATGGTCAGAGAGGCAAAACACAGAGAAGAGTAGAGTGACCAGATGTGAGTTTACATTTCCTTTCTAATCCAAGGGAGTTAAGAAATTTTTTAATTTGTGCTGCTTTTCTCACAAAGCTGTGATTTTCACTTACATTCTGCAAAAGAGATTTGCCAGAGGTGAGGACCTGGCTGAACTGGTGCATACATGGAAAGTAGGATGGATAGAAACCCACTTCTGGAAACCCTCCAATGACTGATGTGTTTCTCAGCAATCGCTTGGCTTGAATGATGTAAGAAATACTGAATGTAGACACGTGATGACATCAGAGCCATCCAGACCACATAACCAACAAAATAACTGTCCACCACAACAGAGCAGGGAAAAAAGGATCAGTGGTGTTTTTCTCCTGTGCTTTGTGCATTAGCACTCTGCAGAGCATATGGTAAACTGAGGTTATGGATTGTGGTGTGAAATTTGCTGGCTTTCCTTCTATTCCTCCTGCAATCTGTACCTTTCAATTATTGTGTCTTACCATTAATTGAGACTAAGCTCCTTTCACCAGACTGTTGGTGCTTGAGTATAGATTTTTTGTTACGTGGCTATACAGCTTCTGGCGCTATGAGGCCTGTGCATGCATGCAACAGCAGTACAAGTAATAGTAAAAATATAGGTAGAAAAATTAATTATTAACTAGTTTGTTAATTATATAATAAACTCAGTGCATTCTGTAGAGATGAATGTGATTTTATGGGAAAATGCCACCTTGGCAATACGGTACTGTATTATGAATGCGGTAATGACAGTAAGGAGACTATGCTGGGAAGAGACTGAATATCTCATAATGAACACTGGTGCTACACTTGGAGTTGAAAAGTAATTGTACGTTACAAGGAAAATACCTGTTGCTTTTTCATTCGAGGAATTCACAAGAGGGACATGCAGCCAGTGAAGACATTCCAATGGAAGTGGAGTGTCTGTAAAAAGAAGTGGTATTCACTTACTTGATTTACAAACGGCCTTGTTTAGTATTCTCTGACATCCAGTATTAACAGATTGGTCTTGATCGCAGTAATCAGCTCAGCTGCAAAAGGTTTCTGCTCTATATAACCCTAATGGTATAGAAGCTGCTGTTCTCAGCAGGTAAACAGAAAACCAGAGCATGCAAGAGGAATGATACAGAAGTGCAGCCCAGGTGAATACAGCTAATAATAAAAACATTTTACTTAAACCAAAGTTTTATGGAAAGAAACTTTCTACCAGTACAAACAGCAGTGATGCAAATGGACCGTAACTAACACTTCTAACCACAGAAAATTATTTTTATGTATCCATGCGTGCCTGCCAGCTCTGCAATGGAAATTTCTTAGATACACATATTAGAAACACAGCATACTGTTCCCCTCCAGCAACACAGTGAAATAAACACAGATCAGACTTTAGACCTGCTTAGTTTACAAGTTAGGAAGTTGATTCTGTGATGGACAAAGTACTTTCATTTACAATCTTTTTCCCTTCTTGCAAATGTGGTAGCGAGCACTGCAGAGCCCACAGAGCACGCGTGTTGTCAGCGTGGCAGCACTGGGATAGACATACAACACCCAAATATGCAACCTCACTTGCTCTGGTTCTCCCGGTGTGTGCACCCAGAGCTCTCCAAGAAGCAATGCTTTCTGCCACATTGACAAATACCAGCTTTACTGAAGTTCCTGTGCTGCAGAAAGAGTACCAGTTAAAGCTTTGGGGACAGGTTTCTCTCTTCTTTTTTGGGCAGGAGCCTGAGGACATAACACATTGAACAGGCTTTAAAATGAAAAGAAAATGTTGCAGACATTCTCCATGACATGTCAGTGGGAAGTTGTTGATCCGGTTTTAGTCTGCAAAAATTATTCTGATATTCCTGAAAAAAGGAGAAAAGTGTTCTCCTGTTATGGAGAGCTGTGACTGTTTTATAGCATACCTCCAAAAGCCCATCTACTCCATCTAAATACAGCCCAGGTCACCTCCTACACATGATAGGAGATCAGACAAGTATTCATTCTTCTTGCACTTGCTTAAAAGAGAGGAAATGGTACAATTTTGTCAAGCTTTTTTTGGTTAAATATGTACCAGATCAAAAAATAGACCCAGACCTTACTTTAAATGGATTTGTGTGTCAGCTTCTAACTTCCAGCAGTGATGTTAATGGCAAGGCAGATTAGAAAATTGAAAAAGCAGTAGGTGAACAGGAGTTCATACAAAAAAGTATGGGAAAATATCCAAGCTAGCGGCATCAGCAAGAGAGTTTATAATTGAATTAAATGATGAAAAGAGTAATGGGTCAAGTGATGAAAACAACAATACAGCCTTTCAAGGCAGTAAGGATTAGAGAAGCCATCTTCCAACTCACAGAAAATCAGTCCTTCATTCTGCTAACACAAGAGCAATTGTAAATTCTGTTGATTAAGTTTGCATGGAATGAGATATTAGATTTGCTCTAAGATCTGCAATGCATAGTTTAGCAACTATGCCACAAATGCACAGTGAATATTCTGACTAATTTTATGCCTACAGGATGTTTATGGAGCACAAGTGTGAGTTGAGGTCATCATACAAAAAGTGCACTACGGAAATGTTAAGATTGTCCAAAAGTCTTTTCATTTTTCTTGACCTTTGTGTGACATTATGATACCGGCTGTCAAATGTAGCACACAGGCCAATAAATGCTGTATAGACACCACAGAAGCAACGCTGTCCCTGATTCCCAACATCTTTGACTGAGCTCATCCTGTAGCCCTTCCTTCCCTGCCTCCTACCTTGTTTTCCCTTCATTCCCCATGGGCAGAAGTGTCCAGTTCCTGATTCTCCCATATAGAATTTTAGGTATACATTTTCTTTTGGTATTTAACATATTTTTCCTTTTCCTAAGTTACTTTACCCTTCTTCTCTGGTTTGCTTTGTACAGCTAAATTTCTTCACATCATGACAAACTGGAGTTGTCAGTATACTTAGAAAGTATATAAGAAGAAAGTATGTCGACTTTTTGTGTACGTTGCATTGCATTATCGGGGGTTTTAAACGGACTTTAGTTGTGATAGTCCTCTTCTGTGTCTTTTCTTATCAGAAAGCTGCCAGAGGTCCAGGGATATGTTTTATGACAATAGGATTGCTCATAGTAATCTTTCTATTACTGCAATTTATGGTTAAAAGAATTACAGAGCAGTTTAGACAATAAACCTTTAGTCACTTAATTTGTCTGTTAACAAGATGGACTTGACTGTCCGGATCGCTGAGCTGTTTGCATTGTTTCCTGTTTCATTTTTTCATCTCCTTGGCCCCACTTGTTTTTCTCAGGAGTTCAAAATCACCCATAAAACATAAGCAACTGCCAGAAGTTTATATGTGAGGTAATAGCACCATAGAATGACAATTCTCAGCTTGGAAAATGCTCTATTTTTAGAAGAAAACAGCAGGATAGACTAGGCTGCACCAAAAGAGGAAAGTGACACAGAGATTTTAAGAGAAAATGTCTTTCC